>NC_139604.1:35412601-35980101 GCF_964270895.1 Podarcis filfolensis | reverse complement strand
TATATTCCATGGAATTCACTTCTACAAAATGCAGTGATGTCCATCAACCTGGCTGATTTCAATGGGAAATTAAACTAGATATTTCCATGACTAGTAGTCATGATGGCCACAGAAGATCAGTTGCTGTGACTGACAAATGAAATAGGAGAACCCTCCACTCTACATAAACTCGAAAGCCTTTTTCAGGGAAACGGTACCCCATATAGAATGTTGACTAACTGTTAGGTAGGAGGAGGAAGATAGAAAACTGGGGAGGAGAGGTAGAGTGGAATGACATTTTGTTACAGATCTCACTTGTGAATTTAGAATTGGCAAAGAATTATTCCATGGAGATCTGCAGAGTCAGAATGAGAAGATACAAATAAACTGCAAGATTCCTGCTGTGTATTTGGTCTATACCTAGTAAGCATAAAACAAGGCTGATCGCTGAAGAATTGATGCTTTTGAATTATGGTGCTGGAGGAGACTCTTGAGAGTCCCATGGACTGAAAGAAGATCCAACCTATCCATTCTGAAGGAAATCAGCCCTGAGTGCTCACTGGAAGGACAGATTGTGAAGCTGAGGCTCCAATACTTTGGCCACCTCATGAGAAGAGAAGACTCCCTGGAAAAGACCCTGATGTTGGGAAAGATTGAGGGCACAAGAAGAAGGGGACGACAGAGGACAAGATGATTGGACAGTGTTCTCGAAGCTACCAGTGTGAGTTTGACCAACCTGTGTGAGGCAGTGGAAGACAGGAGTGCCTGGCGTGCTCTGGTCCATGGGGTCACGAAGAGTCAGACACGACTAAATGACTAAACAACAACAAGTCAGTTCTTTAGAACCATTTAGAACAAATTCTTTAGAATCATTTAGAAACAGATGATAAACTGATTTCAGTAGTTTTATGATTACACTGGGCATGCTTTTAGTGAGAACATGACTGTCTTGCTTATGCACTTGTCCAAGGGCCAAATCTGTGTTCTGTTGGCTGTGTTTCTTTTTGCTGGCTCTTTTAAAACTGCTTTCATCAGAGCACACTTCTGTTTTTTAACCTGTGTGCTCTCTGCAATCCATATCTCACAGGAGGCCATATATTTAAATTAAAACTCTTTATTAATCTAATTGATTGTATGAAATGCATATGTAAGAGGTTTTTGTTTTTGTTTTTTAAAAAGCCTCTTAGACCCCCGTGGTTCGATATCAATCTCAAAATATTAAAAGCATCTTGTTGAAAACTGGAAAGCAGATGACACTTTGGGACTGGAGGAGGAGTAGATTTTAAAGTAACATGGGCACACAATGATTGCAATCTGTCATTAAGTGGCTCTAATTTGTGCCTACCATTTCACAGGAAGTTTTGTATTTGTATCAAAACTAGTGGGGTGGGATTTAGGGAAGTAGATTCTTCAAGAACTCAAAACTTTTGCTATTAATAAGACAAGAAAGTGGCTAAAAAAACTCCCTTTCTTATTAATACTAGTATCTAGGACTCTCCAGTGAAGTCAGATGTTAGTATTTTCTGGGTAGACAAAGGGAAGCACTTCACAGAACACATACGTAGAATTATGGAATTGGTTACCCCAAAAGAAAATAACTTCCACCAGTTTGTATGGCTTTAAAAGAGGGTTGTACATATTCAACCTTATTATCATTTGATTAATTTATTGATCTCTTTTGCCAGGCAATTTAAAATCATACAATAGAAAGAACTAAAGATAGGTTTTAAAATAATGTAAAATAATAATAATAATTAAAACTTGGTTTGAAAGCAAACAAGCATTTATGATAGAGGGGTCCATTATTTTACCTCTGAAAAAGGTATTATTTTACCCCAACTGAAAAAGCTGGACTGTTTTGAGACTCTGATGTGGTGAAAGGGGGGGGGGGATAGGAGCTTTAAAAAAACTAATAAACAAAAAATTTGCAATTGTTTCAGGCAACTACAAATAGTAGATATCCCACTGCTTTCACTAGGTTTTGATTATGCCCATTTTATTTATGGTTTAAGTACTGTGAGGCAATGATGTGCATTGAATACAAAATAAATGGAAGAAGGAACATCACTGAGAAATTTAAAATGTTCAGGATTACATAGGAACAATTTTTGGGGGGAGGAATGGTAGTTTGGAAAAATCAACATTACAGAGCTGTTTTTCTTTTCCAATATATAATTAAAAACTGGTCCACTTAGAAGGTGGCCACTTGTTATTAGAATAATCACGGATTGTTGTCAGTGATGGAGGGCCAGACATTATTCTACTAGTAGACTGTGTGAGGCCATTATTGAAATTTTGGGTAGTAATCTACAGCCACAGAGTAATGTGCTTACTGAGTAACACACAGGCTCAAACATTTCTTGGAAGAGTGATGAATTTGCAAAACCTTTTTGCTCACTCACTGTTTTTCAACAGAATCAGTTGCTTCTAACTCATGAGTTGAAAAATTACTCCTAACAGCATCCAGTTTATTTGTTGGTTGCCTTCGTTTTGGTTCCTTGCCACTACTGAATGCTAGCTGGCATTCTGACAAACTATTTTCAGTAAGTTATACTTCATGTGATGTTAATGTGGGTTTGTTTATTCATATTTATCAAGGGGATCACAATTTGTTGAAACAATTGGTTCCAGGAATAAGCTTTCATGATCTCCTTGGAAGAACGTTTGGCAACCTCATCCCATTAGAAAAAAAGAAACTTAAAAAAAAACACTTTTTTTTTATAAAGAAAAGCTCCAATAAGCCATTTCCATGCTTTATCAACACTCCTCTTAATGGATCGATTTATATAGGCCCAGATGCCCACATCTTCTTCTCAAGCTCTGAAGTACATGAAAAGAAAGGAGTAGAGCTACAGCTGGCCTTGAATGATGAGTTGTGCACTGGAATATGAGCATGTATTGACATGCTGCATCCCCAGCTAACCAGCATATGGGCAGGATTTATTAACCTCTTGCTGGCTCAGATTGAAATACTTATTGATATTGTGCCCATAGGAAATACTGGTTCACTGGGTATAAATGATGGCCACTGGTCCCATCACCTCCTGGCAAATAGAAGGGGAAGAAATGGAGGCAGTAAGAGTTTTTACTTTCTTGGGCTCCATGATCACTGCAGATGGTGACAGCAGTCATGAAATTAAAAGACGCCTGCTTCTTGGGAGAGAAGTGATGACAAATCTAGACAGCATCTTAAAAAGCAGAGACATCACCTTGCCGACAAAGGTCTGTATAGTTAAAGTTATGGTTTTCCCAGTAGTGATGTATGGACCATAAAGAAGGCTGATCACTGAAGAACTGATGCTTTTGAATTATGGCGCTGGAGGAGACTCTTGAGAGTCCCATGGACTGAAAGAAGATCAAACCTATCCATTCTGAAGGAAAACAGCCCTAAGTGCTCACTGGAAGGACAGATCCTGAAGCTGAGGCTCCAATACTTTGGCCACCTCAGGAGAGGAGAAGACTCCCTGGAAAAGACCCTGATGTTGGGAAAGATGGAGGGCACAAGGAGAAGGGGACGACAGAGGACGAGACGGTTGGACAGTGTTCTCGAAGCTACCAGCATGAGTTTGACCAAACTGTGGGAGGCAGTGGAAGACAGGAGTGCCTGGCGTGCTCTGGTCCATGGGATCATGAACAGTCGGACACTACTAAACGACTAAACAACAACAACAACCATCCATTAGCAGACTGTGTGTGTGTGTGTAAACCTTGATTGACATATAGCATCAATAACTAAAACACATTCAATCATACACAGGAGTCTGTGAACCTTTCTAAAGATTAGGGATTTTACACTGGTAAAGATTTGATGCCCTTCTAACTGTCCAATTTGGTCACTGTAAAGCATTTTACATAGAGCTGTTCTTGAAAAGTACTCAGGAACTCCAGGAAGTACAAGCTGTATCAGAATATCATTTGTTGGAAAGAGGCTCTAGGATTTGACCCATAACTGAAAGGGACTGTGCTGGCTACCAATTGAGGCCAAGCGTAATGTTACACTCAACTAGGGATGTATGAACCAGACTTTTTCTGATCTGAACACACTTTTGAATGTGTTCAGCCATTAGTCCCATCCATCCTGCTTCCTCATTAATTTTTTAAGATGTTATTTTAAGGTGAACTTTTTTTCTCTGTGGGGAAAGTTCTGCTTCCTGACTAATTTGTTTCTAGGCAGAATTCCTGGGACCAGCTTGATCAAGGATTGTCCAGGAAAAACACTTGGGAGACTATATGCATAGTCTGATGTCAGCAAATCTGAATTCATCTTTCAGTCAATATGAGAACATTTCTAAAGACTCTCATACTTCCATTTCAAAACAAGGAGTTAAGAATGGGCAAAACATTAAAGAGTTATTGTTAACATCCTATTGGGGGTGAGGGCAGCCTGGGAGGTTCACAATGCACACTTCTGAATTCAAGATATAAAACAAGGGCATGTTTCTTGTGACTCTGTATACTGTCCAAGCAACCTTATTTGCTTCTCATATTTTTTTGGGGGGGAGGCCACAAAAACAGCTGCTTGTCAAGGGTGCAAGAGACCTTAGGTACACTTCTAAGCCCAACATATTAGATTTGTAGCTCCTAATCATCTTATTTTTAATGGTTTATTTCAATGTTTCCTTGCTTTGTCATCTCAAACATTCTTCACAGAGCACTGCCCAAATCAATTCTATAACTTCCTGCGGTGACTTCAGACTATTTGAAAATTATATTAGCCCTCAAGTATCTAAAATTTCTAATCAAGATTCTCTGATGTGTCTTCTCATTTAATTTTCTCAGATATACACCCTAGTGTCCAGTCAATTTTAAAACTCTCCTGTGTTTAAAATAGCCAATTTTAAATGTCACATTTCTTTGTTTTCATATCTGTACAACAGACAATAGTTGTATTCAAGTAACAAATAAGGTCCACACACATTTTCTAATTCCACTCCACTTCTCTGATATTTCCCCCTTTATATCTACAATCTGCTTTTTATTTCGTGATAATGACAGATCATTATTAGAAAAGCATCAAGATATGCTGCTCCATGTTCTGGAATTGAATTAATTTGGAGCCTATTCCATTTTTGCATAATGATAAAGCTGTTCACTCACTTTTCTGCATTTCCATTGCCCAAGTATTTCCAAGCAAAGAAGGGAACGCAGATAGTTTTAAATAGGTACTGCTCCGGCGGGAAGGTAAACGGTGTTTCCGTGCGCTGCTCTGGTTCGCCAGAAGCAGCTTAGTCATGCTGGCCACATGACCTGGAAGCTGTATGCCGGCTCCCTCGGCCAATAAAGCGAGATGAGCATCGCAACCCCAGAGTCGTCCGTGACTAGACCTAATGGTCAGGGGTCCCTTTACCCTTACCTAATTATAATTATGGGGTACATCCAGTAACTTTCTGGAGACTGTCATATGCAAACAAGTTAATGAAATTGCATGCTTGTTACTATTCTGTTATAGCAAGCTATAGCAAGTATTCAATATTGTGGTATATTTAATCAAACAAATTTTTAATGTGTTTAGAAACTCAGTAATGACTATTAAAGCTGAACAGTAGCTAATAAAATTAGCTATAATAGTGACAACAATACTCTGTAATTAGTGGAGTGAGCAAAAATGCCACAACAGCTTAAAGTCACATGTTTTATTACTTCTGAGGTCTGTTTCCAGTTGTTCTCTTTCCATTAATTATTATTATTATTATTATTAAAATTCTGGGATCGCACATGTATTTCTCTAACAAGCTGGAATAGCTGCAAGAGATTACATCGAATTTTTCCACTTGAGGAGCTGCAAAGAGTATGCACACATGAACTTCTGAATATCTGAAACATGCCTATGTTATGTAGCTTTTTAACAACTCAAAGCGAGTTTCTTTATTCTGTTTCATTCAGTATTAAGACAGTGGTGGCAATCATGAACAACATAAACAGATATAGCCAGAAACATTTTATTTTCAAAGTACTCCCTCCCCGAGTTTGTGTATAGAATGATGAATTTTGCACAAGCAACTTTGCACAGTAACCAATGGAAAGATGGGATATTGAATAAGTAAGCATGAAATCCAGGGATCTCCATCCACAAGCAGAATGGACACCATTGGTGGAACAGGCTCCTTCTCCCACTGCTACCCTAAATCTTCTTTAGGGGATCCTCCAGAACATTTTCTTTGGGTGGTATAAGGCTGCAGTGGGAGGAGGAGGAGAAGCAAAAGTCCTGGTGCATGAGTGGAAGTCTGCTCACACACTTTAAGATGCTGCCCTAAATAAATAAAGTTGTGATGGATCGTTTGATCTATCTGTTCCCTGTGAGTTGCTGAAATGTGATCCATACTCATTCAAGAGCATCACAGCACAATGTCTCCAAAGTAGCCACATTGTATGTGAATAAGCATTTCACATTGTATAAAAAGGTAAAGGTAGAGGACCCCTGACAGTTAAGTCCAGTCACGAACAACTCTGGGGTTATGGCACGCATCTCGCTTTACTGGCGAAGGGAGCCGACGTTTGTCCGCAGACAGTTTTTTCTGGGTCATGTGGCCAAAGCTGCTTCTGGCAAAACCAGAGCAGTGCACGGAAACGCCATTTACCTTCTCGCCGGAGCGGTACCTATTTATCTACTTGCACTTTGATGTGCTTTCGAACCTCTAGATTGGCAGGAGCAGGGACCGAGCAACGGGAGATCACCCCGTCATGGGGATTCAAACCGCCGACCTTCTGATCGGCAAGCCCTAGGCTCTGTGGTTTAGACCACAGCATAGTTTTGTGCAATTACTGGCATGATCACTTTGACAAAGGCAGGCAGAATGGCAATCAAGTGGGAAGAGAAGAATCAACTTCTACTGCATCACATTATCAGAGACTGGGACGGTTATGAGTGGAAAAGCCTGTATATTTCGGCACAGTGATCAGTAGTTGCCTCGGTGCAGAAATATTCCCCTAATAGGTATGACAAAGCACCAGTACCATACTAGCATTTTTTGTATTTCCACTTCAAACAGTAAATCTGACTGAATTTACCTAATACTTCAATAATCCAATTATAACACTTTACTAGCACAAACCATCAGCACATAAGCCCCAGAGTCTTTTAAATTAGGACTGTGTCGAGCTGCTCACCAAAGATTCACTTCAAACTCTGACAGGGGACAAGTTCCCCAAAGTTCAGGGAGGTTTCATTCTTCGATTCATTGCCACGCTATCCATTTAGCAAGAATTACTACGTAGACGTGACTTAACAAGAGTGGCCCAGTGAATCTCGGAGAAATCCCACCAGGACTGCTTTAACTTACCAAAAGCCAGTGAAAACATGCAAGAGTACATTTCACTTTCAGTTCTAAGTGGTTTACTTCTTCTTTTCTTGACACAGAAACTTAGCAGTAATAGCAAATTTGAAGATCGACATCCAAAATGTAATGACAACAGCCTATTTGTGCTAAACATGGTGTGATCTAAAACACAAATAGCCAGCGTTATTCAATTCGGCATGATTTAGTGTGCGTAAGCAGGGCTTCATTTATCTTTGCACGGTCATATGACTGCCTTTTACTCCCTTCAACCATAAATCTACACTTGATGATGGCAGTTCTTGCATATCAATCTACCTCCATTTTTTTCTACGTGTAGTATTTATTTAATGGATCAAGGGGACTATCCTTCAAGGAAAATGGGATATTTTATTCACAATTAGGTCATTAATATGTCAGTAAAGTAACTTTCCATCAAAGAATGGGAAAATAAATCTTAAATGAGATTTACATTTATACGGACCTGTTAATAAGGAGCAGCTCTCTGCTTTTTCTTTTTTAAAATTACCTTGGTTTCAGCCTTATCCTCAGCAAAGGATTTTGCCCCCCACACCATTAATCTTCAGGGGAGAAGTTGTGCATTACTCTGAATGCAGTGATAGCTCTTTGATAAATTCAGGAGGGCATGATAGAAGTTCAAGAATTTTGAATGGAGGACAAGGGACACAGTGCACTTAAAGTATTTTTTGTTTGTTTGTTTGTTTGTTTAAAAATGTGTGCATGTTTTCTCCTTGCACTTCAGCCAAAAAAGGCTCCCAGAGCAGATTATAGTTCAGTAAAAACAAGACTGTCATTGTCTTCAGGCTTACAGACAGGTACCAGCTCCTACCTATAAGTTTTTCTAATAGCCAGCTGGGGTGGAAATGGTTAAAATCAAAAGTTGCAAGTCTCCCAACTGCACCAAGGGTGTGATGGCTGCATCCCTTCTCTTCTCTTCTCTGCTACAGCTTCAGCTGTAAATTTAAAATAAACATGCTATACAAGCCAATCATATACTTTTCCTTAGGATGTCCCTATTTTCATTGGAGAAATGTTGGAAGATATGGAGTTATTTGACCCCTGAGCCATCTGAAGGCAATCCTGTATAGGAAAGAGTTTTTTTTTAAAAAAATGTTTATTATGGAGTGAGCTCCCATTGCTCTGTCCCAGCTCCTGCCAATCCAGCCATTCGAAAGCACGCCAGTGCAAGTAGATAAATAGGTACCGCTGCAGCGGGAAGGTAAATAGCATTTCCGTGCACTCTGGCTTCCGTCACGGTGTCCTGTTGCACTAGAAGCAGTTTAGTCATGCTGGACACATAACCCAGAAAGCTGTCTGTGGACAAACACCAGCCCCCTCAGCCTGAAAAGTGAGATGAGTGCCACAACCCCATAGTTGCCTTTGACGGGACTTAACCATCCAGGGGTCCTTTACCTACCTACCTTTACTGTTTACTGCTTACATGATACAGAAGTTAAGATAGGTACTTTAGCTTAACTATTTCTATGTGTATGTCTATCATTCATATATATATATATATATATATATATATATATATATATATATATATGCTAATGGCTATCAATCTGCTCAAAGGTTCAGGCATTACACAAGGCATATTAAGGGTTTTGAAAATGTGTGCCTTCAATAACCCCCTATGGACAGTAGATGTCACTTCATTTAATTCGCATTGGCATGGCATATACAACTCAGTTTAGATGGGGGAAAATTCCTCTGTTACTGTGGCCTAATTACATTATCAGATATTAAGTAGAAACCATAAACCACAAGATGGGAATTAAACCTTCAGTGGTTACTTTTAAAGTTTTGTTTGCACTGATGCCAGATACCAATCATGAAATGAGATACCACAAAAATATCTGAACACCGAAACCTCTTGCAATAAATTAAAGAAGAAAAGCCCAGCAATATGCTCAGGTAAATTTTAGTGCCTCCAAACAAAGTAAAAAATAGGCACACGAATACTGCCACACCAGCAAATGTGAGTGAGTTGAGTGTCAAGACTCACTGGGTTAAGGAGGCAGAGCCCACAAAAAAATAAGAACACTGTTGATCTGAGGTGTACAACTATTATTAAATGTGCAAATCACCTGCTGCCAAGCAATACACTCATAACTAACCCCCACTGATCAACAAAAGCCAGAGTAAAGCTATGCTGTAAGTCAGAGAGCAGAAACATAACCTACATGTGCAGGGCCAGATTTCGGTTTGATGAGGCCCTAAGCTACTGAAGGTAATGTGGCCCTTTATATGTCCAGCTGTCCTTTGTCAACAACAAATTGTCACTGTTTTTTGTGTTGAATATATGCTATATGGTAATTTATGGACCTAATAGGCATCTAAAGCCATTTGCCACTGTTGCTGTACGTAGGTTTTATTTTATTTGTTTTTTTCCTTATATTTTGGAAATAGACATTCAGTGTTGTTGTTTTTCATTTAATTTTTTTGGGGGGCCCCCCAAGAGAGTGGGGCTCTAAGCTTATACGTAAATCCGGCACTGTACATGTGGAAATATTAAGCCACGTACCTTAGGTGAAATCACTCATTATATGCTTAATATGATCACAGAACTAAACATGCAGAATACTTTCTGGAAAACAGATTCACATTTTCAAGATGGGTAACAAAAAGGGGTCAGCAACCTTTTTCAGCAGGGGGTCAGTCACTGCTGACCCACAAATAACCAAGATGCATTTTAAATTAAAGGACACATTCTACTCATGTAAAAACATGCTGATTCCTGGACTGTCAGCGGGCCGGATTTAGAAGGCAACTGGGCTGCATCTGGTCCCTGAGCCTTAGGTTGCCTACCCATGGGTAACATGGACAACAAATCCAGAGAGATAACTTATACAGCTTTGCCTGTCTTTCTTTGAAACAGACTGGATCTGATACAAATTAGATTGCTTCTGGATGCTACAGATACAGATACTAGGTGAATCTTGTGGTTCCTGCACACCCCCCTTAAATGAGGAATGCTATAATCATAGTCACTAGAGTTACCGTATGTGACAATTACAACAGGCCACTTCATATCAAATTATTTCTCCTAGGCTGCAGTTTGTCCAAATCCCTTGTAAAATCCCAAACACAATTCCACTAATTCTTTGTAGCAAAATAGCCATTTTGATTTTTTTTATCTTTGCCAACTCAGACTATTTGTTTCTATGGAATACAGATTCCCAAAGAATGCAATGACTCGGTTGACACATTGCTTAAACCATGGTTTTGCATCACATGAACATACCTCATGTTCATAAAATTCCTCCATACCCCAAATCCTGCAAACTTCTAACCAATTATCACTGAGGTTGGTGCTAGTTTGCTGTGTATGTGGGAAGAAATTGTGTGTCAAAAGTGTGCATAGTGTGCAAAATTTCATAGAAAAAATAAGTTTATTAGGAGCAATGTAGCAAAACTGCATACGTATTTTTGTGCAAACTTCTTTTAAAAATTGCAAACGGATGTGGGTGAATTGAACTTATGACTGGAGGAATGAGGAAATGAGAGAAACTGACAGAGACAGATTTGCCCATCCCATTGAAATTATTTGCAAAGAACTGAATGTGATCACTGAACTCTAGTGATCCAGGTACCATTGCTGTAACCCAAATTTCAACTGTGTTAGGTTCTAAAATTTAAACACATGGCAGCTAGCTACATAGGAAATAAGCAGCTTCTCAATTGCTTAAGTTTCTAACAGGCAAAAGGCTAAGCAATGAGGAAAGTCTAAATCAGTTTTAAAGATCTGTCTCTGCTAACAAAACCACAATCTTGAGCATCATTTTGAAAGCAAATGGGGCCCTTGAATGTTTTATTTAAGGTGCATTGTTTTAGTGGAGAACCTGGCAGGCACCAGCTTTCCCTCAGCCACCTCCTTAGATTTATAAATGGCATTTATAGCATGCAGTGTCCTCTTATAGATTAAATTAATGTTATTGTAAAGAGGTCTAATACTCAAGGATATTTATGAGTCATGTTGAGAAAGAAGCTGTACTCAGTTATGATGATTAATATAATTTCCCCAAGTTCTCATGGATGAAATTGCCACCATGTGCATATTTTCAGCAGAAAACAGATAACCATAATTCTCAAAAAAGGCAGCCATGATTGTGTTACTGATGCACCATTTGGAATTAGCAAATTACTTCTGGAATGGATAAAATATTTTCCTAGATATCATATTCTGCTCTCTGTGCATTCAAAATGTTCCCATGCAGGCAATTTGTATTTCTCTCTATTTTTCCTTCTTCTGTGTGTGCATGAAATCATATGTTTCTTTCTTTTAGTTGCTGCACTCAAACACCAAGAAAGTAGCCCCTGAAGACCATACTTCATAATACTGGGGATTTAGATAGCTGAAATACGATGTTCTGAAACAATATCTGACTATGGCAGGAGTTCGTAGGTTTTGAAGGTCGGAGAAGGTTACATTAAATCTTTGCTTTTTACCTATTGAAGTTCAGCCATCACTTAGAATAATATATACAAACATACAGTCAGTATCCAACCTATTTGAGGCATCATCATTTATTTAATTAGACTCAAACGATGTGACAATTAGTTTAACAAATACAGCTCAAAGCTGTAATTTGTCTTTTCAAATTTCAGCTAACCCACTTGTATTGTCAGAGCTTGAATCTGAAGGCTACATAAAAGACAGAGCAAAATAACACAGAATTTGATCCTGAACCCAAGTGAAATAACTGAGAAAGCAAGGTTTTCAGGGTATGCATTTTATTAGACTTCATGTGCCTTACATTTCTTTGCTTTTTTTTTTTTACGATGGTACATTTCCAAGGACCTTCATACAAATCCTTGCTATTTAGGCCAGTTTCTGTGTTGTAGCTTGGAAAGGGTAAAGGTAAAGGTAAAGGTAAAGGGACCCCTGACCATTAGGTCCAGTCATGGACGACTCTGGGGTTGCGGTGCTCATATCGCTTTACTGGCTGAGAGAGCCGGCATACAGCTTCCGGGTCATGTGGCTGGCATGAGTAAGCCACTTCTGGCGAACCAGAACAGCATGGAAACGCCGTTTACCTTCCCACTGGTGTGGTACCTATTTATCTACTTGCACTGCGTGCTTTCAAACTGCTAGGTTGGCAGGCTCAGGGACCGAGCAATGGGAGCTCACCCTTGCCCTGAAACATTTTTCATCTTTGTCTGCTGCATTGACAGGGGTGCTATTTAGAAAGTCCAGGAAGGGGGTCATTGTCCTTTTCCCAACATGTGTTTCAGGCCCCATATGATTCTTTCTCAGACATACTCATATTCAGAGCTGGCCCAACCTTGGGATGAGGTGAAGCAGCTGCCTCAGGTAGCGGAAGTCAAAGAGGTGGCTCTCCCATAGGCACACACAAACACCCCGCCAGCAGCAGAAAAGTGGCACTACCAACAGTTCTGGTTTCTACCAAGATCTCACCTATTTGGCTTCCCAGTTAAGGGCAACAGTGCAGAGGCAAGGCAGAACAGCACGGCTCCACGTGCTCCTAGCACACTGTTATTTTCTAATTTATCCAGCAAGTAAACCTTGCCTTCACAAATATGGAGGCAGAGAGCCAGTGTGGTGTAGTTGCTGTTTACCTGCAACCAGGTCTCCGTGTCACCCCAACGAGGGCTCAGATTCAGCTAAATCACAAATAACTGCAGATTTCGGGGGCGTGATTTGACATGGCTCTCCCATCAATCTCAGAATGAGAATTCTGGTCTGCATTTGTGCAGAAGTATGTGGCTGCAAAAGCATATATGGACCCTTTAAGGATTTCAGACAGCTTTCTGGGGGGGGGGGGTGTCTAGGGCTTGTCACATTTGTGGGGATGAGACCTTGCCAGATTTATTAAACCTTCAAATGACTCTGGTTCTTTGCTGAGATGTCTTCCCAAGTTCATTCTTCATGGTTCACTGGGAGTTGGCCAGGGTCCTGATCTGTAGTGCCATGCCAGGAGCTGAGCTGACTTGAGCTGAGCTAGGGCTGCGATACACCCGGAATTTCCTGGACATAGCCAGGATATGTCTGTTGAAAATGGCATCTGGGCAGAATTTTTGAAAATTGGCTAAAATTTCCTGGAAAACCTGGGCATATGGCAGCCCATGTCAGAAGTGTTCTTTTTTTTTTGTGGGTGATTTTCTGAAAAGATAGCTTTAAAGCTTTGTGGGGCAATATGTCACATAGAGGGGACAGTGATCACTAACACAAGCAAACAATGATTCCTATCACTGTTTTCCTATGATTATGTTGTGTAGCAGCCAGAAGCAATAGTGAAAAGGAAAGAAGATGGTAAGATCAATGGGTGGTATTCAAATATGTTTCACTCTGAGTAAACCTATTGAAATTAACGGACCTACTTAGTTATGTTCATTAATTTTGGTGTGTCTACTCTATTAAACTTGGTTGTATACCCCAAAATGTATTGGAAAGTGCCAAAGTAGGAGGCAAATGGTAGAGATGAGGCTACATAAACTAGAATATGTTCCTGCTTGCTGCAGAATCACATCCACCTTGGATACTAAGTCCACAACTCCTTGTTGTCATTGAAGGTGAAGCAGAGGAGATTCCAGAGGCCCACATGTTTCAGAGGACTCCTGTTTGTCTATGAATCCACCATGGCAAAGAAGAGAGAGAACTTTTTCCTGTTGAATCAAGCTTCATTTCTCTATGCACCAAACTTTGTTTGTTACCATTTCTATCTGCAGTGGTGCAGCCAGTGAGAAGCAAAAAGTCTGCAGAAGTTCCTTCCTTTCTTTTTAAGCCACTTTATGTTTCCCACCCATCTCACTGGAGTCCTTGTATGCAAAAAGTGCTGTGGACATTATTGCTGTTCAAAAGCTGTGTCAGGAGACCGAGCGAGCAGCTCGCTGAGCATTCATCTTGTCTTCCCTGGGAGTTGAAATTCTCTCAGAGGTCTAACTATTTTATATAATATAAATATAAATTCAAATTTATTAAAGAAATGTCACATATATCTGAGAAAATATTGAAAACAGAAGAGACTGAAACATATTCACCTTTGGAATGCATCATTCGCTCAGTTCTGTCTCTCTCCAACTTTTGCTCCCTTCCTCAGATGCCATTACGTAAATGCTCTCATCCCCACACATGTGACAAGCCTTAAGCCTGGATGGGCATTTTGTTCAGACTTGTAACTGGCTTCTGCTGCTCCTGTTCCAGCACTGTAGCAGCAAACAATACATAATGCCTTCTTCTCAGCCTTTCAAAATCTAGTTATACCACATAATGATCTCTTCTGATGGGATGCTCTGTTGGGATTAAAATTATGAATCTCTCTCTAAAGTAACTCTAGAGTTTTAGTTGGGGCTATATCTAAATAAGGCCTTCCTTCCTTAGACTCCATCAAAGCACTGGAAATTGTGCTAACATTCATAAGAATGTTCTCTTTTGTTTGTATGGCCTTAATATATAATATCTTCATTAGTAATCACCATGAACTATTGATACCAATTAACCCAATACCTTTGAAAAGGGTTAATCACAAGCATGATATACTAAGGATTGTAATCAGTGTGAGACGATAGATAGATAGATGATAGATAGATAGATAGATAGATAGACAGATAGATAGATAGAGAAAAATTCCTTTAGTGGTCTCATATTTTCTCTGTGTTATGTTGGATGCATTTTTAACTTCATTTCAAAATAAAATTCCACGATATAGGAATGGGGGGGGTGGAATTAAAGGCAAATGCGTCATTGCTTTTATCACCTCTCTGCCACTATGGACCTTTTTCATCCAGGATTTCCAAGCTACTTTCTCCTTAATTGTAGTTCTTGTCAACTACCATTAGATGTGAGCAACATAAAGACTTAAAGACATACCCTCTGGATAAAACAACAACCAAAAAGAATAGGAAGCAAAAGAAGTTCACAGTTTTCCAGTGTGGACAGAATTAATCACACTTAATAATTATGCAAAGTGATAACACTTATTATAAGATCATATAAACACGGTTAAATGAACAGTGGCAGTAACCTTTAAGAAGGAAAACAAAATTTGCCCACCCAAAATGATGCAGAGCTAAGCGTTTCATTGGCAAGGCATTCTGAGGTGTGACAGCTTTCGAACCACTTCATCAAATTAATATTTCAACGTGTCTGTTTTCTTTATTTTCTTCAGCCTACCAGCCTACTGCACAACTTGTGGGAATAAAGCCCCCTGATTTCTGAGTGTCAACAACTGTTTTGTGTGCCATAAAAGGCACAAACGTTAATAACAACAACAATAACAGCAACAACAACAATAATGATTCTAGAATGGTGCTCTTCATAGAAAGAATTTGTACTGCTTTGCAGGACAAGAAATGGCTCTGCACCTAGAGCAAGCAATAGAAAAAGGATGGGCACCTTCAACAAGTTGCCCCCCAAGTCTAGCTTATCCTCTCCTGTCTCAGTTCCATGTTTTTTTTCCTGTCCACACCTGCACAGATGGTGCTTCCATTTCCTTCCTTCCTGCATAGTCAGATTTTTTTTAAAATTATTATTATTATTTGCTGCAAGAGAAAAGTCAGAAGCAGCAGTGGAAAAACTTGGAGGATTATACAGTGGTGACCACATTACGATGAACCGCTTCCTGACTTAAATTTATTAGAACATTTATTTTATTTTTTTATTTTGTTTATCTCTCACTTTTCCTCCAAGAAGTTCAAGGAGCTGTACATGGTTCCTCTTCATCCCCATTTCATCTGCACAACAACCCTGTGAGGTAGGTTAAGGTGAGAGTTTGTGATTGACCAAGGCCATCTTGAGCTTCTTGACTGAGTGGAGATACTTGCTTATGTTACAAGAGCTGCATTTACCATTGGCAGAAGTTTAGAGTAAGTAAAGTACAAATGAGCCTTAGCAGTAATGGCTACAGTATGGGGTTTAGACCAGGGAGACCTGGGTTCATAGCCCTATTCAACCATGAACTGAGTCACTGATCTCCCTGTCAAGCATAATTTACTAGGCTCTGCAAGGATAAGGGATGTGTGTGTGTGTGTGTGTGTGTGTGTGTGTGTGTACTATTATAGTGTTCTGAGCCCCTTGGAGGAACTGCAAAGTTTAAATGTAATAAATTAATTGAAATAAGAAGAATGCTGAGGTAAAATGGAAGTTCAACATATGCATAAACGAAAACCATGGGTGTGGCTTTTTTGCCGCCATTTTGGCCTGCTCTGATAGTTTGAGCCTTCTTTCCACTGAGAGAGCCTTGGTGGTGTTTCTCCCATTTTGTCTTAGCTGCATTGTTTGGGATCATTAAACGTATGAGGGGGTCAGATATCTATATTTTACCTTTTCTGTCAAATATTTACATGTCATCCTGAGGACCTCACCAAGGAGTTGTTGTGATTGCTTGCCAAGAAGTATCAAGGCTCAGTATAATTGTTAGCGTTTAAAGGTTTTCCTGTTTATTTCTGCCAATATATGGCATAAACACTGTCAGTTCTGTGTAAACTCTGCAGCATGTATTATTTTCAAAGACGATAGTCAAGTAAAGCCCTAGTATTGTTGAAAACTATATTTTCAGCCAAGCCTTTGTGGTTAGTAATGCCATGTGTGAAAAATCAAGCAACTGCCTTACCATGCAGCAACTTAGCTAACTAATTAGGAATTATCCATAAAAAGCTTGGACTAGTTAGAAGCCTAGCATGAGGACAAATTAAACAAAATCAAATACAAACCAGGGCAACTTTAACGGGGGAAAAAAACAAAAAAAACCCTTCAGACTAAATTAAGCAATGCAGCCATAGAATGAAATATATATCATATAAATACCAAACATGCACAGTATCATAAGATGTAAGCCACCATTCTGGGGACAGGATTTTGAGCGATGTTCAAAAAAATTTTCATTAAAGCATCCATTTGTTTTGTCATTCGAGAACTATTTAGTCACATTACTTTCCCTGTGGAATTTTTTTCCAGATGCCAATTGACACAGTCAGAAAATTCATTCCAACTCAAGATAAATCCCTAATTCCTCTGCCAGGAATTTCTCTTGCTAAAGACAATTATTGGTCTAGAGGGGGCTCTTCCTTCCTTCTAGAAATGTAGTTCCTTCTAAGAATCCAATGTAAAATTAAATACTTCATTAAACTGACAATCTGCTGGGCCCTTCTCTAGTGTTTTTGTTGCTGTAAAGCTAACCTAACGGGCACCGTAAACTTTTGGGACGCAAAGGTGAATGAATCATTCAGATGGATAATTTAGAGGGTGGGCTCGGTTAAAAATCAATGGGGATTTTCCTATTGACTTCAATAGGTGAGGGACTGCATGCAGAGAGAGTGAACCGTATCATTTTAGGCTTTCTGTTTTATAGGCCGAAGATGCACTGGCTCCAGTGATATTTCCCTCCCCACCCATCACTAGCAAATGCCTCAACTTGTAGTTTGCCTCCATTTGCTGTGGGGATGGAGAATAACAGTTCCCATCTGACGGAAGGCATTTCTGGTTAGTGACTGGGATGACCTGTGAGCGTATACAATATAACTGAAGTTGTGGTATAGTTGCCAGCTGTTTGGCCAGTCACTAAAGGATTTTAGGGACATTCTTGATAGCTGAAGAGCTGTCAGGAGAGGTTTCAGAGAACCTCCCTACCATGGGAAAATAACACATGATAGAACCCCTGGGGCTGCATGGGCTGCCCCTCTGCCACCAGCCACATTCTCCATTGCCACTACATGGACTGGCCGTGCCACCAGTGATATTCAATGTGTGTGAGAAGGGTTCTTACACTGATTGACTGATGATTTAATTTCTATACCATCTAATATATTTAAAACATCTCTGAATATATTTAGAATACAGGGCCAGATTTAGGTTTGATGAGGCCCTAAGCTGCTGAAGGTAATGGGGCCATTTATATGTCCAGCTGTCCTTTGTCAACAACAAATTGTCGCTGTTTTTTGTGTTGAATATATGCTATATGGTCATTTATGGACCTAATAGGTATCTAAAGCCATTTGCACATAACAAAATATGTATTTTTATCAAAGTAATTGTTGAACTGAAATACAATTAAGAAGAAATATATTAATAGTGAAATACAACCCTATATATAGAAATGAGCAAACCAGTGATATTTTAGGGAGAAGGCTAGCAGGCGGGGCCCATTATTTACATCATCGGAGCCTACACAACACAAAACACTGTTGCTGTATGTAGGTTTTATTTTATTTGTTTGTATATTATATTTTGGAAATGTACACCCAGTTTTCCCCCCCTCTAATTTTTTTGGGGGGGCCCAAGAGAGTGGGGCCCTAAGCTATAGCTTGTCTAGCTTATACGTAAATCCAGCACTGTTAGAATATCTCTAAAGTGACAATCAAACAAAAACACAGTTACTTATAAAAACATTACATTAATGCAAAGTTGAAGATGACTGTTAATCACCCCATTACCGAAGCTTTTAGATAACTCAAGTTTTTACATAACAGCCAAGAACCTCCTCCTTGGTCCACTGGTAAAAGTGGTGAGATTGACAAGTACCAGGGACAATGCCATGATCTTGCCATAACTGGTGTCACCAGCAAAGGAACCAGCCTGGATTCCTTGCTCTGAGCCGGCTGATGATCAGCTGACCACTGAACCAGAGGCTGGTAGGTAGGATGTTAAGTATAATCACTTAATCGACTCTGAAATGGGAATGTTTGTGTGTATTGGTGAAAGGGTATATATCCTAAATGTGATGCACATTTACAAATAAAATAAAATAAAAGGAAGGCTTCAGTGCTAAAACTGCTAATATTTTAATGTATTGTATTGCACCGAAAATCGTGCATAAGCCTGAGACACTTGCTACTATTTAATATTGCTGTTGGAGTGATCTGTTTTTATACAGCTAGGACACATAGTCCACAAATGCAATGCTGACATATACCCAGATGTTTGATTGATGATTTGCTATCTGATCAATAAAAAAGTTATGACGGGCTTTAAAAAAAATGAAAGAAAAGAAAGAAGAAATTAAAACAACTTAGTGGTTATACTATCACTGTGTTTACATCTTCATTTGGATTTCAAGGACGAGTTTGTAACTTTCCAAAATTGGTTTGGTAAGCTATAAATTACTTCAGGGATCAGGATTATCAGCGTTTCAAATTTCCTCTGCTGAAAAACTTCAAATACTCTGGAGTTTATATGCAGTGAAATAAATTGCATTCAAGTAAGGGCTGTTTCACACAGGAAAAAGCCAACTTCCATGGGACCATTTGTCCCCTGTGAAGGGGAGGCAATACATGTGGTTTTCACGTGGGGGGGGAAGCAAATTCTAAGATGGGCTTAGCATTAAAGATAAGGTGGCCAAAGGTTTCCACTTTTTCTAAAAAAAGGAAAGCTTTGCCACCACTTAAAATGGCTGCTACTAGTCTGCCCTCGGATAGAGTTGGACAAAGCAACCCAATTTCAAACAGTTTCTGTTTCACTGGGACTGAATAATAGCCCCATTCTGTCCCACAACGTGTGGATTCTTTAAAGAACACAAAAAAGTTCATGCCCACATTTTGTTCATGCTTTTCCATGAAATGCACACTCGATTGGCTTTTTCACTCTTCTCCAAACCAACAAGAGTGTTTGGGCTGAATGGTGTCTTTCTTCATCTTCTTCTTTTTACCGGTTGTATTAGAAGCATCAGCAACAGAAAGTCTGTAACCAGGAACAGAATAAGGTGGGGCAGTTGACACCGTGAATGTGCCTGGAGAATGCTGTAAGTTATTTACTTTGTAACTTTTGTTGTTGGCTTTGTACCTATACCATTAGTTGAATGTTTTACTTTCCATATCTGATTTTGTATTATCCATGCACACATGCAAAACAAGTCGATTATGTGTCCTCTTTCATTTTTAATAATACTTTATTAAAGCTTTTCATAATACAATAAGATAAAAGACACTAATATAATCAAAAACAGAGAGATAAAGAAAAAAAAATGAAGAGTTCTCCCTCAAAGGTAACTCTTAGAACCTTGTCACCCACAGAAAATGGTGGACCCTCCCAGCTCTCACCTGGGAGCTTTCCTTTATTCTTCCAGTCTCTCACCCTGGGAGACCTTCTTTCCCTACCTCTCACTCAGGGTCCTTCCACTACCTTTCAGATCTAAAGACAATATTTAAATTTTTGGATTTGTGCATGGTAACTATTTGTGTTTTTCCTCCCTTTACCTATTTCATAAAAGGCAACTCTGTTAAACAACAAAGAACACACACACACACACACACACACACACACACACATTCTTCTGACATCTAACAATGCTAATAAATGAGCACAAATACCGAGATCTAACATTAAGAGTTTAATTGCTTCGAAGAAGAGGGATCTCTTGTCAAATTCCAGTGGAAAACAAATATAATCGGCAGCTTTCAAAGTGTGTTTGACATTGAGGAAGAAGGGAAAACAACATGGAAAAAGCAAAGAAACACACATCGACGGTCTGTCAAAATTTTTTGTTAGACATGATGCTATTATCAAGGCACATCAGGATGAAATAAAGTGACCTAGCTGACCACAGGCTTACAAATGCCTTGGGAAGGCAAGGAAAAAACGGTGAATCAAAAGGTAGCTTTGTTGCGTGTCCCCCCCCCCAGGCCGTCTTATTGACAGCAATGACAATGGTCCCAGGATGCACCATTATCTATGACCAGCAAGCGGACATCAAATGCTAGGGAGCTGTCTCTGTCAGAATAGAAATGCTTCTCAAAATATACAGGGCTTGTTACATTTTGTTCAGCTAGGGTTTGTCAAAAGCCAGGGTCACACTGAGCATGCACTGCCCTGGAGGGCTTTTATTTCTTTTTTTAAGAGAGAGAGAAAAAGAAGAAGACAAGATGCACTTGAGTCTTCTCTGCTTGTTTCTCCTGGACTGGAGGCTTTGAGTCTGCGGGTGACCAAAATGTTTGGGAAATCAAAGAACAGCTTAGAAATATATATGAGAGGTTGCATATATGAGCAAGAGAATGCGCAACTCAGTAGGGTCATGCTACTTGAAACAAAGAAGTGTGGATGAAATATACTCAGAGTCGCAAAGTGATTTCATGCTCTTTATTCAGCTCATAGTGGTGAGGAGGAATGAATGAAAGTCCCCTCAAGGTATCTGCTTTATATACATTATTTACACAATGGGCTGCACATGATTGGCTAATTCCGGAATTCTACTGTAAGCCAATCAGGTTGTGGATTCACTTCTATCTGGAGCATGATTGGGTGGTTCCTGCCAACCAATCATACTGCTGCATTGTTCTAGGACCAATCAGACTGCTGCATTCTGAATCCTATTGTTCTAGGACCAATCAGACTGCTGCAGTTTGGATCCTATTCAACTCAGTACATAACAGTGGATCTTTAATTCCATATTCAGATGTCTTTTCTAGTGAAGCACTCAGCAGATTTGTAATACACACAGGTATTGCTGCTGCAAAACTGGCTTTATACTAGATAGCAAATATAGTAAAAAGCACATTCTCTTCAAGTACCTGTAGTTCTGATGGCTAATTGGAGGGTTAAATATGCATATTTCAAGACTGTCTTTTGATAAGTTTGTGTTCACGTGGACGCACGTATTTAAATATTAACTCAAACCTCTTCCAAATATACAAGGTATTTTTTTGTTGTTGGTGGTGGAAGATTGTGTATTTTCTGAGTGGAAGATCTGCTAGTCTCAGATTAGTGAAAGATGAAGGATATAAATGTTATAGGCCAAATGTTCTTTCTTTGGAGTGCTTCAGTCAGTCCAGCATTTGATGAGATTGGTGATTGATGACTTTTCTGGAGGGACAGAATGTGGGCGTTTGGTGGGAAATTGTAATGCAATATTACTCAACTTGTTTCCTTTCTTTTGCAGCCACAGTGGTAGAAGCAGTATCCCTTTTGGCAACTGCTGGCCACCAGTCTCCACTTCCAATCTCCAAAGCATGCAGCAGTACTATACCATTAAATATGGTGTCATGCAAAAGGGTAGATCTAGGGGAAGGAAGGAAGGCGGTGGAGGCCTCTGAACTTCTTCAGAAGCCCCTATCACTACCCTCAACTCACATAGGGTGCTTCCAGGAGCAGGAATCAGAAGAGCCTCTGCCTTAATAAGCTCCCATGCCCCTGGAATTTTTGCTCTCATTCATCTAATTCACCCTGATAATTGATGAAATGTTCCTCTATATGCACTGCCTATGAATCCAGGTGGGGATGGTAAGTTGTGGGTTTGTCTTGATTTACCAGAAGCAGCTCACCAGGTGGGTCCAAACCCCTATGCAAGCTCCCGAACAGGTAGGTTGCTACTGCTTACACCATCTCACCCCTCCCAGTAAGCAACTGTGATCCACCTGCCAGGAAGCTAGTATAGCAACCAACCCAGGAAGTTGTCTGTGGTAGCCTATGTCTGTCTCCTTTACTATTTTATGGGAATAATATACTACTTTTGAAAGTCAACATATGTGAAACATTCAAACATTCACAAAGCTGCAGTCCTATACACACTTAAGACATTTTTGCATTTACCATATATGGTGGTTTAATTGCTGTTTTTTTTCAGATTTTTTTCACATGTCACAAGCAACGTCGGTATTCAGCTAGCATTCCAGAATAATGCACTCAAGAAAGACCTTTTCTGTCTATTTCAAAAAATGGATCCTCAATATTTTCATTTGTGTGGCATGTGTACAAGCACAGTTCTGATTTCTGTGTGGAGGGATTGGTGGTAAATGGACATGGCTTGGGATACTTCTGTGCCGCTTCCTTCTCAGTTTGTGAGCTCAGTTCAGAAGACAGATATGCAAGACAGGGACAATGATACTGAGTCAAAGTGTTGCCCAGAGCAGCAATAACTAGCTGCAGACAAAACTTCATCACAATAACCAGGTTCATCACAGCTCAGGCTGACATGTAGTTCCTCTTTTAATCTCCTATATTCCCACAAAATTAACATTCAGGAAACTAGGCATCAAATACAAAGTAAAGAAAAAAGGCATCGAATGGCTATTCCCATGCATATGCTCATAATTACAACATCTACTGGCTGGAGGAACAGGAGGATGCATAAAGGGTCTGATTATAGCCACAGAACTTTTGTTAGTTTGAGCATAACCCACCACTAGCGTGGAAAGGAAAACTGCACTCACGCACTAATAACAGCAGCATATGACCAAAGAAGCAGTCAGCCAGCTACTAATTCACTTTTTAAAACATTGGATCAAACAGCAACTATACCAATTCAAATTGCAAGTGTGTAAAGGTCCTTACTTAGAGAGTTTGCCCCACTGAATTCAATGGGGGATTACTTCCACATAACATATATAGGATTGCATTGTACAAGGAGTAGCTACGTGACTGTGTTATCCTGCAGAATGAAAATGTTTTGTTCTACTTCCTATGACAGAAGGCATTGTTGGGATCTCCAGCAGAAAAAAAATTGCAATTGACCTACTATCCTATTTAATAGCAAATAACAGGTTTATCTGGAAAATATCAATACAAAAACATGTGCCATCGGCTGCCATTATGCACAAGGATGATCAACATGAACTTGGGAAAAGTAGCCCACAGCTGAATCATAGATGATGATATTAGTAAATAAGAAGAAGAAGATCCAGAAGAAGAATACAATGGCACTGTAATTATTTTGTTCCCTTTAAGAGATGTTCCAAGTTGTATTGGTGATCCTATATTAATTTTATATAATTGTTACCAAAACCCAAGTATTCTCTGCAGAAAGAAATGGCTGGAATTAATGACAGCTAAGTACCTGCAGATCTTTTAAAAAGAGCGACCATGAATGGAAAGGAGCCAGCATTAAAAGAGAGTATTGATTTGCTGTGACTGATGAGAATGAGTTAAATGATTGACTATGAAGTGTGAATTCAGATTTACTGTGAATGCAATTTGTTGCAAATGGAACTGAATGTGCATTACCATGACTGAGTGCAACTAGGTATCATTATGAGACACTGAACGAATGCGAGTGAATAGCCCCGATTATCTCCCTCGTAATCTATAAATAAACTGAATTGCAGAAAGTTTTGAAAAATGTATTTAATAAGGAATTTCCACTGCTTGAATAAATGTGCAGAGGCCTGACATTTAGATCTAAAGAAAAATGTATCATTTTACTTAAACATTTGTCTTATGGGAGAGCATATCTGATAGGATATGGTTGTATCGGAAAGCATATTTGATAAGAATCAAACATGTCTAACATTAGAACATATTTATATTTAAAATATATTTGCAACTATAACATGTTTTTTTTATACAGTGCTCCCCCCACTGCTATTTTTAAAAGGCTCAGGGTGGCTTCAAGTTGAATTAAACACTCAATAACAAAATATAATTGTCAAAAAGATAAGTTCACAGCTAAACCATACACATTTGCTTTGGAAAGCATTTCATATTTAATTATAGCATTTAAAGACAGCTATAATAATACCATCTTGATAAAGGAATCAAGGGATTTGAGTGTGTGTGTGTGTGTGTAGTAATAGACAAAAGTGTTAGCTTTGAACCGGAGAGGCCTGCTCAGCTATAAATCTCAGCCTAACTTGCCTTGCTGGATTGTTTTAGGGTAAAATGGGACAACCACTTGCATGCTGTCCTAAACTCTTCGGATGAAGGGCAGGATACCATGGTAACACATTTAATTTTAATCCCTTTCTTTTCCCTTCAGTGCCAGTCACCTGAGAGGCATGGAGGACATCCATATCACAAGCCAGGGCCCATCCTTATAGTTGAATGCATACAGAGGGCAGTACAAGATAACAGGCTTCAGTATGCACTGTTGTGTGCTATGCAGTTTGAGAACACAAAAAAGAGCACACAGTGGAGCCCCTCCCTCCTTTCCTATGTTCTAAAATGCCTCTCCCCGAATCTGTAGAGCCAAGGATCCATTAAGTTCAGCATCCTGTTTATCACAGATGCTTCCAGGAAGTTCACCAGCACAGACCAGCCCTACCATTAGCAGAGTGAGTGAGTGGCTGCCTGCAGCTGAGGACAGATATCACGACAGGAAAGCAAACCATTACTGTGTAATTGATTACCATTGTGATTTCCTGGCTCAGGTGCCAGCTTGGGCTCTAGCTACCTTGACATGTGTGCGACTTGGGGACAATGCAACCGATTGAAGATTCAGGGCAGACAAAAGAAAGTACTCCTTCACATAGTGCATGGAATAAACCATGGAATAAACTTCTGCAAAATGTAATAGTGGTCACCAACTTGTATGACTTTAAAAGAAGAATAGGCTTCTTTTAAAGCTACCAGAGGCTATTATGGTGACAAAGTTTTTCCTCCACTATGGAGGGCAGTATGCCTCTGAATGTCAGATGCTAGGAATTGCAAGTGGGGAAAGTGCTGTTGTGTCCTCTAATATGTTGGAACAGAAGGGACTTTGGCCTCATCCAGCTGGACTCTTCTAATGTACATGCACGGGTGGCGCTGTGGTCTAAGCCACTGAGCCTCTTGGGCTTGCCAATCAGAAGGTCGGCAGTTCGAATCTGCACAACAGGGTGAGCTCCTGTTGCTCTGTCCCAGCTTCTGCGAACCTAGCAGTTCAAAAGCACGCCAGTTCAACTAGATAAATAGGTACCGCTGCAGTGGGAAGGTAAACGGCATTTCTGTGTGCTCTGGCACTCATCACAGTCCTCCGTATGCCAGAAGCAGTTTAGTCATGCTGGCCACATGACCCAGAAAGCTGTCTGTGGACAAACGCCTGCTCCCTCAGCCTGAAGTAAGATGAGCACCACACCTCATAGTCACCTTTGACTGGACCTAACCACCCAGGGGTCCTTTACCTTTATCTTTACATGGCTTTGTCAACTTCTGCTCTTATGTAGCTATTCCTGAGTTTTCTCAGACAAAGCGAAGCCCCACCCACCTTTGCCTTGTTAGAAAATGTCCCTCCTTGAATGTAATAGAGTCTTACAGTTTCCCATTTCTTTCAGGTTTACCTAGATCTGATGTACAAAACCCGTTTGATCTGGTAAGCATTTGAACTGCATGTCATGTTGAGAGAGGACAGAGCTTTCCTGTTCACAGCAAAGCACAGAAAAAGGATAGTCACTGAATGGAATGATTACGGCCTGCTCATAACAGCCAAACACAATATGACATTCGTAAGTAGTCGTACTGCCTCAGTAAAACCAGGTTGTCTGTTCACCTTACATTATAGCACAAATATTTAACATAGCTTTAGGTTATCCAGCTTTATTTAGTCGATGACAGAAAGACTTTTTTCCTCCTTTTTTTCCTGTTGTGGATCAAGGCAACTGCCTCCAGAATTGATCTCATTAGCAAAGTTTCTAAAGGAAAGGAGATTAGGGGAAATCACTGATTTTCCTGACTCACACTGGTATTTCAGTGGCAGGGAATTCAGAGTTTCATCCTCCTCCTAGGCATTGGTTTCAGTTCACATTTTTTTTACTATTGTTCAACCCTTAGGTAATCCTAAAGACATGGGATAAGTGACCTCTCTCTCTTTTATATATTCATATTCAGAGTAGCCACCTCCAGGCTGTTGCTCTATTTCAAGCTTTCCGTGTGACCGTCATAAAATGAGTTCATGGAAAACAGCCAGAATCACTCCTTAGGAACATCATGGTGGTCCTGGTTTAAAACAACAATGTGAATCCATGGAGGGAAATTTGATGTTTTATGGCTTTATCCTTTGCATTTCAAAATTCTTTAAAGGTGAATTCCATTCATTTTCACCATAGGGCCCTCCTGCTCGCTTGTGGAGCCCTGAAAAACAGAGACAGAGAATGAATGGAATGAAATTATGGGCTTCCTTTGTTAGGCAGAGATTGCTGTTTGTATGTGGGCGGAAATGGCATTGGGCAGGATCAGCATAAATGGAGGGTATAAGGGGCCTGAAGGGAGGATTGACCATGACACCCCCAAGCTTGACATATCTGCCTGGTAGGAATCTGCACCCTGGTCCTGCAGTGAGACCTTGCTTGCTTGGCTTGCACCACGGGAAGGTGCAACACTGGCTGACTCTCACAGAACAGGTTTGGGGGGGTCCAAACCCGGCAGATCCATGCCATCAACATGGGGCTTGTGGAATGATGAACTGATCCTTGGACCCAATGCCATGCCAACCCTTTCCCTGCCTACTGCTGTCAATAAAGATTTGGCCTGCTTTCCCCCCCATCAGCATTGTACCGTCTTGTTATTTTGCTGCTCCGATAGGTCACATAATGTGCCTGCCTGGGCATACAAAATTTTATAAACGAACTGTGTTCTTAAACCAGCATTGGTAAGTAACATTTGTGTGAATGGCATCTGGCACTGAATGGCTGGAATGTTCCAATGTCACAGAGTGTGTGACAAGGGTCTTGGTAGAAAAAGGCCTTAGATGCTTTGGTGGCAGAAAGGGGCAGTGCAAGTGAATTGAACTGGGATCTTTAGAACCAGAGTTCTAAGTTACAAATCATGTTTTAAAGAACATAGGAATCTAGGCCAGGATTGTCTATGCTGACTGGCAGTAGCGGAGGGACTTGAGAACTGCATGGACAGTGATGCAAGGAAGAGGCAATTGGCAAAAAATGTTTCCCAGTCTTTCCTTCCACAAATAAGAATATCCACTGGATCTTGGCTCCTTCTGTGAAGAGAAGTAGAAGTTCCATTTTCAGAAGTGCAAGTCTTGATGCAACCCCAAAGATTAATTTCCTATATTCCACAGACTTTTTGCAGTGACATCTGTTTGTTACCAATCAACTGAGCAATTTAAATGGCATTTTGACAGACCAACAAAAATGCAAATCGGACAGGATGTGTTAGGATGTGGACATGTGAAAGCATCCTTAGATGATTCATATATATATTTTAACAAATATGTTTTTATCTTCCCATCCCAAGGCTTTGGGGAGTAGGTGAAGAGAGACTGAGCACTTTCTTACCTTGTTTGTTCATTTCTAGCCAGCAGACTACTTTTCCAGCCCCTGAGATTTGAGAATAACTGAAGACAATTGCTCCGAAATAGGAGAACTGGCACAATAAGAACATACGGATTGGAGCACGTTGTTCAATTTGTGTATTTCTGTATCTAGTGAGTTGCATCCTAAAAGGCTGGAAGAGATAATGAGACCCAAACAACATATTCAGAATGCAGACCATTGAAACGAAAGCTAAAGTGAGTGATGCTTTTGGAAAACATTTTCTGTGGTGCTACAATGTGTCACCTTCCTCTTTTTGGCACATTTTTTAGAAAGATACTGGTAATAATAACATTGAGTTTTTGAATGAATTTCCCTTCTTAATGTGATACATTTTAAACACCAGTTATTTTTAGGTCAATTCAAGGTGTTATTACTTGCTTACAACTCCGTAAAGAATTTGAGACAGGATTATTTGAGAAACAAGCTCTCCCCTGCCCAGTCATTATGTTCAGTGCTAGTGGCCCTCCTCCTACTACTCATAGGAGCTCCTACTATTCACTTTGGATTTACTAGCAGTACAGGTTTCAGTGCTGTGGCCCCTTTAATGTATTAATTTGCTACCATCTGAAATAAGGAGTGCTCCAGAACACATACTCTTTCAGATGAATGCTTGTGCCCTTTTTACTTACCCAGGTCTTTTCCAATTGATCATCTTTTGCTGTTTTATGTTAGCATTTTTAGTCTCAACGTATACACAGTTTAGCTGGTACTTGTTTCTTTTATAATGTGAGAAGTTCATAAATCTTTTTAAAATAAATAATAAAAGTTATGATTAGCAGACATAAAACACTAATACCCCCCAAATGCCCACGTAAGTAAACAAGCTTAGTCCTGTGCTGTAAGTGTATGTGTGTGTGTGGTGTGGAAGGCTTTCGCCATAAATGCTGTGTGAACAGATGAACTATAAATAAAATATAATTCATTTATTACGCTAACAATAATTTTATAATTGAGAGGGCTTTTTCAACAGTTGTGGCCAACTGTAACGGGAATGGTGTATGTGTTTATGTGTGTGTTTGTGATTCCCAATTGGTTCAATCATTGTTCTCTCCAGGTTAGAATCCATGCAACTTTTTGAAAGTATACTTTTCTCACATGTCATCTATAAGGGGAGAAAAACCCTGGAATGTCAGGTTGTCCTATTTGTGTAATTATATAATTTTGAGTGTTCCCTTTAAGGCTGTTATGGGAAACTTTCCTCCTCTCTTTCAGTGTTAGGTCTCAAAGTCACTAGAGTCAGAATAGTTCATTTATACTTCAGAATGTTGGCCAGACAATGGCCCCAGGGTTACAAAGTGTATTATGGCAGAACAGAAACACAATTTTCTGGCTTCTGTTCCCTAATTCATTTAATTAGGGGTTTTCTTCATTCTTCTGGGTTTGTCCTTTCACATTTAGGAAGTTTCTCTCCATAAAATACATCTCGATTCTCCCAAAGAAACAGAGATACATTTGTTGGAGGCATATATTATTGGACTTTTCCGTCTTGATTCCAACATGTCACAAAATACTTTGTCATTTGTGGATATCCTGCCCAAGTTTAACGGAGAGATTATTTTTGCCCATTAGTCCAGCCTACAGAAATGCACATAATCAATGCCTATAAGACGCTGATCATAGTTCTGTTTATTTTTATGAAGCACGAATATGCTCAAAAGGAAAATGCAAAATGAATGCAGATGTCACCAGGGAATTGCCTGAATTATATGATTTCCCAAGCTTTCTGTACTATGTTAACCTCAAAATAACATGGAAGAAATGTGCATGTCCTTCGTGGGTGGTGGGGGTCAAAACACAATTACTGTAGTCCATAAACTATATGGCTAGGCCTGGCTCATTCATTTTCAGTGGAGGGAGCAGGCCTACAGTTTTAAAAGGGATCAGTTAGGGTTAGAGTTAGAGGTGGTGGGGATGCCCATCATTACAGGTGACTAACTATTAAGTACAATCAATAGTTGTACACCTTACATAAGCCCAACATTTTCTGTAGGCTCTGCCTCCTGATCTGTCCCCAAGCTCTGCAAGTTGTAGATATTCACCCTCCACCAAATTTAATGGAGCTTGGAAGAAACAGGGGAGCCAAAGGCACACCAAAATCCCCATACCACCAGGAACTGTTATTATTTCGGTGTAGATTGGACTGTTCCATGGTGGAAAAGGCTATCATTGGCTAGTTGCTGGAAACTACAAGAGGGGACAGGGCTAAAGTCCTTCCCATAGGCATCTTGCTGACCTCTGTGAGAGCAGGACAGGCCATTGGCCTGATCCAGTAGGACTCTTATGTTCTTACTGTTTTCCAAAGGACCAAATGCACTAGGGCTGTATTCTTCTTTTCATATATCCATGCAACATCACAAATAGAGATGCACAATTAGAGAAGTGCTTCCATCATCCTTGGCTAGCAGGCCCAGTGGTCAGGAATGGTGGGAGTTGTAGTCCAATAACAGCTGGGGACACAAGGTTGAGAAACACTGGATCAAATCATTAAACTGTGGTTTAATGTCCTGGTTTGTAAATAAACTCTGTTGAACAACCCACAACTTATCATCTTGAATTGTAACAAGAAGCCAACTTCTTGCAACTCATGAACAAAAGACAATGGGAGGAGCATCAGAAGTGGGCCATTTACATTTAATTTATATTAATGGAGTTCTGAAGCTGAACCTTTCTTCTCCTTCTCCCTTTTCTCCCTTTTTTGGCTGATGTGAATTTCCTTCTATGGTAAAGTGAGGGCAATGTAAACCGCCTTTTATAAGCGCACTGCCTTTTGCCTGCACGTAGACTGGATTTTCTGGATCGTCGTCTAAATCGTAGGTTTGATGGAGAAATGCACAACTTCTTTGCAAAAGCCACTCAAGAAATACACATAGAAAATCTCCAATAATTCCAATGTTAGTGCAAGATTTGAATAAAGTATGATTAGCACATTATTTGGGCTGCAATGTGCATTGGGGGGGGGGGAGATAGATATTGCAGAGGAAGTAGCAATCTCTAGAGCCAGCCCTAAAAACAATTCATTAATTGGATGCTACAATTAAGCTTAAATAAATGTTTTAAATACTATTTTATAGGGTGAATCTGAAAAGTCTGCTGAGTGTGGATTAGAAAACCCTCTTTCTGATCCTTGTCAGTGTGGCCCATGGAAATGCATGAATGCAGGTAGTCAATGAAGTAGCTTTCCCCAATGAGCTTGTCTCAGGTGACCTTGGGGAGAGAAGTATGGGAATTTCATTACCAAATCTGAGCTTCATCACATTCATCTGCTGTTACTTGGGTCCTGCCACCAAGACAGCCAAGTGATTCAAGCCTTTTAACTAGAGACATATAGTATTCCAAAGCCACAGTTGCTATTGCAAAGCAAGCTAATCAAGATCTCCTGTAACCTTATTTCTATTCTGTCAAGGAGAATGCCTCACTTTACCATTATAAACTTACAACAAAAATGTGACAATTTAACATAAAGTGATTTTTTTTTATCTTGTAGTGTATATCTTAATAAAGTATTATGCACCCAGAGTCTGACTGAGACAGATTCTGATTACCTGTCCATGTAGAAACAGACTGCTTTCAAAAATTATTTGGAGTCCTCTGCTATTGTACCTGTCAGATTCTTTTAATTAAAAATGTATTGATGCATGACTAAATTGCACGCAGTGAAAAACAGGTCCATTTTAGTTCTACAGCCATAATAAACATGTAACCCAATGAAGGGAGACCATACAGTTACAATGGGAAAGGCATGGCAGGGAGTGAAAGTGTACTTTTCCAGGTCAACCATATGCAAAGTGTGATGGACCCAGTTGAAGCAAATAAATGTGGTCTCCATGGGTGCAAATTAATGCATTAATTTACTCTGAATAGTTTTTAATGAAGTTGTTTGACTGATGTCAACAACAACAATAAAAGGGTAGGGAAAACATCAAAAAGGAGAGCAAAAGAGGGTGCAGATTTGTATAATATTTGCATACGCCATAAAATATTTGCACATGTCATAAAAGAATCCTGGAAAATGTTAAATAATTTGCCAAATGCATTGGCTTCTTGAAACACCACAGATTTGCTATTCACAGGAAGAGCATCCATATTCCATCTCTGGAACGTGGAAAATATTTAATGTTATTCATCTTGCCATTTTCTCTCTCAATGTTCTAAGATGTTAGTAATGCTCAAACATATTTTGCAGCAACGTGTTTGCCTGCTATTCATGATAGGTGATGCTTACACTTGACTAGCAGAAATGGAGCAGCAACTGTCAAGATGTCAGTATTAAAATTAATATTAAAATCATATTGTGTGTGTGTGTGTGTATTCCTCACCCCACTCAATTCTATATATTTAAATATATAATGCACTAACCAAACGCTGGTGTGTGGAATGGATGTGCAAATAGCCTAAAAATAAATGACTGGCTTTTGATTTCAGTGTTAAGCTAAGCACATAAGCCAAAAAGCCATTAAAGTACATTATATCTTCGTTCAAAAATGTAAGGTCATAGAACCATCTCTTTGAGCATGTCACTTATAATAACTCATTACTTTCTGGAGCTTACTGCATGGAGCTATCGCTAAACAAATCAAGCAAATATATGTGGGTCATTCTGTGAGCAAAAGACAAATGTGACCTAAAAAGTGACACTCTTGAATTTATTTATTTTTTTACCCTAAAGATATTCTGCTGCTCCCCAAGGACAGGAGGTTTCAGGTAGGCAAAACCAGTATCTTTTGTCTGTTGGTCCAAATAAAATAATGATTATTCTTTGTATTTCCTGTGCACATAAAATGAAAAGTCAGTCCAATTATGCTCTGCAGAAGCTGATTTCACACTAAGATTGCAAAGTCCCATGTATGTTCAAGCTGGATTTTTCTACAAAAAGATGAAATGCTTTCCCCTTATCTTACTCTTTGTTTATTTGGCTTCCTAGGTTGCAGGAAAACTTTTTTGTGTAGCTATAACAGTGCACCAGGCTGTTTAATAGTTTTTGAGTACATATAATCTCCTTATCTTGTATCCTCCCATTAGCCAAGGCCCTTGTGACTTTGCCATGCGGGAAATGGCAACTGGGAAACCTCACTGCCCCCTACAGGCCAGTTGTGTAATTTATGCAGCTCTCCAATGATAATTTGCACTTTCTAATGAACTTGGACGTTTTCCAACTTTGATTTGGTGACGAGCCAGGGGAGACCTGATTTGATACCACATTTGGCTTGGGAGCCAAATCTCTTTTCATTTAGTTGGGATGCCAAATTTCATTTGGTGCCAAGCTTGATTTGTTTTCACAGATATTGTTGCCTTGTCACACTGATTGACTCTATCTCCTTGCCCTTTGGATTATTTACATTTGCTCCCCCCTCTCCAGTGATCACCTCATCTCATTCATCTTCTGCTTCATCAGCTCCACCTGCCTCTTTCTACCACAATTTCTCTTCTCCTTTCTTTTGAATTAATACACGCTCGATCCATTGTCTGATCCCAGCATATGTTCACCACAACCTGTTTTAGCCCATGTAATTAGCTGGACTTGGCAGACCAAATGCCCTCATTGCACATCTCAAGAATATCATCTACTCACATCTTTCTTATGGTGCTATACCTGGTTTTTCACCTTTGTGAATGCTTTCTACCTGGTTGAAGGCACCGAGATTTCATGCTCCTTGAAAAGCCCTAGGGTGTCCCAAACCTATTTAAAACTATACTTTCCTTTCCAAATTTGAGTTATCTTTTGAGTATGAAACATTTAAGCTAATGATAAAGCTTTCATATAATTTTAATTTATTTTTGTGCACCATCTTTTGATGATTCCATGAAAGTTGGCATAAAAATAGTTTTAATCATAAATAACAATAAGCAGTGTATCTGGGTGTATATATATAATATTTGAGAAGGGAGAGGAATTGGGTGATCCTTACTTGGACTAACGTGCAGATGTGATGTGCGTCTACCATGGAATTTGCAATCCTGTCAGATTCCACACCAAGGCGATGTGAAGTCTGACCCCTTACACTCCTTACTTGAATCGTATTGTGGACTGACTGCATACAGAAGAGTGGGGGGCAGCAGCTGGTGAACCCCCAGGAGAATCCTCAGAGAATGAAGATGTTGGGACGATGATGTGTGGTCAGAGGGAGAAGAGGAGGCTGGAGAAGAGGCAGACCAAGAGGTAGTGATGAAGTAGGCTGCTGAAGAATCCAGGGGGTCTCCCCCTCCTGCTGCGACCAGCTCCCCTCTTCCCTGGTCTCCCAGAACATGATAGAAATGAAGAGGCTGGAGCAATGAGATGCATAGCGACAGAGCCTTAGGCTGCTAGGGAAGGAAACAGGAATGGAGCCTTAGAGAGCGGTGGGAAGGCGAGGACCTTCAGTCCTTGCAACTGCCTCATTGGGGCAAGACTTACTGGGTAGAGCTGTTGTGAACACTAGGCCTGCACTGTTTGGGTTTCTTTCAATCAAGAGTTAATTTCACTGGCACTGGGGTTTTTATTACTGACCTGCTCTCAACTCCAGCTACTGACTAGCAACTATTGAGCATGGCTACTGCCACTCGTGTTGAAAACGTCGCAATTCCCTCTGGGAGTCACAGGACATGACACACATCATCCCTGAAAGTGATGGCACATCATCATGTCTCATTGTTCTCATCATCATGACCCACTGTCTCATAGTTCTATAGCCACACATCCACTGTGTGTGGCACAGGAGCGGTGCTTGCAAACCACTCCAGGTGGCTAGTCCCATAAAGAACTAAGACCACCTCAACAAATACTTGTCTATTAGGGTTACTTTCCTTGCCAAAAAATCCCCCACATGGAATGGATTTATCAGCAAGCACACATAAAAGAGAGATGAGCTATTCAATCTATTAAATCTCCTCTCTGTATGTGTGTGTGTGTGTGTGTGTGTGAGAGAGAGAGAGAGAGAGAGAGAGAGAGAGAGAGAGAGAGAAGGAAGGGAAACCTGGGAAGGATATTTGAAATCTAAATAACTCTTTTTACCAAGCTGAGATGAAAGACAAAACTACTAAATGTCAATTGATGTTGAAGGAAATTTTAAAGACCACTCCTTACAATAAAAATACAAATAAGATCAGCAGGAGGGCAGCACTTTCTACTAGTGAAAAAAATCTATAATAACAGAATCACTTCGCAGGAAGCTGACATGCACTTATTCCAATATATTCTCAGACTTTAAAAAAATAAATGAGTGGTAGGATGTCTAATCTTGTTTAGATAGTCATTATAAAATGAAAAGTTGAAGGCGAAAGTTGGTGCACGAGTGTTTGTGTGTCTAATCCAGAAATGCAGTTTTATAAAATAGCAAATCAATGGGCTATGCCCTGCAGGTCTTCTCTCATGTTCATTTTACCATTCTGTCTTGTTCATACAGTTTGTCTTGCATATGATAGGTCTGAGCACTGTATTAGAAATTATAAGGAATAGATTTGATGTATGGGACGACTTGGGTGAACCCAGTGCACATGTTGAATGAGACCTAGTGGCCATGGGAGATGCATCATTTCTTTAAAATGCATAACTGTTAGGAGTTCAATTATTAACTAGTTAGGAATCAATCCTTGCCTTTGAGCGATTGGGTTCCCTTTAGCACATAGCTGTGTATACAGACCAGGAACCACAAGCACAGTGGTGAATTTGATCACCATGGTGCTACAGGTTCCTCCTTTTAGTGTCTGTCTTCACTTACTCCAAAATGTGGTAAGCCCACCCGATTCCTTTTGCCCCCCCCCCACATAACATATTTGAGGGGACCAGGGATTCCCAAAGTAGATACACATTGCCATACAAATAGTGTGCATGTGCCATGTCTCACAATTGATGATGTGGGGAGGAGCTTATCTGCCCACCCATATTTTATTCAAGTTGGCACCCCTGATACCTTCATAGTCCATCTCCCCAGCTTTCCACACATCAATTAAATCCCTAGGGAAGACATGGTGTAACTCATGAAAATGCATTGGGCCTTTTTCAGATGAGGAAGTGGGAGGAACTTGAGGCAGCGGCAGAGTTACAGAAAAATGTTCAACTGAATGAAACACACACACATGCATCTTGTCTACCTTGCAACGGTGAAGGAATATCAATCCTGCACTCACTTAAGTGATGAAGAAATCCTAATAAAATTCTAAAGCATGTTTCGAATGAGGAAGAAAAACAGGTCCTCTTTTGCAGGGGAAGAGAACTTTTGAGAAACCAGAGGACAAGTTTCATCATCATCATCATCATCATCATCATCATCATCATCATTTATTATTTATACCCCGCCCATCTGGCTGAGTTTCCCCAGCCACTCTGGGCGGCTCCCAATCAGGTGTTAAAAACAGTACAGCGTTAAATATTAAAAACTTCCCTGAATAGGGCTGCCTTCAGATGTCTTTTAAAGATAGGATAGCTGCTTATTTCCTTCACATCTGAAGGGAGGGTGTTCCACAGGGTGGGCGCCACTACCGAGAAGGCCCTCTGTCTGGTTCCCTGTAGCCTCACTTCTTGCAATGAGGGAACTGCCAGAAGGCCCTCAGCGCTGGATCTCAGTGTCTGGGTTGAACGATGGGGGTGGAGACACTCCTTCAGGTATACAGGACCGAGGCCATTTAGGGCTTTAAAGGTCAGCAGCAAGACTTTGAATTGTGCTCGGAAACGAACTGGAAGCCAATGCAGATCTCTCAGAACCGGTGTTATGTGGTCCCAGCGGCCAGTCCCAGTCACCAGTCTAGCTGCCGCATTCTGGATTAATTGCAGTTTCCGGGTCACCTTCAAAGGTAGCCCCATGTAGAGCACGTTGCAGTAGCCCAAGCGGGAGATACACCACTCTGGCGAGACAGTCCGCGGGCAGGTATCATCATCATCATCACAATCGACCTTACACATGGAATGGCTATTCATAGCTACCAGTAGGATGACTATAACTCCACTGTCAGAGGCAGTATGGATGTGACAACCAGTTTCTGGGAACTGATGGTGGGAAGAGTGCTGTTGTGCTCAGGTTGTGGGCTTTCCCTGGGCATCTGGGTGGCCAGTGTGAGAACAGGATTGTGGACTAAGTGGACCTTTGACCTGATCTGACTGGGCTCTTCTTACATGTCCTTATGAAATGGCAGGTTGTGGTCCTAAAAGCAATTAGGAGGCACTGTGCTGTTGCGCTGCCATACTCTGCGCTGCCACAGCTATGCACATAAATCATATCCATTGAAATCAATGCAAAACACTTCAAATTGGACAAGTTTAGGATCTTTGTATAAGACAACAATTTATGTCATAGGTTGAATCATATAACAGTGGCACATAGAGTTTATCATAGTCACATAGTTTTTATGAGTTCATACCTTAGAGGCAAAGAAGGGGTTTTTTTTTATTAACACATGTTCCTACCTAATTGACCATTTGGGAAGAGGGAGGGAGAAATGGCTGTGATTTACGTAGCTTAAGAAATGTCTTAGAGCACCTCAGCCAGTCTGGTGTTCCCACAGTGACAGATGAGCAAATGCCCATGGGTGTTGACAGCATGGTATTTATGGTATTTCCTTCTGAGACAATTAACTAACATATGCCAAGACCATAGGGATTATCTTTGAGCTACACAGTATGTAACTTTATCTGAAGAGAAATATAATATTTTATAAGTTTGACAAACCATAAGAAAGATTAAATTGATTCATTCATTTTAATAATGTGGTTAGGGTTGTTGTTGTTTTTCCTGCCTTCTCAATAATATTTTCTCTTTGGCCTAAATAAAACACTCCATATGCTACATTGCAAGCATCCCCCCCCCCTAAAGTATTACATATTTATTTAAAATGTCACATGCCAGTGACTGAGCTTGTATGGTGTTATGTACTGAGTTGAATAGGATCCAAACTGCAGCAGTCTGATTGGTCCTAGAACAATAGGATCCAAAAGGCAGCAGTCTGATTGGTCCTAGAACAATAGGATTCAGAATGCAGCAGTCTGATTGGTCCTAGAACAATGCAGCAGTATGATTGGTTGGCAGGAACCACCCAATCATGCTCCAGATAGAAGTGAATCCACAACCTGATTGGCTTACAGTAGAATTCCGGAATTAGCCAATCATGTGCAGCCCATTGTGTAAATAATGTATATAAAGCAGATACTTTGAGGGGACATTCATTCATTCCTCCTCACCACTATGAGCTGAATAAAGAGCATGAAATCACTTTGCGACTCTGAGTATATTTCATATGGGGTTTACCGTTATCTAATATGATTGGCTGCATATGCACCTATGTCCCAATTTTATGAACACATATAGATAATCTAAATCCTACTGACTTCAGTTAGATTTGAGAAGGTCTAATAGTGTGTGGCAGTACAGGGTGTCACAGAAAGAATGTAGTTGGTCAAGGGAGCTGTGGACCCAAAAAAGTCTTGTGTGTGGGAAAACATCTTGTGTGTGGGAATGCTGGTTGGACTGCGGAGAAAGTAAGTGTCCCTGCAAGAGGGGATAAGTAAAGGTAAAGGACCCCTGGAAAATTAAGTCCAGTCAAAGGCGACTATGGGGTTGCGGCACTCATTTACTTATTTATCTACTTGCACTGGCCTGCTTTCGAACAGCTGGGTTGGAAGAAGCTGGGACAGAGCAACAGGAGTTCACCCCATTGCAGGGATTCAAACCAGGGATATGATATGGAAACTAGGTGTGTGAGAGGAGAGGAGAGGAGAGGAGAGGAGAGGAGAGGAGAGGAGAGGAGAGGAGAGGAGAGGAGAGGAGAGGAGAGAGGGAGTTGCTATGAATAGAGATTTGACAACTAGTGCCTCAATAAGATATTCCATGTGCTCCCCTCAGTTTCCTCCAGTACCCTCCTATTAAGTATTGCCACCACTCTCATACACACTATTCACAAGGTACTATAGGGATGGGAAACATTAAACAGACATTTTAGACATTTCTCAAGAAGTGCAAGTTTCTGATGCCCCCTGCTCTACAAGCATCTGTATACTGTCCATAGTATACTGAGCCAGACCATTGATCCACCTATCTCAGGCACAGGCAAACTCAGCCCTCCAGATGTTTTGGGGCTACAGCTCCCATCATCCCTGACCACTGGTCCTGTTAGCTAGGGATGATGGGAGTTGTAGCCCCAAAACATCTGGAGGGCTGAGTTTGCCTATGCCTGATCTATCTCAACCCCACCTCCCACGACTGATAGTTGCTTTCCAGGGTTTCTGAGATGGGAATTTCCCAGCTGCACCTGGAAACATGAGGGATTGAATATGGGACCTTTTGGGTGCCCAGTAGATGGTCTACTACTGAGCTACATCCCTTCCCTAAAGCTGACTCATTTCCCCATGAGATTGGATGCACAGACTGTCTCATTATCAGAAGCTTTACCCCTTATCTAACTGCATGTTGGTTTGGATCCAGAGATGTCTTTGAGCAAGTGGACAAGCACTTCTATAAGGCAGCACCTCAAATGTCTTCATTTCCTCCATCCTGCTTCACAGGCCATCTGGAGACATTGTGATTCCGAGGGCAATCTTTTACTTAAGACTTTCTGCTAATCAAAAATAATTCAATTAAAACAAAGTTAATTTTCCTCCAGTGCTAATAATAGTGAATAGTGCATGGTGCATGAAGAGAAGGGGGGGAAAGAGATTTTTGATGTATCATGGAATATTTTCAAAGAGCATCCTCAGAAAAAGTGATCATTGGCCCCAGATAACAATGGACAAATATGTTGTGCATGGTATGTTTTAACCGACGCCTGAAAAACCCTGAATTATCATTATTATATAACATGAACTAACGATGGGAAGCTCTAGAGAGGACATTAGGTGAAATTATAGATGAACTCTTTGGCAACTAATAGATCCTTAATGGCTTTCCAAAACAGCCTATAATCTCTTGTGATGCTGTCTCTAGAGGGTTCTTTTGATATATTATGTAATAATTGTAGTCTTGGTTTGTATGTGTGTGTGTATAAATATTACAGTCAGTCACACACATATATCTATACCTCTCTCTCTCTCTCTCTCTGTGTGTGTGTGTGTGTGTGTGTGTGTGTGTATACACAGTTCACAAATTAAATGTAAAGCAACTGGGGTCTTTGTTTTTTTGGTCCATGGAATCCCACTAGTGCATAGGATACAATGAGATCCTGGGCATTATGTCACAGGAATTGAAAGCCATTTCCACAATTGGAAATTGATAAAAGCAAAAGTGAACCGGTTGCTCTCATCTCTTAAATCTATTTAACTATCCCAACTTCCTACAAGTCCTACAGAAGCATGGGGGGGGAATCCCGTCTCTTTTTCCCTTTTATTCTTTTTCTATGATGTTCTGTGAAAGTCAAAAACTGGTTTATTCCTCTGTGGTTATTTTATGATCCCCCTAAATGTATTCTTTTACTGGATTGATGCTGGCATGCATTCTGCCTGTTTCTGCTATTGATTTGTGTGCTCCAGTTGAACTTTCAGGAGCAGGGCACCTTGAAGGTTCAAGCCCCACCCTGGCTGAAAATGATGGGAGCCTTGTTGGGGCTGCACTCATATTTCCTTGATGCAACTGATAATCTGAACAGCTAAAGAGATGTCCACAGGGCCTCCTTTCATTCACATGCAGGTGAGGAGAACAGAATTTATTTGAGTAGAAACCCAATGGACCCAGGATACAAACCGGCTGAAACATTTTGCAAAGACTTTTGATGGATATGATCAGCTGTAATTGGACTACCCTGTTTTATTTATTTATTCCTGTCAAAGCAGTCTCCGTCCTCCAGGTGAGTGGTGTGGGCCTCTAATCCTTTCCCTCACATTAGGCAGATTTAGGGGAGTGGATGTGGAGCCTTGGGGCAACCCAGAACTATGGTGAAGAATGAAGCACGAGAGGTGGAGGGACATCACATAGGGCACCGCTGAAATTTGAGACCCTAAGATCTGCCACTGCCCCCCACAGTGTTCCCCTGATCTAAACTGCCCTCTGTAAGACTGCCATTAGCCAACTGGGGGGAAATATAGAGAGAACTGCATCATCCTGCCTGTTTCCCGGGTGGGGGGGGGGGAGAGACTAAGAATACATTTTTGGCATAAGGATAACTGCTTAGACTCTTCCTCCCTCAGGATCACTGCTTTGAATTGTAGAAATCAAATGAGATTTGGCATGCATTCCTGTTGTGTCTGATTTGACCCTGTTATGGGCCACTAGAAACATCTCCTGAATCTAGGGTTGCCATAGTTCAAGAAGTAAAAATCCAGACACAAAACTATTGAGCTTTTTAAAAAAAAAAATCTCCCAAAAACTCGCTTTTGGGGGGAAATGAACCTCCAAGTTGTTGAGTTCAAACATACACTTTCTGGTCCTGTTGGCCAAAACCTGGATATTTTACTGATTTTTCAAAATTCCCTCCAGACACTAAATTTTTCGTTTGAATCCTGGACATATGGCAGCCCTACCTGCATCAAAATGAATGATTGTGTTCATAACAAACTTGTTTATATCACACATACACACCCCACAAAAGATCAAAACTTTAAAAATCACCTCCAACTATATATTGTGAATATCAAGGAACTCTTCCAACAGGAAAAACTAACACAGTTTCCAATACTGTGATTTTTAAGATGAGTGCAATTACATAAATATTGTTGTAATTAGTGATTACCTCATGCATTAAAAGAAAAGGTTGGTGTTAACATGCAAGACACAGCAGAGTGATATCAATACTCATTTTACTGTTCAGATTTTTTCTTCAAGGGAAAAAAAAAGCTAATAGCTGTCAAAAATACCCATTATAGGCTAGTCTATAATTTGTAGAAGTCAAGTAATACATTTTTTTCTGAAGGTATAATGGATGCTCCATGGAGCAATTATTTTAGAAAGACAACTTCATCTCAGCTGTCTCATGCCAGCAGAACTATTTAAGAGCGAAGGATGCATAATTCACTATGGAAGAGCTGTCAGATTTGAGAATACCTTTAAATTATCAAAACTTAGCAACGCTAGTCAGTTATAATTATAATGGAAATGTAGTTTTCTGTCAATGTTATCACAGCAAACATCTCTCAAGGAACAATTTCCTGTATTAAAATATTTTGTCAAAGTGACTTTTGATTCCAAAGGGATACAGATTATCTAGTTTTATACCTGCATATTTCCCTCACAAATTAAATATAACAGCTTACACTGAACAAAGCGGTAAGTACAAAAACATTAATAAAATCCCCTTTGGAAACCAGATTGTTACCTTGAAAGAATGGGTTGTCATCAGCTCCCCAGGACAGATAAAGCGATGCAGAAAAATATATTGTTTCTGTTATACAACATGACAAGACAGCTTTCCATCAGACTTCCAATTACATGATAGAAACAAATGTTCAGGCATGAGAAGAGCTCTTTGCTGGAGGTGAGCACACTGTACAGGAAAGCAACTTATGGCCTCCATTTATCAGCTTGTTTTGGGCTACAAATGGGAGAATTTAGTTCGATCTGCATCTTAAAAGTGAAGCGACCTAAGTTGCTCTCTCTAGACTATTACAGAGATTGGAACACAGTGAATTTCCTTCTACCCTAAAACTGTGCAATTCAGTTCTTAGCTAAAAGGAAAATTACCCAAATGCATAAAAATGTATATTTTTTGGAATGAAATATATTTAGAAATGGATGCATCAAGGCAAAATATTAAATGAATATCTATTTAAATTATTTGGCTAGATGGTATTTAATATATATATATATTGCAGGTTAATGTGAAAATTGGATGAAATGGATTTATTTATTATTTATTTGTTTGTTTTGTATACCACTTTCATCCATAGATCTCGGGGCAGTTCTGAATGAACACATATGAAATTGAGTCAGATTAGAAATAGGCTGGCCTGTCCATCCCTTGCTAAAAGTGCCTGAGAAGGATGTACTGCTTCTCTCTCAAGATACCCATATGGAGGGCACTTTGTTAACTTCTTCCATGTGGAAAAAGTATCATAGTTCAGTGGTAGAGCATCTGCATAGCATGCAGAAGATCTCAGGTTCCAAACTTGGCAACTCTGGTTAAGAGGACCAGGGTGCTTCTAGATGACCTGCTTATTGTGCATCCATCCTGTTTTGTTTGCAGGAGATTAGAAGAAATTGCCTGTTTAGGGAGCGTGCCTTCTGATTTGCTTGTGAGACAGTGAGATGACATTGCATCAAAGCACATGTTATCACACACGCACACCCTCCACCCATTTCTTAATGCAAAAAGTCTGATCTTTTGGGGAAATGGGCTTGTTGTACAAGACCTCCCAACCTTCTGTAATTGTGCAACCTGAATTTGCTGGCATGTGGCCGAATCCCACCCCAAAATAGCAGCAGGCTAGAAGTGCCCATGGTAGCAGATAATGGGAAGGCCCATTGCTTTGGATTCAAAGTATGTCACACTGGGCTAAATAGTTTGACCTGATACAAAGCAGTTTCCTATATTCAGAGTTGGCTGCAGCAGCAAGAGAGGAAAGGGGTAGGAACAGGAATGGAAAGACAGATGGCTAAATCAACCCACATGAATATTCCACGGCAGTCACAGGCTCATAGCATGGATGACGAATGCATACCGAGTCCTCTTTTCCTTTCTGTATCCTCTTTCTTTGCTCATAGTCACTTCCCTAAACCTACTAGATTATTAGCAAACAGACAAGCAACAGATCCATATCAGAAAACATCAATTTCTGGTTTCTGTGGCTGCTGCCTCTACTGCACGATGTAGCATTGCATAACATAATACAAATTAAGTAGCTAAATTGGTTTCATATCATCTGATTTTCTGGCAGGCTTTACAGTGTTAAGTATTTACTAAAAAGGCAATTGGGATGCACAGAGCATACTGAATTATAATTTATTAACACATCGACAGTAGTTGCACATATTATCTTCCACGACCTCACCTGTGATTTTTTTTCTGGGTTAAATCCAGTCCTTTCCCAGTAGTGCATCAAGTTCTGGAATAGACAGAAGCTGCTTTGCTAGGCAAACGTCCAGGCTAATGATTTTACCTTTATTCTCCCCTCTCCTTCAGTTAATGCACCAACGTAATTGCTCAAATGGAGTTTTAAAATTAAGGCTATAAATAAAAAAATTGGGGTTTGCAGGGCATCACACTATGGACTTCTAATGAGTCAACAAAAACGGCAAGTTTCTCCTCTCTCAAACTCCACATGTAGGCAATTTACTAATAATGAATAATAAATATATTTTAATAGTTGCTGTGTTTCTTGTGTCACATATTTGATTTATAGCCAGCAAGGGAGTCCTTTTTCTCAGGTCACCAGTTGCTTTGGGGAGGCAGGGGGGAAGAGGTACCAATGATGAGCCACCACAAAGAAAAATGTCGGAAATGTAACTGAATAGTTTTTCCCCTGAATAAGCAATTTCTTCTTCTAATATTGTCTATTTCAAAGATGAACTAGTAGCAATAAACAGTTTTTGCAATATCTAGTATATTTTCAATTGCATAATTGCAATTACCAATGCTAAGACTAAAGCAATGTTTATAAAAACCACATCTCTGAAATGCTCCTGTTTTACAGTTTAGAGCAGCAGGATCCAACATCAGAAGTAAAAAAAAAAAAATACTCTTCATTTCTGCCTTGTGCATTCCTTTAACAATGTGTGGTATCAACATATTGTAGTGATGATCCCACTGCTTCTAAGCTTCACTAACTTATGTAGGAGAGTTATGCACACTGTCAAATCAGGTGAATCAGGAGGCTCAGGTGCTCCTCATATTACTTCTATCATGGGGTAGCCAACCTGGTGCTCTCCAGATATTGTTGGACACCAATGCCTATCGGACCCAGCCAGCATGGCCAATGGCCAGAGATTATGAGCATTGTAGTCCATCAATACCCTGGTTGACTTCTCCCTGGCTTAGGGCTTCACCTGTCGGTCTTCTCACATATGCATCACAACATTCAATATCAGTTAGGGAACATCAGTGGGTCGTATCTAACAAATTACTCCATTAGCATAAGGACTTTGGCTTGTACAACAAGACTGGCTCTCCTTGCTTCCTTCCCAAAACTGCTCCAGAGGGTTTGAGGAAAACCCAGAGAGCTGGGTATGGGTACATGGGTAGGGAGGAGATGGAGAGGAAGTCTCATTGTACAGGTGGAAGTCCTTGTGCTAGTGAGACAACTTGGGGTGTTGTCTCCTCCCAGTAATTAAGTACATGTAAGTATAACCGGATGAAGAATCAGAAGGGGGAAGGATCATTTGTTGCCACTGAAAAAAATCAAAGCAATTTGAATGTTTCCCTTTATGACAAAAGAGTTATGATAAGATTAGTGAAATGTCTCTGGGGAGCTTTGTACATCCCTAAAATTGTACCCCAAAGTGAAATTTGTGCATTGTTCCTTAGGTGAATTTCGAGGGTCGCTAAATATTTTGCATAAAACGAGGAAGATTTGTCATGAGGACACCGCATACCTTTCAGATAGAGATACATGGGCAATCCTAACAACAAACCAGCTGGCTGTGGTCCTAAACAATTTTCAGTAAAAATATATACCACAGAAATCAGTGGAAATTCATTCCATGTATGTATATTTGGGAAGACCAGCTTATGTACTGATATACCTGCTTTAACTTCCACAATGCAAAGATTACGTCAAAGTGGTCAGAAAACTTTGACTGCATACAAAGCAGAATTATCTGGCTCTGGCTCACCAGCTATAAAAATGCCATTTTCTTCCCGTAGTAAGCATGTGGTACTACTGCTGCAACGGTAACTTTGGCACATCCAAATAGTGCTGGTAAGAGTGACCAATGTCCCAACAATGCAAATGATGCAACAACGTGGCTAGGGTCACAGCAGATGCCCACACACTGACATTTAGACTTGTTTTGTGGTCCTTGCAGTAGCTACAAAACACAGCTTGATCACAGCATCAGGCAATTGGTTTAAAAACAACTAAAATGAGAAACTCTGGCATATATTTCAATGGTGGTTTGCTGACCTTGTCAATTCTGCATTTCCTCCTGGTAACAGTGACAAGGTAGGGAACAAAGGTTGCCAAGCTGTGTATATTGCAGTCCTATTCTGGGGTGGGTGGAGATCATGGAATTGAAATTTGCATAACTGGATATATGACTGCAGCCATTCTAATAGTTATTACTGCTTAAACATGAGGTGTCTGAATCAACTCCATTAGTGTATTTCTGAATTGGGCATCTAGGATAGCTGTATTTTCTTTTCTCCACACCCCGTCTCATTTCAAAGTGTATTTATAATACAGCCTAAAAGTTTCTCAGGCCTGTTTCTTCGTCTAACACTCTAAAATTCGATTAATGGAGACATTCTAGCACTTACGTCAAGTTATGTTGCACATAAATGGGGATAAAAGGATTACTAGGCTATAAATCAATTGATATATTCGGAGGATATAAATCTCAAGGACATGGGGTTTCAATGTTAATGGAAATGCAGGATTTCATTGGCTAATCACAATTTAAATTCTATGCCACTACATCACTGAAGTTTTGAGGTTTTCCTCATAAAATACAGTTATGCTAACGAATAAAAAGCCATATATTACATACATATTGTCCCATGTATATTAGTCCCATTATTATAACTGAGGCTAATCTGGTGTAATTGCTAGTACTCCAGTTTAACTGCTGTCTGAGTGTGTTTATATCAGTATAATAAACTAGTAGGTCTGCAAAATTTAATCAATTATTTGCCACAATCAATCAACTATATCTTTAATCAGAGCCTATACATTGAGCTTCAGCTAATTGGTGGACTTGCAAGTAAGGAAAGACTAGAACAGTTGTAGAAGTCAACGTGATGCTCTAAAAATGTTTTTGGACTCCAGTTCTCATTAGCTCTCATCTGCATGGGATGATGGGAGCTGTAGTCCACCATGGAAGTCACCATGTTGGCTATCCATGTTTTAGGATGAGGGTATGTAAGAAGATTGCTCCCCTGAAAGTCCCATAAAAGCACTTTTTACAGCTTCCTGACCAGAATAATAAATTCCAGAACATAATTTGCCTTTGAGGGTGAGGTGATGGCATTTTACCTTACAACGGGAAAGACTCTAAAAATCAAAAGTGGACCATAAAATGGCCTGGCATTGCCCAGACTACCATTGGATGCTCAAACTTATAGGGGAGAAATAGTGTGATGGAGTCAGGTGACAAGCAGGAGACAAGAGAAGCTCAGAGACAGACCCATGAGGGCAGGAATAGCTTACAAGGAAGAGGTAACATACAGAGCAAAGAAAACAGAGAGATAGCTAGATAGCCAGATAGATGGACAGTAGAAGCACGAAGGGGACAGAAAAAGGAGAGTATCAGAGAGCATCTTGTTTTCACAGGAGCCAACTAGATGCTTATGGAAGTCCACAAGCAGGATTTGAGAACAACAGCACCCTTCCACAAATGTGATTCCCAGCACCATTTTTTGAGATTTACTATGCCCATTGGTGGACATAGTCATCACAGCCAGTAGTCTTATCCTCCACGAATTTGTCCAATCTTCTTTAAGGCCACCCAAGCTGATTCCCCTCACTACAACTTTCAGGAAGAATGGAGGAGGTAGCAGAAGGAGGAAGGTCTGACACAGACAAATCTAGTGGGTTGGGAACCAGACCCATGCAGTTCCTACAGCAGCAGTTTTATGAGAATCTAAGAGCAGGCACAATTACTAGTACCGGCATATACAAGGAATGAATGGCAGGCCCCTCCTCACAGAGATGGGGAGCTATAGGCCCTCTTCCTTGAGAAAGTTGGAGAAGAGGACTGACTCAAGGGCCTTGAGTGGCACCATGCGGACTACAGAAATTTGAGACAGAAGCTTCTGAGGAAACAAGTCATCCCTCAGCCTCACTCACTCTATTGAATAACAAACCATTATACAGGTCTCTTCCAGGAACTGTATTTCAGGAAACTAACCTTCCCCAGTATGGTCAACAACATGGATAAAGGATCCTATGTATGTTTTGTTTTCTGTGCTTCTATTCTGACTCTTATGGAGTGTCTAGGGCTCAGGAGTCCCTGATGCATAGCAATTTGTAAGCAGCTCAGAAGCCTACATGTTTAAAAAATAAACTAGAAAATGCAATAAATAAATTAAAGCATTATTTTTTAAAAAATAAAAATATAGAACTGGCAGCCTTGTATTCAGCATTGCTCAGGAATTCTGAGAAACAAAAAACCCCACTTTTTTAAAAAAATCAGTGGTTAAAATCACTATAGTTTTGAAAAATTTCAGCCCAACATCTTGATTGAAAATGGCATCCAAATGTAGCCCAAAACCTGCTCCTTGATCTCAGGAACCATATCTTAATATCTTAAGAGTTGTCCAAATACACAGCAAACAAACAGCTTTCGGGTTTTAATCAGTTAGTCAAAGCAAATAATTAGGATTTACCATTTTGGTTTCAACAGGATTACATTTGCAGAGCTCCAAGTGTCTAAACTGAAATGGATTGAGGATTACATTGTCACAAAGTTATCTTAAAGGGACTGTCCACAGAACTGGAGAGCAGGGCAGAGTGAGTATAATAAAGAGCAACTGAAGTGTGTGTTATCTCCTGGCTTTCTTTGACCCAGTGAATTCATTCTAATTGTTGTAAAAATGCCAATCAGAGAATATGGGAGTTGTTGATTATGCTAGATAAAGGAGGGGGGAAATGAATAACAGTTTATGCCCAAAGGGTCAGCTGTGAGTGCAATAACATTTCCCCCCGATGTAAGTAAAACCGAAAATGTCAAGTACTGTTAAGTGGCACGACTTGTGAAACACAATCAGCTTTTTCCTATATGAATACTGTAATGGGCATTTAGCTGGAGACTGTTTCATTTACTATTAAGGTGAAAAATTGCTTTCAACATGCTTCAAAGCTTTTGCTTTGTTCAAAGGAGGCTGCATTGTATGCCCCCCCCCTCCAAGTACTGTTCTACAGCCGACAAAGAGTCTTGCAGGTTACATGATGTACACCAAGATACTCTATTTGAAATAATGGGAGTAAGCTGAGAAGACATGCCCCTTAGCCACTGGAACAGGATGTGGGGAGCTGGCATAGCAAGATATTAAATCATGCTTTCTTTTGTCCTTGCCAATTATGTTTTATGCCAGCGTTTAATATATCACCCAATTGCATTGCGTTGTGGTCTCAGTTTGTGCTGCATAACCATAGTCCCATCCCTCTGATGTCATCTTGGTCATTGGCTGGGAGCCACAGTGACCATGAAAACCAAGGCTTACCACGAAATAAAATGACAGGGGATACACATACACACACACACACACACACACACACAAAAAAAAAATGAAATGATTAATTTTAAACCAAGTTAAATAAAATACTTCAATGAAAGACTAGAGGTCATTTCCAACTGTTACTTCATAGTGTATTCTGGCAGAAAGCCAGTGAGGCAGAAGAGGAGAAACCCTGTAATGAAAAAGTTTTGAATAAATCATTATATTTCCCCCCCCCCCTATAGCCCAGCATTTAAAGGGAGCCTAGTATTGCCTGACAATGCTGGAATCTTCTCAAGAGCAAAGCACTACTCCCTTTAGCAAGCAGGCAATGGAAAGCAACACCTTTTGACATCTGATTTGTTGGGAACAGATGGGCAAAACCTGGATGCTTGCAATAACTGAAAAGGATTTTGGATCGCCGCTGCCCAATCACAGCCTTATTCATTCATGCTAGGACTTATGGGAGTTGTAGTCCAAACATTCAGAGAGCACCGAGTTGGCGAAGGCTGCCATTCACAGCCTATGAACACCGTGAGAGGCCGCTGGGCAGTCTTAACTACTGTGGAGACTTCTGTTTTTCTTCTGAAACACAATCCTTTATCATGTTTTAATTAATTACAAAAGTTAAAAATTAAATCTTTCTTCTGTCCTTCAGAATAATCCCCCAGATCAGGTTTTTTTTTTGTCCATATTAATGGAGAACACATTCCCAGTAAGATTTAATTTCAAACTTTCATAATTATGGTTAAAATTAAATATTACTGTGGGCTGTATTACACATTAGCAGGAATGAAAGCCAGCCTAGGAGGATTATCAAACAGGACCCTAGTATGATTCCCCCCTTTTTTCCTTTTGTAATTAATTAAAATCTTGGGATAGCAATCTTGTTTGGGGGTGAAAGGGTCCTCATTAACAAAAAGACCCCCAAAGTATTTTTTTATTGTTTGAGAGGGCCTGCTGAGCTGCAAAGTATACTCTAGGAAACCCTTAAAATATATCACAAAGAAGGTATAGCTAGCTTTCAGCTTGTTCAGTTCTGGCAGGAAAAAGATAAAAATACTACAGGACAGGTGTGTTCCTTATATATGCACATCATGGATTTATTGCATATCCCCAAAGGCAATTATCTCTCCATTTAAATTAGAGTGGCCAGATGCAAATGTGGTCAGAGCTCTTGCGCATTTAATAGTTATGTCGAAGTAGAGGTTTAAGCAGGTGCAGCTTGCATGGTTTGGGCATCCATCTGCCTGGGGTGACAATGAAGGAGTGCACCTTTAGAGTGAAGTTAAACTGTTGGAAGGTTGCAGTACATGCCATGACTGTAGAGACCAATATGGACAGAGGTGTTTTGCTGCAGCCGGGGCAGATGGAGGTGTCTGGTTGTACAGCTGCAGATGCACCATGGCGATTCTTCTCTCTTTGCTCCTCCCAGCGGTCATTTCTCCTCTGGTCACTGCTACTGATACACGTCCCCAGGCACTATAGTCATCTGCAAAGGATTCCCACAGGGTGGGGTTGATGCTGCCATCATTCATTTGCAGACATCTTTGTAGCACAGAGTTGGACTACCAATGGGCCTTGTGCGGAAGCCAGCTCCTTGGGGATCCCGCCATCTTCCATTCTGTGGACTTGACCAAGTGTGAACATGCTGGGAATGTGGGCTTGAGAGAGCTCATCTTTGTTTGGAATTCTGCCCTGCTATGTGATGACAAACCTAGACAGCATCTTAAAAAGCAGAGACATCACCTTGCCGACAAAGGTCCATATAGTTAAAGCTATGGTCTTCCCAGTACAGTAGTGATATATGGAAATAAGAGCTGGACCATAAAGAAGGCTGATCGCCAAAGAATTGATGCTTTTGAATTATGGTGCTGGAGGAGACTCTTGAGAGTCCCATGGACTGCAAGAATATCAAACCTATCCATTCTTAAGGAAATCAGCCCTGAGTGCTCACTGGAAGGACAGATCGTGAAGCTGAGACTCCAATACTTTGGCTACCTCATGAGAAGAGAAGACTCCCTGGAAAAGACCCTGATGTTGGGAAAGATTGAGGGCACAAGAAGAAGGGGACGACAGAGGACAAGATGATTGGACAGTGTTCTCAAAGCTACCAACCTGAGTTTGACCAAACTGCGGGAGGCAGTGGAAGACAGGAGTGCCTGGTGTGCTCTGGTCCATGGGGTCACAAAGAGTCAGACACGACTAAATGACTAAACAACAGCAACAAATGTGATTCCCAAAATCCTCCTGATGCAATGCCTGTAGAAGGCATTGAAGCATAGCTCCTGGCAGTATTAAGTTTCCCACAACTCATTTCCATAAAGCAGTATACTCAACACACAAGCCTGGTAGAACTTCATCTTAGCCTTGAACGTCTTGATATTGAACGTCTTGGTACTGGACATTCTCCCATACCCTTTTGGAGAGAAGAGCCATAGCCATCGCTGCCTTGTCAATAAGCTTGTCCAGCTCAGCACTGATGGAGAGATTGCTGGTATGGTGGAACCCAATTAGACAAAATTGTCTACCACTTCAAGCATGTGGTCACCACCGTTGATGCGTAGAGTGCTGGCAATGTCCCGACCCAAGATGTTGGTCTTTGTCAGGCTGATAGAAAGGCCAAATGGTTGATGAGTCACTGTAGAGCATGGGTAGGCAAAGTGAGGCCCGGGGGCCAGATCCGGCCCAATCATCTTCTAAATCCGGCCCACAGACAGTCCAGAAATCAGCATGTTTTTACATGAATAGAATGTGTCCTTTTATTTAAAATGCATCTCTGGGTTATTTGTGGGGCCTAGGAATTCGTTCATTTTTTTTTGTTTTGTTTCCAAAATATAGTCTGGCCCACTACAAGGTCTGAGGGACAGTGGACCAGCCCCCTGCTGAAAAAGTTTGCTGACCCCTGCCGTAGAGCTTCCTCAGAGTGCACTGCCATCTGCAAACATCATCTTTCGGATAAGAACCCACCTTCCTTTTGTCTTGGTGCAAAGACATGCCCCACATGCCCCCACGTCAGTCACGCCAGTAGCCCCCCACATGCTACATCCCTGATCCTTTGCAATATTGCAAAAGGTTCTGGGGTGAATGTCTTGATTCACCCACCACTGCAGCAGCTGCTGCTGCTGCTGCTGCTGCTGTTACTTGGGGCAGTTGTGAGTGGCGGCAAAGATGTTCCCCTGCCTGCAATGTGCTGACATGGTTGAGTGGATCATATGTTCCCCACAAAACTGCTGCCACTGGCTTGTGTGACTTGCATTTTGGCAAGTCACTATGCTTCGGAAGTGACTTTTCCCTGTAGTTAAGGCTGATCTGCCATGTGCACTTGTAAATTTCTCAGGCATATGGTTTTGTCTGTCAACCTTCTGGACATCTGAGAGCATTTATCAGTTGCTTTTGGGAGTCCCTGTGACCTGTCTTGTAATGAATTCTGATGAATTTTCTGGGAAAGGTTTGAAATGCTTCCCGTTAAACTCTTGACATAGCATCCCAAGCAGCCGGGGGGGGGGGTGGAGAGAGAGAGAGAGAAAGAATGTTTCTGGCACATATTTTATTAAGCCCTTTAGGTCCTCTTACAAGAGAGGAAATACCAATTAACGTATAATTTAGCAGAACAAAATATTATCCCATTTCAACCAGTACCCACTTCCTTGAAGTTTATTCAAGCATTAATAACCGTTTAATGCAATTTAACTACACTGAGGTATCCGTTACATTAATATCATATATCCATCAGGAAATTAGAGTTTTGTCTCCATGAATTTTGTATTACAAGAAAGTCTTTATGATTTTATTCTGCACTTTATGGTGGGTAATTTAAGTTTTAAAATGGTTCAGATAGCTTCCTAGTTGCTCTTCTTCTACAGTGTATTACGACTAACAAATTGTTACTGATGTTAAAAGATCATGAACACATCATTTATTAAGCAGCACTGTATAGATAACTTCCAGTAGAGCACTGATGTTTTTAATCGTTAAGCACCAGGGATAAAAAAAAAAAAAGCCTTGAGACATTTAGGCTCTTTCACATCCAGTCCTCTCAAAGTTTCTGGAAGCCTGGAAACCTTTGGTTTTCTCGAGTCACCACCCCAGGGATGTCAAAAAGGGTGGTAAGATCCCCATGCCTTCCATCATAGAATTCACAAGCAGGAGTGGAAGAGTACCAGATTTCACTGGGACGCATCCTTACAACTTTCTTTTAAATGGAGGCTGCAGCTGCATACTATGAAACTTAGTGATGATAAAAAAGAGTGCCTTTGAGCATATTCAGAGTGCCCCCACTCCACCCAACATTTGGGCATTTGGTTTAAGAGTCAAAACATCCAGGGCACAGATTATAGCTTCTAGGCTGTCTTAAGGGCTAACAACTTTCTAATATTATGACAAGTCTGCTTTTAGTTACCGTATTTTTCGCTCTATAAGATGCACCAGACCACAAGACGCACCTAGTTTTTGGAGGAGGAAAACAAGAAAAAAAATATTCTGAATCTCAGAAGCCAGAACAGCAAGAGGGATTGCTGCGCAGTGAAAGCAGCAATCCCTCTTGCTGTTCTGGCTTCTGGGATAGCTGCGCAGCCTGCATTCGCTCCATAAGACGCACAAACATTTCCCCTTACTTTTTAGGAGGGAAAAAGTGAGTCTTATAGAGCAAAAAATACGGTATGTTGTTGGCATTACTAGTTTTTTGTTTTTTATTAATATTTTTATTAATTTTTCCACAAAAATAACAAACAACAAAAATTTACATGCAAAAGCAATATCAAATCCATAAAATGGGATTCTCCGAATCCCATGACTTCCCTCCCTGCCCCTGCCTCCTTAGGTTTGTTTTTTTCAACTGCTTACCATTTCTACTCCAAATTATTTTTCTACCTCAAATTTCTTATACTATTTCTAAAATTACAAGTGTACTTAAAATCCTGCCAGTGGATAAACCTGTTTGCAATACTTTTGTAAATACATAATAAACATTTCCCATTCCTTCTTAAATTTCTTGTCATCTTCATTTCTGAGCTTTCCGGTTAATTTAGCCATTTCAGCATAGACCATTAACTTAGTTTGCCAATCTTCTTTGGTCGGGACTGCTTCCTCTTCCCACCTTTGGGGTAACAGTATCCGGGTGACTGTTGTAGAATACCTAATAAAAAGGCTTTTGGTTTTTCCACAAAGGTTGCTAGTTTTATTTTTTTCAATTGGATTGGGTTTTGGTGTTATGACTTTTTATTTAAAACTGTTGATACTCTCTTGTTTTACTATGTTCCGGGTTTTGATTTGGTCATTCTGAAATATTTTTACTGGTGTTAAAAATTAAAGCCACCTAAAGCTAGTGCAACACCTATTTGAAGCTGTTGGGAGTGGTCATTAAACGATAGGAAGCATGCCGTTAGCAGTATGCAGATGACACCCAGACCTATTCCTTTGTTACATCTGAGTCAGGTGTGGCCGTGGATGTTGTGGATTAGTGCCTAGACACAGTGGTAGGCTAGATAAAGGCCAACGTGTTGAGACTCAATCCTGACAAGATAGAGGCTTTACCTCTGTAGGCGGGCTGTACCTTCTGGGTCTGAGAACTGGGAAGATTGTTTGTTCTGGTCTGGATTTCAGTCCCCTGAAGGAGCAGGTGTGCAGTGTTAGGATGCTTCACAATCCATTATTGTCACTGGAGAGTCAAATAGCTGCAATGGCTATGAGCACCTTTTTCCAGGTTGGGCTTCTATGTTAGTGACAGCTGTTCCCTGATAGGGATTGCCTGGCCACAGGGCTCCAACCATTGGTAGCCTTGTGACTGGATTGTTGCAATGTTCTCTGTGTGGAGCTGCCTTTAAGCTTGATCTTGAAGCTGTACCTTGTGCAGATGCAGTGGTTATGTCACCGTGTGGTGCTATCTACTGGCAAATATGTGATACCACTTCTGTTGGAACTGCATTGGCTGCAAATTTGCTACCTGGGTATGTGTTTCTGATGTATAAAGCCCTAAAGCTAAATGAGGGAGCATCTCTTCTTGTACAGACCTGCCCATTGGTTGAGATGTCTGGATGAGGCCCTCTTGACAGTGCTGCAGCTTGCTGAGATCCTGCTTATGGCTACCTGGTGGATGGCTTTTTCTGTTGGGTTGCTCAGCTTACTGAATCATCTCCCCACTGATACAAGGCACTTTGAGATATTTTATTATTAATATGGAATTACAGGTTTCATGGCACTAACCAATGACTTATTTCTCCCACCAGGCATTGGTCACGTAATACCAAACTTTGGAAGTAATTATCTAGCTTACTGTGAATGCTTGTGCATTTATTATATGTTAATGTTTTGATTTTATTGAGAATGTTGTTGTGAACCATCCTGTTTTTTTATTTTTATTTTTCATTGAGGAGTGGCAAAAAAGCATTTTGAATAAAATAAATAAGTAAAATCAGTTTCTTTAATGTGTAAATGGTGTTGGACATTTAACATGTGTAGATCTGCTCTTCATGCTTCCTGGAATCTAGATCAGATTATTATTGCTTTTAAAAAATGTCATATGGGAAATGTTTCTTTAATTTGTTGCATGCATTGTCGAAATTTAAAACCAAATAGTCATGATGCTGCTAAGGAAAATAAATTGAATTAGACTTTAGCTCCATCGTACTTTGTTCTGTCTGGCAGGCTCATTTGTGTTTTTGTTCACCCCTGTAACTAATAGCACCTTTTCAGTCTCAGTTTGATATGGTGTCCAGTTCGGGGGGGGGGGAGGTTAAGTGCCAAGTATGAAGCTTTGGCAATGGCAGAATTTTATCACCAAACTGCTGGACTGTAGTATGTGCTTTCCCACAGCACCCTGTTATCTTGGCTGGCAGAAGACCATAGGAGCTCCAGTTAAGCGCTGTGCCCAAACCTGTCCCCTAATATACTGAAAGTTTTATTTCCCTGCAAAACAGGCTTCTATTTTTCCATCTGTGTCTTTTGCAGAGTGCAGTAGAATGTCTTTCTATTTTCAGTGGGTGCAAGGTTGAGCTTATGGGACAGGTGTGTCTGTATATCGAGGGCTCCCTCAAAAATTCCTACTCAGATCCTTCAACAGGCAATTGGCAAATTCCACAGTACAAAAGGGATGGGTGGAGGGTAAAGGTAAAGGTAAAGGGACCCCCAACCATTAGGTCCAGTCATGACCGACTCTGGGGTTGTGGCGCTCATCTCGTTTTATTGGCTGAGGGAGCCGGCATACAGCTTCCGGGTCATGTGGCTAGCATGACTAAGCCGCTTCTGGTGAACCAGAGCAGCGCACAGAAATGCCGTTTACCTTCCCGCCGGAATGGTACCTATTTATCTACTTGCACTTTGACATTCTTTCGAACTGCTAGGTGGGCAGGAGCAGGGACCGAGCAACGGGAGCTCACCCCGTCACAGGGATCTGAACCGCCGATCAGCAAGCCCTAGGCTCTGTGGTTTAACCCACAGCACCACCCGTGTCCCAGGTGGAGGGTACGGCAATATAAAAAAGGCAAGGTTTTGGGGAGGAGCAGGAATATATAACCCTGCTCCCTCCCAGTTTGGATTGGTCAGTTGTCCACTCATGCCACCCCAGCTTTCCTCCCCAGGGAGAGACCATTAGAGTTATCCCAATATAAGAGCTGGAACGGCATCATCTGTAAGCAGTTTGACCATCAATTTGGAAAGAAGCTTCTAACTAGAAACATCTGATGAAGAGACACTTATGCAGATTTTTTAAATAAAAAAACTTACAGGAATCACATATATTTAATTGCTTGGCAAAGGTGAAATAATATGATACCTCCTTGCAATATTGGGTCATAATAAAGATTGGAATGTCCTGACTTTCTCCTTGTTGTTTCTCAGTTTTTCTTTTCAATGCACTGGCCTTTTGTTTAGTGTCAGTTTTCCACCCCCTCCTTTGCCCCCATAATATTAGCAGATCTCTGTGCAAAATCACTTTTCCTGAGGGCATTACTTAGCCACTCTATCCACGTAAACAAGAAGAATACAGAGTCAATGAGAAAAGGGTGTGCATTAAGTTTCTTTTTACTGACAGGTTCAGTGGAGAATAAAAAAAAATCTGTCATATTGTTGATATGTATTTCCTTGTTGTGCCTTTTGGCATCAATGGCTAATTAGATGAGCCCAAAACTGCTTTTTCTGCAAGTCTTTTCAATCCTTTCATTCTGTTTATTTGTCCAGCAGGCTTTGGTCTTATTAAAATTTCCCTATTGGAGAGAAGAAATATATAGGCCAAATTCTGTTTAGAAGTTCAGAAGTGTCATTTTGCCAGAGGAAGGTGGCACCAAAGGATGATGTTTTGCAAGGAGAGACACAGACACACGGACACACTTTGGTCAATTTGAAGCAAGGGAAAGCAACTGGATGGCCAATTTATTTATTTCTGCGAAATTCTCCACGAGGGTTTGATACAATATTCTATACGAAGGAAGCACCACATGTGTATATATCATGTGAGTCAATTTTACATCACTGCATTCAAGTTAAATGTTGTTATTTGATTTATAATTAAATTTAGGCAGGTTTCTTAAAATGACTTCCATATGAACCTTGTCAAATGTATGTTCAAATAGCATGTTCACTTCATATGGTGGTCGGTTTGCCTGCCATACATACCTCAAAATGAAGATGTGAGAATGAGGCAAGGAAGAAGGGCTACCCCTATGCTATCCATATAATCAGTTATCAGTAATCAATATATTCATATATGCTCACACATAATCAGGGCTTACAGTATTTTATAATCCATTTTGAATCAAAGGGAAGCCTTGCCTTAGCTAATTGCATACTGCTTGAAACAGCAAAATTAGGAGCCGACCTTTCCCCTACAAACATCCGTGTACCCTGGACAAGGGGAAGATGTGAATCAGAGATTCTGGTACAAAATCCCCTCAGATACAGGCTAAATTAATCCACAGGACAGGAAGAGCAAAACCACAAAATCTCCAAACTCCCTGTCCTGTCATAACTAGGGGAGAGGTTAGACAGAGCGTCACTGCAAGCATCGGAAAGCAGAACTAGAACTCCGTGCTTGACCAGTGCTTGACCAGGAGCTGGTAGCATGGCAAGAAGCTTGCTAATTGGCTAATTTTCGCTGACAATATCGTGACTGCCTCATGGTTGTCTCATGATCTATGATTTGCTGTGATCTGCTCAGGTATAAAGACCTCTGGATTTCTGTCAATCGGGGTCCCAGTTCCTTTTGGAAGAGATTCCAAACTGGGTCCTTATTGCCTGGCAATAAACTTCACCTTCTTATTCTCCATTGCTGAGTCTGCCTGATCCTTATTTTACACCAAGTGAGTACCTGCTTACGTTCACATGCTTCAAGACAAGGAATGAGGATAATGGTCACAACTTTATTAGTTCTACATATTAATGATCTGCAGAAGGTGCAATTAAAATTTCTCCTCAAGTGGACTAGACACCCACTGTCTCCTCACATGGGCAGCAATACCCTGGCTCAATACATGGTACCAGTTGTTTCACTAGTGCAAGCCTTTCATCAGCAAGTCACCATAAAGGTAAGCCAAAGAGGCACCTGTTCACTCCATCCTGGTCAGTGTCCATAAGGGTGAAGCCCATGTAGTCCAAGAACATCTTACCAATTCTCATGCGCTGGACATCAATGGGAGGTAGGTTGGTTAAGTGCCCTCCACCTAGAGGATGACTCCAAGTGTTCACCAGGGAACACTGCTATCATATTCTTTCTGATAGCTATGACAGAGAGATGCCCAGTAGCCAAATAAATTGCCCCACCCAGATCTGATTGAGCAGTATAGCGGAAATGAAAAGGGGTACCAAATTGTATATCATGGAGAACTAATAAAAAAAATCCCTATTCATCCTTTGAAGACTAATCCTACTCTACGGTAAGGGCGAGTGGGTTGCCACCCTTTACAAGAAGTGAGGTCATCCAAATCAGCTGTATGGAACATTTGGTCCTCCAGATGTTGCTGAACTATAACTCAACACCATCCCGTCCCATTGGTCATGCTTTTTAGGGCAGATGGGAGTTGCAGTTCAACAACATTTGGAGGGCCACATCTGGTCTAAATGCTGCTTGAAGAGCACTGAAGAGCTCTGGGTGATTCCACCCTCCCAACCCAAATTAAAGCAGAGAAGCATTAGGTAAAGGTAAAGGGACCTGACCATTTGGTCCAGTCGTGGCCGACTCTGGGGTTGCAGCGCTCATCTCGCTTTATTGGCCGAGGGAGCCAGCGTACAGCTTCTGGGTCATGTGGCCAGCATGACTAAGCCGCTTCTGGCGAACCAGAGCAGCGCACGGAAACACCGTTTTCCTTCCCGCCAGAGTGGTACCTATTTATCTATTTGCACTTTGACGTGCTTTCGAACTGCTAGGTTGGCAGGAACTGCTGGGTTGGCAGGAGTGCACAAAAAAAGGACCTCACATTGGTCCTTTGGTTAGAGAAAAGAAAAGAAAAAGGGGTGAGGAGGTCATGGTTATCTTTCGCATTTTAAAGATTGTGTAGTTGTGTCCAGGTGACAAGATCTTAAAATGTCATTGTATCAAATTAAAAGAAAAGAAAAGATAAAAAGACTTATTGCAACATATATCCTTATGGACTCCAAAACTGCCTGAAGAACACTAATGAAATGAAAGTTTTTTAGAGAGCATGTCTTGAGTTTCTATAAAATATTATTTAATCTTTTTGTGGAGAACCAGGAGGTGGGGGAGGGAGGAATATATTTACACTGTCACGATGGCATTAGGACAGCTTTAAAGAAAGTGGCTTGAATATTGCAGCCAAAATCTTTCTGTGCCAACATAAATACTGTCTTATAGAAAAATATGAATAGTATAGAACATATGGGGAAACGAAAGGTCATCAACTTGCTTGAAATGTTTAAAAAGTAGTCTCAGAAGAAACAGGAAATTTGGATGGACTTTGTCTGTTTATGACAAGATAGATATAAAATTAACTTCTGAAAAACATTTCCCCCCGTCTTTGATGCAAACCTGTCAAAATAAGCACAACACCTTTTGTCACAAACTTTTCAAAACAAGTAAAATGGTGTGATTGGTGCCATCTCATAAAATTTTGTGCAGCCTTCATATGACATAGTGATAATCAGGAAAACTAATATACAGAGGGAGAAGGAAGCTGAGAAATGAAAGATGCTAAAAGTCCTGAATGGGATTGCCACAAAACCAAGAGAGAATATTACTGTGTATCTGAGTGTTTGAAATGGCTCCTCGTAATCTGCTGCTTTTCTCATGAGATGCATCGCATGACAAATGACAAGACGTGGCCTTATGAAATTTCAGTTTGAAGCCATTTTCATACCGCAAATGCAAATTAGACATAATATGTGCCTTTTGTCAACCACATTTTTCGGTAATCTAATTGTATCACACTAATGAGACCTGGGTTAGGAAATGCACTCAGATTCCTATGCCCCAGGTCAGAGGAGATCGAGAATGCTGCACAGCAGATGCACTTAATCTCAAGGGGACGGCGGCTGCATCATCACTTGGGCAAGCCAAGCAGCTCTGGCTGTGGAGGGAGCCACAAAGCAAAGGGCCACCCTGCTGGCCAGCAGCACAAACAGTGGGATATTATAAAACAAGAGAGAAGTGTTTCTCCTGGGAGGTTTGTGTTTGTGTTCCCCACTTCTTTTGCCTCCCGTTGTGATTCGCTAACTCAAAGGGAGAAGTTCCAGCTTCCTGACCACTAGGTTAAGTCTTACTTATCCTTGCTCACATCCAGGCCTGTCTTCTTTGCCCTCAGAGCTGATTTTGGTGGCAAGAGGGTCTACTGGATGCAGGATTCAGACGGTCACATGTCCATCTGTGGGTGGACATTGCTAGAAGTGAATGGGGATAAAGTGCAATATTAGTGACGGGGTTGAGCTATCATTTTAATTCTGCTTACAACTTCAAATGAAGTGATTGGTGCCTTAATATAAACACTTAAAGTTCCAGCATGGAAGCAGCCTCAATCTGCAATACTCTGCACGCTTCCTAAGGAATGATCCCCAGTAGCTTATAGGGTTTATGTTGGAGTGAACCATACATATAGGATCAGCTTTAAGAAATGTAGCCTAAGATGGTAAATTTGAAAAAGTGATAGCTGTGAAGCCATAGCAAGATGAGCTTGATGTTTTCTCTGCCTGCCAGATGAGTACTGGGTTGCACATTAACAATCTCACAGAATTGATGGATAGTTGTTTAAGAGGACTATTCTGTCCCTGCCTGCTAAACCTGTATGGTTCTCCGGCACTTGCAAAAGGGATCTGTGTGGAAACACAGGACAGGAGCAAGGAGATTGGGCATTTAATGTGAACATCAATATTCAGGTTGCTGCTGCCAAAGTGGTTCAATAGGATCAGCTGTGTAACACTATCTAAGGTCTTCCCTACAGGTGGGGATGGAGATTCCTGTTTGGAATTGTAACATATCTAAAAGCATCTAAAACAATTCCATATTTTAAAAAAACACATTTTCATTTTATTATTTTGCCACTGATGTGTTTGCCACCCTGGACTCCTTTGAAAGGAAGGGTGGGATATAGATTTAATAAGCAATAACAAGAATTTATATCATGCAGTTTCAAACATATTATTCCACTCCCTCTTCTGGAATTATAAACCTTTCTTTTATTATATTTTATTTAGATCAAAGAATTTATAAACTGCTTAAGAAATATAAAACTACACACACAGATACCCAGCTAGCAAAATATTTCTTTATAAACCACAAATCTCTATGTATTTAACTGGTTGATAGGCTTGAAATCTTATATTTTATGCTCTCTATTAAATGTATGGAGAGGACTGACGCATATCAGCAGAGAAAGATAAGGGGGGGTGAGTCTACCAGTTTGTGACTGTCTATTTTATAGCATATCTTAGAAACGTTAGTGCTTTATTTTCTGGATAGCTTAGCCAAAATCTTTGTCCTATCTTCCTATATTGTTTCTACAAGCAATGTCCCCTCCCCCCATGGTTTGTTTTCTGGGCAGATTACAAGGACTCTGGTGCCGTAGGTTCATCATGAGTGTGATGCACAATGAGTATCAGCTGCTGTCGAGAAGATTATTTTTGGCTCTGGATTTTGGTATTTCTTTTTTAGAGAATTAATGAGCCCCTTTGTTTCCTTCTTCCTTCTTTTATATATACAAGGAATGATTATCTTGCCCATGTTGATTTTTCTCAAGATGTATACTGCAGGCTTTTTAACAAGGTCACTTACTACTAGCTAGCTAAGCGCAAGGACAGCTAGCTATTCTGTTCCATTCAGCTATTCTGACTATAGACTTTGTGTGTGTGTGTGAAGATGAGGCCTGTTGGTCAGGCCAAAAGCCCATCTATCCCAACATCCTGTTCTCACAGTAGCCAGCCAAATGTGCATGGGAAGCTCACAAACAAAACCTGAGCACAACTGCACACATCCCACCAGTGATTCCCAACAACTGATATTGTAATTGTATTATATGTGGTAGCGTACACTGGTATTATAACTGCTATTATACATTATGGGATACCTACAGTGAGGTGGGGGAAGTATTTGATCCCCTGCTAAATTTGCCTGTTTGCCCTCTGACAAAAAAAAAATGTCCAGTCCATAATTTTAATGGTAGGTTTATTGTAGCTGTGAGAGACAGAATAACAACAGAAAAACCCCCAGAAACCCAGAAGACAAAAGTCAGAGATTGATGTGCATTATAATGAGTGAAATAAGTATTTGATCCCTAGCGCAGCCTCCCCTATGCTGAAGCTATTGTTATACACCCTTGTGGCAGTCTGTTTGTGACAGGTCATGCATGTTACCCCCACCACCACAACACCCATTTTGTGACTGACATCCAAAATTCAGTATGTGCCCATTGGTCTCAAAAGGCTGGCATACCCCTAACAGATGACAAAGGCTGGAGGCCTTGTGACAGGGTAATAAGGCTTCCCCTACATGTTCCTCTCTCTGAGTTGGTCATCTGTACTCATCCATACTATCTATATGCTGTGCTTGAAAGAGGATTTTAAGAATAATCTTATCTGCTGAGTGGGTTCTTTGTATTTGATGAGCACCAACTAGATTCTTTCGTTAGTACATTGCCATGAAACATCACTTTTGCACAAAAAATAGAGTTGGACATTTGTTTTGCAAAAGACTGAGGTTCAGTGTGTATTTTCTTGAAAGTTTATGCTGAAATTCCTGGGAGCCATTGGGTTATTCTAATGCTGTAAACACTTTAATACTCAACTCATAGGCTTGCTCTTTTAGCTTGCATTGCTATGTTTCACTATCAGACTATGTGTCGTCTTTTTCTTTTTTTGCTTTGCTGCACTCTATGGAAGCAGCCGCAATATCACAGCTTTCTGATTAACTAAACAACTAATAAATGAAAAGACATAGTAACTCGCCATCAGCCTTGTGTAAATATGAAAAGCTTATTTTTCTTCACTAATAGATACACATAACAATGAAATGTTTCCAGTAACTTATAAAGGAATGACCGAGGAAAAGGCCTCAGAAATGCTCTTTTACAATGACCGCACACCGTGTCGACTGCAATATTTGTGACATGTTTGCATTGTTATTTGGCTGCAAACAGAATGAAAATATCTGTCTTCAGAATTTAAACAGTGAGATTGTTTCAGTTTATATAACCAATCTAAGTCCCAGGACTGTAAAAATCAACAAGCTTGAAGAGACCCCACAGCTAAACAAAGCCGGGGATGATTTTGAGCAGGGGCAGATTAATTGTTGAAAAGCAACCTCTGGCTCCTGTTGGAATTTTTGGAGGATATAATGGAAGTTTGTGTCCGGGTATGTCTGTGTGAAAGAAGGATAAGTAAGAAGATTGGTGCAGGCAATATTTCTGTGCTGTTGAAAGGAACACAAACACACTTTAACAAATACCGGTAACAATAATATTGTTCCATGCCTCCCCAATCTCTGAATGGTCTGAGAGTCTAGGGGGTCCAGGATCTTACCCAGAGTTTATATTCCTTTTTGGGAATGTGGCACAGTGGGGACTGTGGTGTCTTCAGTATATATGTTTTATTTACATATATATATATACAACCTGAGCCTATGATAGAGGGGTTCCCAGCATCAACACCCCAAAAGATTCTTGTTTCTCCCAGAGCCACAGCCTTGGATTCAAGCAGAGATCTGGCATGGCTCACTCTCTCCGCTTGCTGTTTCTAGGTCACATCACTGCTGTAACACTCTCTCCCCTAAACCCTCATTTTATTTGTTGAAGGTGGGGCACCACCCATTTGCTGTCTCCCACCAAGCCCCTTAATCTCTCTTAATGGTTCATTGTCCAAGCTATCACCCCAACTGGAAGCTAGCCCAGTTTATCTAAGAATTAGAAGACTTGGTTATAAAACCTGCTGGATCTAGAGATTAGATGAGTCTGGCACACATCTTAACACCCCAGACTTTTAACAATATAACAATATGTTTACCAAAAAAAATGACAAGGGTTTTTTACATAATAACTTGATTTGGTCCTTTGTTATGCAAAGTCATTTTACTTAGATTGACTCCAAGCACATAATTTATACCAGCCTGCCCCAATTTAGTGTTGTTGGACTTCAGTTCCCCTAACCATTAGCCATAGTTGCCTGGGCTTCATAGAATGATAGAGTTGGAAGGAACTGAGTGTCAACTAGTCCAAACCCTGCAATACAGGAATATGCAGCTGTTGCTTATGAGGATCCAACTTGCAACCTTAGTGTTATCAGCACCATCCTCTAACCAACTGAGCTATCCATGAAAAGGTGGAAACTGGAGTCCAACAACATCCAGGAAGGCTGGTTTATACATTTCTCTCTCTCCTCACCCACTGTGATCACAGCCAATCACAACTGAATTGGTCATGGAGATTGATCTACTCCCCAACTACAGTAGCAGATCATCTCCAAACATGACACAACTTGTTCAAATTAAATTTGAGCATCAGTGTATTTCTTTTAAATTGCCCTTATTATGTTTGCTGCATTTGACTCTTATGCAGTTCACAGAAACTTTCCACAAGAATGCTATTTCTCTGAGTAAGACTTTAAAAACTTTATATAGCATGTTATTACGGTAAAAAAAGTAGTTCACCAAAAATTCAGGAGAAGCTCCTGGAACTTCGTTATTTTTATCTCCTTAGGAATAACCTCCCCCACATCCTATTATAGATATGGAGTTGTGTGTGCTTGTGGAGGGAGAGCTCACAAAGACCGAAGTGATAAGCAACAACCTACATGAATAGATAAACTGGCAAGAGGGCTCCCTGTAAAACAAATAAGTCTCTTTTTCCTGTGATTTTCATAATCATGAATCAGCTATAGAACATGGAAATAGAACAGCAGTTTCCAAGGAATATAGTCATCCGGATCCCCATCGTGGTGATTTTTGTTCAGATGTTTTATGTCAGAGAGCAAGTACAGGGTCTGAAGTTATAAACTTGCAAATATTTGCCATCTGGTGGTTATCTGTGTTCAAAAAAGAAACAAGCAAACATGGTGCAGGTGGCGATGGTGGGGATTAATGCTCTACATTATTTTGTGCCATTCCTGTTTGACTCCATTTTCTAGTGAAGAAAGAGAACCTTTTCCATCCTATTAGCTCCCCAGAAAAAAACCCAAACTGTAAGATGTTTATTTTAAACAGCACTAAAACAGCACTAAAAACATATATACACTTAAAATAAGCCCCTCAACCGTGTAACATGGAAGGCTGCAGGAAGCCTAATCTTGCAATCAATTTAAAACTTATAATAAATGAATTAAAATAGAAAGGCAGTCTCTGCTGGTAAAGTAGAAAGAAAAGAAAGATTTTGTACTTTGGGCAGTGGAAACAAAAACTTAGTACAGGACCCTGATGTGGGTTTGTTTGGGATTACACTCAGTTCAAGGTTAGCACTGTCTGTTGCCCCCAAATCTTGCAATCTCAGCCCATGAAGTTTTATATAAACAGGCATTCACAAGAAGCCATAAATGTCCATTGGTCTTAGGCCCATAAAAAAAAGTTACCCAAAACATTTTCATCACTTGGAAAAGAAGCTGGTTGGCCACTGTAGGAACAGAATGCTGGACTAGATAGATGCTTATGACATTATTGGTCTACAATGTACTGTATGTGCAACGATGGTAATGGACCAACTTTTTTATATGGCAAATTATATACTTAGGCATTTGCTATACTCGTGGGGCATAATTGGTACGCTATAAGGACCTTGATAAGACTATACGCCAGGTGTTGTCAGACTCCAGCTCCCCAGCCAACATGATCATGGATGATGGGAGTTGTAGTCAAGCAGCAATTGGACTGCCAGCCACATGTTCCCCATCCCTACTATAGTCTAGCTGTTGCTCTCTTGTTGAACTGTTTTCTGTATTATCACTGTTAATTAGAGAAGTGGAGACCATGTGACTAGGCAGTTTATGGCGTGCAAAATACACCAGTATGAATCAGGTTTATACAACACAACCCACCCTTCTTTGTAAAAGCATTGTTGCTTCTCTTCAGTGTCCCCAAAATTCTTTTCCATCACCCATATGTATTTGAAAACCAAAGTCATGATGGATTGACGTTTGTGCAGCCACAAAATCTGGCCTTCAGAAATATTCAATATTTCTTCAAAGTACTCAGAGTTCAGTTGGCAGACCCAGGTGAACTGTTATGACAATTTAGCAATGGACTTCAATGAGAAACTACCAAATTTGCAGTTTTCGAACTAATAAGTGAACTGAATGCACTTCTCTGAAATTTGCAATGCAGTTTTTCAACCAAACATTATGTACCAAAATGAATATATTAGTGGGGGATATATGTGGACTTATATATTAATGAAAATATCATATAAAACTGGATTTAAAAAAGGGTTTATTAGGGGAAATGAACACTAAAATATTGAAGAATTTTCACACTACAGAAATGTGGGGAGCTGAGTTTACGATTGGAAAAATGAGTAAGCTGGAGAAATGAAACTGACAGCTTTGCGCATCCTATGTGACACCAGGAGTTGTACCAGAAGCAAACCCCTATTCCTGTTTTAATTGCAAACAATCATTTTGCACAATTGGTTAGTATTGTTTTCTATGACTAGAAAACAAGAAAAATTAATGCAAGAATTCCTCTTGTAATATATATGAAATACCAGTGCAGAAAAGGGAAATTATTATTCTTTGAAAACGGGGAACAAAACAGTAATCCAGACAGACTGCACTGACAGCTTGTACCACAAACATCCACTTGGGAGTAAGTGCCATTGATTCCAATGGAGCTTGCTTCCAAGTGAGTGCACTCATCAGCCTCGGTGTCTCCTCCAAGATTTCCTAGCATGGTACAACTCCTTTTTAGCAAATTAAAGTCTGCGTCAAGGCTTAAAATTAAATCCAAACCTCTTCTGTTTTCTCAGCAGAAGGAACAAATTGGCACCACATGGCAGTAGTCAAGGAGTGCTGATGGGAAACAGAGTGAGGCAGGAGTCTTCCAACCTGGAAGGCGTCACTAGTCAAAATTGAGGGATAAGAAACAGTCCCTTCCACTTAGAGCTCAATGTACAAAGGTTTTGAGATTATTATTATTATTTAAAAGAAGATTAAATATCAGATCACTGTTTTCTGTGCCATGCAGAGCTGTTATAGTGCCAACACTTCGGGATTATTATTTTTTTTAAAGAACATAAGCACAATATGGAACTTTTACTTCAGTTCAGTTGCATTTGGTAAAAGATCCAAAGTCTTTGCAGAACCATCAGTTGGGAGTGGGGGAAGATGAAGCTATCCTCCTTTTTCTTTTCTTTTTTAACAGAAGTTTTAAAAAGCAAGAATTCTGTTATTTTTCTGCAAAAATGTTTGCTGGCTAAAAATCACACCTGCACTGAATGCTCACTACTTTGTATATTAACTTTGTTGTTGTTGTTGTTGTTGTTGTTGTTGTTGTTGTTGTTGTTGTTGTCATTGTTTAGTCATTTAGTCGTGTCCGACTCTTCGTGACCCCATGGACCAGAGCACGCCAGGCACTCCTGTCTTCCACTGCCTCCTGCAGCTTGGTCAAACTCATGTTCATAGCTTCAAGAACACTGTCCAACCATCTCGTCCTCTGTCGTCCCCTTCTCCTTGTGCCCTCAATCTTTCCCAGCATCAGGGTCTTTTCCAGGGAGTCTTCTCTTCTCATGATGTGGCCAAAGTATTGGAGCCTCAGCTTCAGGATCTGTCCTTCCAGTGAGAACTCAGGGCCAATTTCCTTAAGAATGGATAGGTTTGATCTTCTTGCAGTCCATGGGACTCTTAAGAGTCTCCTCCAGCACCATAATTCAAAAAGCATCAATTCTTCCGTGATCAGCCTTCTTTATGATTAACTATAAATTATATATATAGTTAATATATGTATTAACTTTACATTTAGCTTATTTGATGCAGCCAAACAAGTTTGCTACAATACTCACCTTGCTAGAAATGTGTACTGTGTCAATCTGTTTAATGCTCTTATTTTGCAAGGTGGCTGCTTTTTTCCTGGACGATTGCCCCTTCTCTCTTTTTGCCTTTTCTGTCCTCAGACTCATTTGCCCTCCATTCCATTTAATCAGATTGGCTGAGAAGAGCCACATGATTTTGCCGATGGTTTAACGATGCTACAGCTGATGGGATGGTGTTATAGATGCCCATAGACAAAATCAAATGAAAGCAAATGGAGACAAGGGAGAAGGAAAACAGCGCAGAGGAGAATCATCATCAGCAACAAGGCACTAAAACCACTGAAATGATGCGGCGATGTTCACAACTTCTGTCAAATAAATTGCCGAAGATGGGAGACGCTTTTTGACAGTCACGAAAACAAGCACACAAAAAATAAGTGGGTAGTTTTGGCTCAGGCTTACTAACCATAGCTCATTTTAAGATTCGATTGTGTTTCTAGTTCAGCACACAGGAAACAAAACAGTGGAAGCAATCACTGAAGATGCAACATCCTGTATTTCAGACTGAAGAGCAATCTTGGAAATGTTTCATACAAAAAACCATCTACTTGCTTGCCCATTAGGGCATTTCATGCTGAGGGTCTGTGATTGTCAAGCAAGCACCATAAATCAGTCTTCCACATGTAGGGACTGTGTTTATGCCACAATAAATGCAATGGTAGCCTAAATCCATACAGATCTGTGCAGTCAATCCAATTCAGATTAGTGACCCCGGAACAAAACCTGCATATTAACTGTTCCTGCATCCTAGAGGTGCATTCTTCCACCACTTAATAATAGTCACCAGGAGAAGATGCCATATGGACACAGCTTGAGTAGGCCTGACAACCATTCCCTGGGAACTTTATGCCTCCCAATGCTTCTCTAGTCCCATTTCAAAATGTGCTTTATTAAAGCAGACTGGAAACTGGTTGAAAATGCAGGCCTTTATCATGCAGTAGTGTTCAGAAACAAGCATGAGGTTTGCGTGTTGCAGAGTTCTTAGAACCTCATCATAGTCTTCTATTCATTTCCAACCTTACTGACACCGAACAGAAGATCATTCCTATCCATTTCCTAGATGATTCCTTGGATGCCTTTGCAAAGCACATGTGGGGAAAGGTAACATTAGCAGTGACCCGAATTTAAAGTTGGTCAGTTCGCTATATTCATCTTATATCCAAAATACATGATAAATGCTTCAAAACCAGTGGGTTGTTAAAAGAGATGGGGGGGGGGGTAAAATGTTGAGGTGGTTATACCAAGAAAAGGAAGCAGCCCATTCCTGTATATGCCATGGATGAAATGGTAAGCATGGATCCCGTACTAACTACAGGGTGCTTACTTTCCTTCAACGATAATTGTCTTAATGCCTGTTTTAATCAGTATTAACTACTAGCAATAACATGCTTTTAATTATGTTTTAAACGAGTCCTTTATTGGGCTGTTTTGGGAAGCAAATTAGTCAAAAGGAGCTGTTAATCAAAAACGTGTTACTGGCACAAAATAAATGTTCATTTAAGGAGCCATTTGAAATAAACCTGGCTCATTGACTCTGACAACCTACAAGGACACTGGGGCCTCCTGAGGATAGCTCCTTCAGTACTCTCCTAGATACGCCTTGCTGCTCAGAAGTTATAAGTAGAAACATTAAGCAGTTTAGGTCATTCATCAGCTAACTTTTACTACTGTACTCAAGAAAATGAGCCTCCTAGGAACTTCACAGCAGATCTATTCCTTCATTAGCTAAGTAATATTGAGAGAGATGTTCCTGTCATTATGAATGGAGAAATCTATTGCAGTGAATTTTGCTTGTGTCCCCTTTGTCTATGAGCTGTCTTTGTAAATCCAAAGGTATTTAGGCTGAAAAACTAGCCCAATTTTCTTTGACTGTTATTCAAAATCTGCTCATTTCCTTTTACTGACTGATAGCTGTGCCAGAAAATACAAGAAAATAAGATGATGATTGTGATATATATAAAACCTTAATGCAAAACTACAAACTGAGATTCTTTTGCAAGCATAGACCGCAGGATAGTTTCAAAGCCATTTTGACAAGAATCAGCCTGACAAAAGAAAGGTCCTTGAGAATCATTAAGTTTGACCATTTAATTATGCCCCAAATATTGCATGGGTGCTAGAAGGATAGGACAGACATCTTTAAATAAGTGATTAAAAAAAATTCCTATATAAACATGTGTTGGCTGTAGATGGAGCATGATTCTGTCCTCATGAACAAATGGCACCCATATTTGGCACACCCAATTTCCTGATGTTTCTATTGTCAGTCAAGTGAAATTAGTGATACACCTGTGCCCAACTGTGTCCCACTGCGTTTTACTGCAATGAAAACTTAGGTTGGTAGGCAGGGAGGTAAATTTTCTGTGGTTTTTCTGACTCCTGATCTGGGATGCTAGAGATAGTCTCAGACCTGGTGTTGCCAGAGTTCAGGTTCTTAGTCCTGGGAAATATCAACATTCAGGCCAATGCCTTTTTTGTCCGGGTTGCCCAGGTCTTCATGGTCATCATGATGACCATTGGACTGTCCCAAAACACATTTGATCCAATACACATAGCGAGCCATGGTTATTCATGCTCTGATAACATCTTGGTTACTGCCCTTTACTTGTGGAGACATTTGAAGACTGGTCTGAAAGTTCAATTAGTTCAGAATACAGCAGCAAGGCTGTTAACTGGTTTGGACAGTTGGCAACATATCTCATCAGCACTTAACTTCACTAGCTACCAGTTTGGTTCTGGAAAACAAGTTCTAAATGGTCTGGCTGAATAATTGCTTGCTGCTATACAAATCTGCTTGACAGTTACGAGCTTCATTTAAGGTCCTTTTAAGGGTGCCATAAGAAGAGCCCTGCTGGATCAGACCAAAGGCCCATCTAATCCAGCATCCTGTTCTCACAGTGCCAACCAGATGCCTTGGGAAGCCCAAGAGCAGGACCTAAGCAGTCTCTTTACCTGTGATTCCCAGTGGCTGATCTAGAAGCTCATATTGCTTCTGACAATGTAAGTGGAACATAGCAAGTAGCCATTGATAGCCTTATCCTTCATGGATCCTTCTAATCTTATTTTAAAGCCATCCAAGCTGGTGGTCACCATTACTTCTTGAGGAGGCAAATTCAGTGGTTTCTACCACCCTCTGAAGAGGAGCAGGTGCAAAACCAAAGGCAGAACTATATCACATGTGGGTTTTCCTTCTCCATTTGCACCCTTCTTTGTGGCTTTCAGAAGTCAAGTGAAGACACTGCTATTTTCCCAGGCAGTTTTTGATTTGATCTTTTGCTGCTGTTCTCAACAGGATTCTCTGATGCTGTCTTAATTTATTTTAGCTTTATTTGTTGCATCACTTGTTTTCAATTCATGTTGCATGCTGTCTCGGAAACCATGGTCAAGGGGCAAGATATAGAGACATAAATATAAATTTATAATGATATGAACAAAACCAAGGAAAAAATCCTTGAGGGACATCTCCTGTACTAAAGCCATTGAAATACTGGGCCAACATTGTGCTAATTCCAGTGGGTGTCCTGCAGGGAAGGATTTCATTGGGTTTCTCCCATTTTTTAAAATGTGAACCAGCCTGCAATTCTACACAGTGGCATAAAATAAAATAAAATTTAAATACGACCTAAAAAAGAGTAAACAAATAAATGGCTAGCAACGTCTGCCTCCCATTTAAAAATCTAGAGCTGACAGTTGCCTTTTGCATTTAAGGCTTCATCTCAAATCTTAATTGGCTTGGTGACTTTCAGCAAGACCTAAACTCTGTGTCCAAATCTGTATTTCAATCATTATCACAGCAGGAGCACTTGAAAGATGATTGTGGTATTTTAGTACTACCAGAAGAATGTTTCAGCAACAATTCAAATTATGTGACTCATTAACAAGATAACAAAGTTTTCAATATTTGCTTTGCTAAACATGGGGCAATTTAACCAAGATCCACTAACTTTGGATTGCTGCAGCAATGAGCGGTTACTGGGGAGGTGGGTGGTTAATTAAGCATCAATTCACAGTAAGTACTTAGCAACTAAGCCTGGGGGTAACAATGAATGGGGAAAGCTACTTCTCACTGGATAAAGAAAGGACTGAGAACACATGTCATGTCATCTGTCTACATAAACAATGCATCCACATTTAAAGTCTCCTGCCAAAAGCTCCAGTGTGAATTTAGCAGTCATGGGATAAGAGGATAGGCCCTCTTTTGGATGAGTAACTAGTTTAAGAACAGGAAGCAGAGGGTAGGCATGAATGGACAGCTCTCACAACTGTAAGATGTGGGGTTCCTCAAGGATCACTACAGTCGTACCTTGGTTGCTGAACGCCTTGGTACTCGGACTTTTGCGCTCCCCAATGTCGCAAACCAGGAAGTGAGTGTTCCAGTTTGCAAACATTTTTTAAAAGCCGAAAATCTGACGTGGCTTCCGCGGCTTCTGATTGAGTGCAAGAAGTTCTTGCAGCCAATCAGAAGCCACGCCTTGGTTTTTGAACCATTCTGGGAGTCAAACGGACTCCTGGAACGGATCAAGTTCGACAACCAAACTACCACTGTTATTGGGACCTGTGCTGTTACTTGCTCATAAATGTCCTGAAGTTTGGAGTGTGCAGTGAGGTCACAAAGTTTGCTGATGACACCAAAATTTTCAGCATAGTAAAATAAAAAAGGAACTGCAAGGAGCTCCAAAAGATCGCTCCAAATGAGATTCAGTATAAAATGAGATTCAATGTAAGACAATGCACACTGGAACAACAACAGCAAAAGCACCCTAACTTTGCACATATGCTAATGAAATCTGAACTTGCAACAAATGACCAGGAAAACTCTTGGCGTATGTTTCTGTGCCTTTGGTAAGGCATGCCACCAAATGTATGATCCTCCTATTCACAGAGAGCAAGTTTACCTGTTGAGTATCATGAGGGAAGGGAAGGGTCAAAGGGCTACAATTGTTACTGCTTGTGGCTGAATGAATGCATTTCTTAGAATGTGGGGTGGGGTGGAGCTTGTGCTACTTCTTTTTCTTCCTGGCTTTTATTTTGCTAGCCTTCTAAAGCCAAGGAACTTTTAAAGATTGGGGATGGGAGGAACAGCTACAATCTCTTTCTCTCCCACTCTCCCACTCCAATCCTGCAGTTATCATATGTTAATTGTACATGGCTTCAGACTACATGAAAGAAACCAAAGATTAATTCCAGTACTATTTAAAATATACGGTCTGTGTAGAAATAGAGGTTTCCATGTGAATATGCTTACTCCAGTAAGTAAGCAGCTGCATAAGCACTTCCCCACACATCTGCCAGCTACTTCCTCATCAAACTGGTTAGAATTGTTGGAGGAAGGTTCTGCTCACCAGTTTGCCTTGTTCTTCCAGTTTGCTGGAATGGGGTCATTTTTAAGTAACCTATTTCCTAATCTATATTTTTATCTAAGTTGTCCCAGGCTCATGATTATACAGCAAAAACCACACTACTCTGGCCTGCTTAAAAAAGAAAAGGGGGGTGACTTAAAAAGGGAGGGAGGGAAAACAAAGAGAAGAGGACCCAAGAAAACAGCCTGGTGGACAATGAGCATGCTCAGTGGTTGTGGAATGCTTACTGGTTGATGAGGTGGGAGAAAGGGTAGCAGGGAATGCCAGGTGGAATGGGGATGGAATGGACTGGCTAGATCTCCAAACAGAAGCACTGCACACTGTAGTATTTGGTTGTGGGAACCCACTTGTAATGGACTAAAATACATTCATGTACAGTGGTACCTTGGTTTTCAAACTTAACCCATTCTGGAAGTCCATTCCGAAACCAAAACATTCCAAAACCAAGGTGCGCTTTCCCATAGAAAGTAATGCAAAACGGTTTAATCCATTCCAGGCTGTTGAAAAACTACCCCTAAAACGCTTCTCCCCACTGCCCCAATCAGTGCGATCTCTCCAAAAATGGAAGCGTAACATTAAAAACGGAAGTTCAGGACACGTTTGACTTCCCAAAAAAATCAAGAACCGGAACGTTCACTTCTGGGTTTGCACATTCAGGTTCTAAGTTGTTTGTGAACTAGGCTGTTCGAGAACCAAGGTACCATTGTATATGTTAATTAATTTTTGATGTTTTACTGTGTTTTAATTTGTTGGAAGCTGCCCAGTATGGCTGGAGCAACCCAGTCAAGATGGGTGGCATATAAATAATGAATTATTATTATTATTATTATTATTATTATTATTATTATTATGCATCAATTCATTACAGACTTCAAGCAAACAATCTGAACCTATCTGCAATAGCTAAACTGATGTTCTCCTTTCAAAGTCAAATAGCCTGCTCATTCTTCCAAAAGTTCAAGAAATGGATTTGAGAGCTCTTTCTTTTCAAATTATCTTTCCAAGTTCTAATGCCAACTCCAACTTTTTGACTTGATTACGAATCCTTGTCCCCTAAAAGGGGGCCTCTTTCTTTTTCAAGGAAGACTCCACAACAACCGTGTTATGAGATACTACTTTAGGAAAAGAAAGAGCAAACAGTTTTAAAGAATATATTTAGCATTGCAGCGCACATGAACTAAAAGCGCAACCTTGAATCAATATACTGTATAACAGTGCAAATGTACAGGGAACAGTATTTTGCAGAGGTGCCCAAAAAGATGGCCCTGTTCTAGGGATATTCATGTAATCTAAACAAATATAAGATCCTATGGGAACTCTGAGGAGATTAAAGGAAAATAATGAAGGCATAATCGTGGGTTAGTTGGGAATAGTTGTTTCTCCTCCTCGACATATGGAGAAGTGTGTCAGTCAGATGGTGCTCACTGGAAGGTAGAATACCTAAGGGGTTTGAACGGCTGATGCTTCCTTATCTATTCCTTTTGCTTTCAAATCTCCTCTTTCATGTTATTTTTGCACTAGACTAGAACTATAGGTAGTCCGTCTGGCTTTCACATAATATTTTCTTTCCCAGGGTGGGAACTAATGATATACATCTGTTGGAGTTTTAATCCACACATGCAGTGCAGCAGATTGGTTTTGTTCTTATAGGTGCCTTATTGGCGAGCCATACCTGCAGAGAAAAAATGGCTAGGAAGAACATTCATCATTAGGATGCTATTCTGGGCGACTCATAAGCACAGATGGTCAGAATGAGCACCTAGGATCATGACTTCTACTACATCTTCTCCCATTTTTATCTAAACTGCTGCTTCCCAAACCCCACACATCCCAGCTGCCTCAAACCACTTGAGAATTGCTGAATATCTTGGTAGACCACTTAGCGATTTTTCTGCCCATTGTTTAGAAGAGTTTGGGTTTGATATCCCACTTAATCACTACCCTAAGGAGTCTCAAAGAGGCTAACATTCTCCTTTCCCTTCCTCCCCCACATCAAGCACTCTGTGAGGTGAGTGAGGCTGAGAGACTTCAGAGAAGTGTGACTAGTCCAAGCTCACCCAGCAACTGCATGTGGAGGAGCGGGGAAGCAAACCCAGTTCACCAGATTACAAGTCTACCGCTCTTGACCACTACACCACACTGGCTCAACTGTCATGCACTGTACTAGATGTTAAAGTATTTTTTTAATACGTGGGGTTCAAATTTTAACAATAAAATGCAATAAGAAATAAAATATGCAATAAAATACAATTAGATATCAATATGAATATTTCAATGTGCCTGGCGGTGGTAGGGAAAGGGCCATAATTCAGTGGCAGAGCATTCACTTGTCATGCAGAAGGTACCAGAGTAAATCTCTGTCATCTCCAGGCAGGGCCGTTTTTAGCATATGCACCGCTGGGGTGCAAAGATCTGCCCAGCGCCCCCAAATTTAGTTTAGCTGCCCCCAAATTAAATTTTAATGAGCTTTTTTTGGGAGGGGGAAGCTAAAGTTGTTGACATTTTTTAGGGGGGAAATTGCTCACCTGTATCAATGATGCTATGTTTCCTGACTTGTTGGGAATATTTGATGATATAGAGTAACAGACAGAGCAACGGGAGGTGGGGACTTTTGCTCCATTGCTTTTCATGCTGCCAATCTAGAGGGACCGGTATACAGTAGGTATACATTTGGCACCCCCCAGAATTTGGTGCCTGAGTGCCCCGCACCCCTTATACCCCTGGGTAAAGACGGACCTGTCTCCAGGCCACGTATGAAACCCTGGAGAGCTGCTGCCACACAGTGTAAAGAATATTGAGCTAGATGGACCAATAGTCTGACTTCATATATTCCTGTTGTGTTCAGTGAAGTCATTTGATATTCAATGTAATATCTGTCAGCTTGAGTCTTACATCAGATTTAGGATTCTTCTTGCTTCTCTGTTAGAACATTACTGCTGTCCCCATCACTATCTGCTTGAATGTTCATTAATTTCTTTTTTAAAATCTCCCATCTTCAACCACAAACCCATTTTTAGACATTGAATACCATCCTTTTTTTATTATCAACCAACAACTTCTACTCTGAATCTTTCTTTTAGCTCTCCCCCTCCCCCAAGCTTAAGCACTGTTTGCTCCAATCCTTTCAAGTTGCCATGCAAAACTCCTGTTATTTTCTGGGTGAAGGGGGCTGCAAACAGATATTCCCCCAGAATCATATAACACAGAAATGAGAGCTAAACTTGCATTATATTCCATTACATTTATGTCGTGTGAAACCTCAAATATAATGCACAAAATAACAGTCAGGAAAATGGAATGAACTGCAGTGTGAATGCATCCAGGCTAACAGAGAAAGATCTCACTCATTTGCTTGTCTTGAAAGTGTTAAAGACACAGGACTCCTTCCAGAAAAAAGGTGGCAACCCTAGATGCCCTCTAGTGAGTAAAATCTAATGCACTTAAAACTGCTAGGGAATGTGTTAATGAGGTGTTAATAGCTGTGGGAAAATATAAACGGGTGTTAAAGGGGTTGCAAAGGTACCGTAGTGCAAAGGCCAAAAAACCATTTCTTCGTGGTGTAGTGATCAGACCACTTTGGGAATTTGTGAGTTATCATTACATCAAGGATCCAAATACTGTTTATGCTGCAGGCATCCTCACTAGCTCCTGAATAGCAGCCCTACAGTGAACAACCCAAAGTCAATGTATAACATGCTGCTTCTTAAACATGAGTGTCCACAGGGGACGGGGTGATCCTATAGGTCACGGTTTCCCAAATTTGGGTCTCCAGGTGTTTTTGGACTACAACTCCCATCACCCCTAGCTAGCAGGACCAGCATTCAGGGATGATGGGAATTGTAGTCCAAAAACAGCTGGAGACCCAAGTTTAAGAAACACTGAATCAAATCATTAAACTATGGTTTAGTGTCCTGGTCTGTAAATAAACTGTTGGAAAAAACCACAGCATCTCATCGTGAATTGTAACAAGAAACTGCAGATTGTTCGATCTGCAAGCAGTCCAACGTATGCACAAAGGAGAATGTGAGAGGCATCAGAAATAGGCCATTTACATTTAATTTATAGTAACAGACTTCTGAAGCTAAGCCTTTCTCTTTTCTCCTTCTCCACCTTTCAGAAACTCTGCTATAGGTATTTATGTGTTCATTTACAATCCAGCTAATCAAGAAGAGATTTGCAGTGATCTCTTAGCCCACTTTTATCGAGAGTTGCTGCTGGACTCAGACACTACACTTTTTTTTAAGAAGAGAACCTTCCCAGGACAGCTCAGTGTAAATTGCAGGAACAGTGCTGGGAAGAAACAGAAGCCCAAGGCAGGGGTCTCCTAAAGAGGGATACGCAAATATTGTATCACGTTGGAACAGCAGCAGCAAACAGAAGGAACTGAGCCTGAAGCCTGGCAAAACATTAGGGCAAAGCAGTGCAACCTCCAGCGCCAGATCCACATGTAAACAGGGGGTGCTGGGTGGTGTTCTAGCAGCACATTGAAGCAGCCACTAACTGGAGTTCAATTCCTGTATCACATACCCTTTCCCATTGTAGTAAAGCAAAGTGAATGATGTGTAATTATAGGGCTGGTTGTTGCAGACAACCAACCAGAAGTGCAGCAAAGATTGGGGCAGGATAACGTGGTTTTATGAATTCATTTTGCAAGACCTTGTCAAGAGGGACAGCAGAAGATGGGGTCCTGTGGGCCACATTGACCAAACCTTCAGCCTCAGAAACATCCACAATGAAGTGTTTCCATTTAATCCTGATGCATCGTATATCAAAATCTCAGATGCTGCTTAAAGCACAAGTCTGGAAGATCTGAACAAAAGCAGAAAAAAGAAGAATAGTATTACAAGGAAAATGATTAATTAATAGAGGACTGCATCTCTAGAAATTATTCTTATTCTTAATTCATTCATAGGAGAGGAGGGAGGGTTTTCTAAAAGTTGTTTTTAATGAGACTCTTCCCCCATATCATATCTGGCTAGAACTGTGAACTTTTCCCATGGAATTGCTTTACAAACTGATCAGCACCATATCACTGCCTCCAGACACAGTTCTTTTAATGATGTCCAAACTACTTAACTATTAAAATGAAATTGTGAGCCAGCACAGTGGGAAGCAGATTGAGCATGCTGAAGATCAAAGGAGATAGCCCCACACTAGCCTGCGATTGCTTACTGTAGGTTGGATATAAAACTGAAGGGCAAAAGTTGGCCACAAATCAAATTATGCCACACGTGGGCATGTTTGGAATTGAAGCACTAAAAGCACTGTAAAACACTACAGTTAAGGCATGTGCAACGGTAACATGCCTACCAGAAACACGGCACAATTGTGCACTTGGGACATGTTGCCGCCTCAAGCTGTGCTAAATCCACAACATGCAATTCCACATAGAGTGAAGGAGAACTAGGATGAGAACCATGAATGTGTGTGCACAGAACAGAGCCTCGATATGAAATGTATCTTGTGCTGTGCTGAATTGTGTGAGGCTGAGAGATCATATTCCTTCATTATGCAACTTCCAGTCTTTAGTTGGGGGTGAATTTACCCCACCACTTAGACAAGGAAGGTTTGAGAGCCAGTGTGGTGTAGTGGTTAAGAGCGGTAGACTCGTAATCTGGTGAACCGGGTTCACGTCTCCGCTCCTCCACATGCAGCTGCTGGGCTAGTCACACTTCTTTGAAGTCTCTCAGCCCCACTCACCTCACAAAGTGTTTGTTGTGGGGGAGGAAGGGAAAGAAGAATGTTAGCCGCTTTGAGACTCCTTAGGGTAGCGATAAAGCGGGATATCAAATCTAAACTCTTCTTCCTCCTGAAGGGAGGAGGATAAGGGATTCCCTGTGTGGCCTCTTGCTGATCTCCTAAAAAAGGAGACCCCTCACACAAGAACTTCCTCTTCATCTCTTAGCAACATCCCGCCCTCTGAGTGGTGCAGGTCTTTGCCAATCGCCATGTGGAAATTTGGGTGGGGTTGCTCTCTTGAGTGGCCTTTGGGGATATCACCATCATCATCATTGCCTATTTGACACTGCTGCTAATTCAACTGGGTTGGCCTTAATCTGGCTGTTGCCTGTCAGCAGGAAAGTGGATTTTAACAAGGTGGGCACCCCAAGGCATGGTGGTACTCACCTTGTTAAAATCCACTTTTCTGCTGACAGGCAACAGCCAGATTAAGGCCAACCCAGTTGAATTAACATCAGGGTGCTCCTCCTATTGCCAATTGGCTTGGGAGACCATGTTACCTGTGGTAGTGGCAGCTTGGCTTTGTGCTCCCAAGACGTGGCATGTGCCACCTGTTGAATGCTGACAAAGGTCAGGTCATGACATAGCTATGTCAGCCATCATAGCAGGCATAGCTGTCAACCATCCCTTATTTGGCAGGAAGTCCCTTATCCCAGCGCCATGTCCCGCTGCTGTCACTTATTGATGATGTCCCTTAAATTTCCTGGGTTTCAAAGGAAGCAGCTCCTCTCCCTCCCCGCCTGCCGGCCAGGGAGGAGGGAGGTTCCAACTGTGTTGCTTGGCTGCGTTGATCACCCAATAAGGAGTCTAAGAATGACTGGGGGGTGGAACTTGCATGCCTTATGCCGATCAAATTGGCCACATTGCCTGGGGACTCGTCTTTGCTCAGCGCTTCCCAGCGGAGAGGTGACGGTGGTTTTCCTTGCTGCATTCCCTTTGCCAGGTTGCTTCGCTGTGGGAACTACCGCTTGAGGCTTTGTTTCGCTGCTTGCTGGGCTTTCTGCCTTTGGCTTGGAGGGGCTCAGAAGTTGAACATGCCTGTGCTGGGAAAATCCCTTATTTTGGCTGCTGATCCCTTATTTTCAAGGCTGCTGGGCCTTATTTTCAAATCTGTAAGTTGACAGCTATGTCCCTAGAGGAAGGTGCTATTTGCCTAGCATCATGCCTGCTTGGGTGATGGTGTTCATCTGGGGTGACTCTTAGAGCCAAGCACAAGATTTCGTGCCTGATTGTACAGATTATACCTACCCACATTTGTTTGGTTTGATTGGCACAAGTTTTTCTTGGTTATAAATATAACCTTTTTGCTTGACTTTTCTTTATTCTGGGTATGAGGTAATTTCTCATTTCTCATCATTTACCATTTCTCCTTTATCATCATTCACCTTTTTCTCCTGCGATCTGCAGAAAGCATCCTTTAGGTAGGTCACAAGCAATGCCTTACCACCTCACTGCCAGACTGCCCACTTTCATTCTCCAGTGATGGACATGGACACAATTGGTTGTCTAGAAATTTACCAGTTATCCAGCTCATCTTTCTGACTCACAGATTGAGTCCACTTCCAAGGTACTATTAAATATCAAATACACACACACTAGTTATAATGGAGAAAAGTCAATTTAATTCCATGCTATTTTCAATCACTTTGAAGCTAACACTGCTCACTTCTGCAGCAATCTTAATTCAGCTTCTCTGTTGGTTTCGTGAACGAGCCCCACAAAAACACGAGTGCATTATTTGCCCAATATCCATGAACAGAAATAATTCTGAAAATTCAAAAATTATTGAAATCCAAATGTAAATAAATGCAAAGTATTAGAAATCTTTACAAGTACATGGTGGGAAAGTTGCATATAATTTATACGATTCATTTTTAGCTCAGTAGGTGAGGGGATTTATATACCAAGCAACTCATTATTGTTTTGAGAAACTGCTTGCCTAATTTGCCATATACTGTAAGGAGGATTTACCTCTGTGCATGGCTTTAATATTTTAAACATATAGAGGAAGATATAGGGGGTTTCACTGCAGCAAAATAATTCTTGTGTAACATTTGCAAAAAAAAACAACAAACCCTGTAACAAGCAAAGTTAGGAGATCATTTACTCAAAGAAATAATACTTTACACAGAATATGCTTGCTGAATAGAAGAGTATTATTGTCTCCCTTCACTTTGCTCAGTCTTTGAAACCAGCCTTTTGAGTCTGAAATCCTGGGTGAGAATTTTATTGGCAGCTTTGTGTACAAAAACATGGCGAACTGAACGCTAATAACATTCTGTTGTTATAGCAGTTAGAAGTAACATATCATAGATCTATGTGCACTGAAATAAAATACTCAAGTGTAGTGAAGTCACAGAAGTTTGCTGTAACCAGTGCTTTTTTCTGGGGGGACTTAGGGGTACGCGTACCCCTAAACATTTTGTGAATCTATTGGTGAATCATCAGTTTCGTTGCTACCCCCGACGGCGGCCTCATTTCCTATCACGGTGTTTCCTGAGTCTCAGGTGGAAGCGAGCGTTTAATGTGTGAAGCAGTGTGGAAGTTACTGTGAGCTGTCAGCTGTGTAATATAAGGTAATGCATGTTCTTTGTACTTTTGTCCATTTACTGTATTTATTGCCCTCGATTTGAACTATAAAATTGTGATTTTCTTGAGTCAAAATGAGAGTACCCCTAAACATTTTTTAAGAGAGAGAAAAACCCTAGCTGTAACTTAACCTAAGCAGGAGAAGAAGCAATCATAGATACCTGGCATGACTTGGTTGGCTGGTAGTGGTAGGCATGGCAGTAGCAGAAGTGGAAGAAAGGAGGCTTCTCGTGTCTTCCACACTGCTATAAAAGCGTGCCAGGATATTGGGTGCTTCTTGCCCTGCCAGACAAATCTAGAGATATCTTTCTGCCACTTCTTGAAACAATCCATTTTGTCCACAATTTGCAATGTTTGAAACAAGAGCAGCATTCTAGGCAATACATTCATCTTTATAGCTGCAATTCGTCCCAACAAGGAAAGCTTCAAATTTGACCAAATTTCTAAATCTTTTTTCACTTCCATCCAACATTTTTCATAATTGTCCTTAAATAAATTCCCATTTTTTGCTGTCATGTTAATCCCCAAATATTTCACTTTCTTGACCACAGTCAGACCTGTCTCATTCTGAAACCCCTCTCTTTCAATCGAAGTTAATTTTTTCTCTAAAACCTTAGTTTTTAACTTGTTCAGTTTGAATCCTGCCACTTGACCAAATTCTTGAATCAGTTCTAAAATTCTTTTAGTACTAGATTCTGGCTCCTGTAACGTCAATACTAAATCATCTGCAAATGCTCTCAATTTGTATTGTTTGGCTCCGACCTGTATACCTTTAACCCAGCGGTCCCTTCTAATCATGTTCAGCAAAACCTCCAGGACCGATATAAAAAGCAATGGGGAGATTGGGCACCCCTGTCGTGTCCCTTTTTCTATCTTAAATTCTTCCGTCACCACATTATTTACAATTAATTTAGCCTTTTGTTCAGAATATATTGCACCTATACCATTTTCAAAACCTTGGCCTACCTCCATCCCCTTTAGGTTCTTTTTCATAAAACTCCAAGAGATAATGTCAAAGGCTTTCTCCGCGTCCACAAATATCAGAACTACTTTAGTGTTTATATTCACTTCTAGTTTTTCCAGAATTTCAATTATGTTCCTCAAATTATCAGACAAATGTCTTCCCGGGAGAAAGCCCGCTTGGTCTTTATGAATCTCTTCCATCAATACTTTTTTCAATCTCTTGGCCAGAATGTCAGCAAAAATTTTGTAATCCACATTAAGTAACGATATAGGGCAGTAGTTCTTAAGCTGAGTCTTTTCAGTCTCTGTTTTCAGTATAAGTGTAATATACGCCTCTTTCCATGACTAAATTGGGTGTATGTTTGCAGCAGAGAGCAGCATGGGCTCTGTGACAAAAACCACAAGATTGCTGAGCGCATTCCCAAGTGAAATATAAAAATGTACTTCTCTCCTGGCTCTTAAAAGTACGTTGGAGGCTCACACCAGGTGAAACTTCCAGCAGACTTTCCTCCATACAGAAGATACTAAGGAGATGTCCTCAGTACACCAAAGCCAAATTGCATACAGTAGAAGCATTGCTCTTGCGGCTTGCCCATGTGCTAGGATAATTTTAGAAACTCCCAAGAGATCTGTGCAGGGCTAGAGAGTCTTAACTGGATATACCTGGCATCATTTCATTCCTTGCTTGGCAGCAGAAGGAACATGCAAAGCCTTGGGGAAAGGGCCAAGGTCTCTTCTTTCACCCTGAAGTAAAAACCACCTCTGTCACTTTATATATTTCCCCCTGGTTTATTATGCCAAATTTGACATTTCTATTATATCACAGATCAGAAAAGGGGTGGGTGAGAGAGTCCTATCCCCCGCTTTTTGTGAAATGTAACTTTAACCCTGCAGTACCATTTCATTTCACAAAACCACACTCTGGTATTTTGCAGTTCCACAGATATATATATATATATATATATATATATATCTTTATTTTTAAAAAGGGAGAGAGAGGCATTCTAGTACTGGGATTAAATTATTCATTAAGCCTCATTATTTATTGATTAGCTCCTGGGTTTATCTAAAGGTATCTACTTTCTGTTGTCAATAAAGAAAATGAGTCCTGACTTGGAGAGCTTGCAAACCTGGTGGGCTGCTGATAGCAGCTTGTCCTCCTAATCCCATTTTCTCATCGCGGTTCGACTCACCACCTTAAAACTGGGTATGCATATTGGCCACATCCACACCATGCATTTAAAGCACACCATTTTTAACAGCCATGGCTTCCCTCAAAGGATTCTGGGAGCTGCAGTTCGTCAAGGCTCCTGAGAGTTGTTAGGAGACCTCTGTTCCCTGTCCAGAGCTACAATTCTCAGAATCAATGTGCTCTGCACGGGGAACTCTGGGAGTTGTGGCTCTGGGAATGGAATACGAGCCCTCCTAACAACTCTCAGCACCCTTATGAACCACAAGTCCCAGAATTCTTTGGGGAAGCCATGGCTGCTAAAAGTGGCACCATAGTTCTTTAAATGTAGGGTGTGAGTGTGGCCATCATTGCCCTTGGAGTTACGCTGAGGTAATGGAATGTTGGCAGGCTAGAGTGGGCATCAAATAGACCAAACCAACTTAAACCCAACTACTGTGGTTTATAGAGAGTTTGCAGGTTGAACTGTTAAAACAGGGATGTAGACTCTCAGGCCTCTCTATCAGACTTTGTCTTTCAAAGTCTGGAAAGAGAAGTTGCTGAATTGCAACTTATTACCAAGCTTAAAACCATGGAGAGACCTGGTCTGAATAGAGACATTGGATTCTTATCTCATTATACATGAAAAAGTTATTTTTAGTCATCTCACCCCTTGCTTTTTTCCTGTAGGACCAATTGCAGTCGTTAACAGTCGTCAACAGGTTTACCACACCTATCAGCCAATCACCCATTACCACCACCCTTCTGAGTAATACCCCTCCCCACCCTCTCACTATATATAAGTGACTTCTGTTTCAGTGTATCTGAAGAAGTGTGCATGCACACAAAAGCTCATACCAATAACAAACTTAGTTGGTCTCTAAGGTGTTACTGGAAGGAATTTTTTTTATTAGTTTGTTTCGACTACGGCAGACCAACACGGCTACCTACCTGTAATCAAAAATATAGAGAGCAGGGGCGGATAACCTATGATGCTTTAGATGTTTAGACTCTAGCTCCCATCAGCCCCTACTAGCATGGCTTGCATAAGCTTTCTACAAGCAAATCAGAATGAATGTTCCATCAATAGGTCATCTGGGGCATTCAAAGGAGACTGCCCATTATCAGCAATGCCAAGGAAAACATTTCGTGCAATTATGGAACTCCATCTGCCATAGCCAACAGATATCCCTATGCAACAGGACCTTGTTCCTGGACTTATAGAAACTGGCACTGTATCGGCTTAATTCAATCTCCTTGGTAAACATGCATTAAATTAAATATCACATATCTTTATGTTTTCTAAACACCACTTATGCTTCAATTGCTTCCTGCTGATATGAAACCAGAAACTTTAGCTGCTAGTTAAAATTCCTGATTAATGCAAAAAAAAAAAAAATAGTGGAAAGTCAAATCCAAACTTCCTAAGACAGTGATTAACTATAAATGTCATAGTAAATTCTCCCAAAATAGCATCCATTTACATACAATTTCACTTATTAGAAAGCTAGCTAGTAAATTAGTAAAAGGCAAATGGATCTTCAGGGTTGCTAAATTGAAGAAGAACCTGGAATCTGGCAAAGCAACTGGCGTCCTGAGAATATGATTTCTTCCTTTAATTTAAGCAGTATATTTTCAGTCTTTAAACTTCTGCAGAAAAGTTAGGAAGCACTTGAGCAGATCAGGGCTTTCATTCCTATCTCTTTCCCAAGGCTGTCATCTGACACAGTAGGACATTTAGCCCAGGTGTTCTGCAGCTCTTTTGAAATTCCGTCCGCTGATAACCTGGTAACCTGTGCCAGAATAACCGTGGTTGCAATCTGATACCATAGTCATACATTTGGTTGTCGTTCACACCCATAACTTGTTGCAGGGTGTATCGGTTGACATCCAGTGTTCTGAGATACGATCCTGACGCTTTTTTAAAAAGCAGTGCTGTAATTACAGCATGGCCATCGATAGCAAGTCATCAACCTATTCCAAGCTGAAAAGGAATTCAGGCCACTCCACAATGCCTACAGGCATAGTATATGGGTGACAACTACACTGGAGGCCTCACAACACATGCAATTCAAGCAGTTCCAGTATCTGAGGTGACCAACCAAAGTGGAACAGAACTCAGAGGTTCTGCACATCCTGACATCATGGGAGAAATCCATTTGGAATCTTATGAATTGGTTCGCTGTATCTTAGCTGGGGTTTGTCCAAAACAATTTGCTGCTTGAAGTGAAAGAGAAGATAGCATACCCACACCCTCTCCTATGTTCAGAAGCTGAGTAGTCTGGTAATTGACTCTTCGACAAGGTGACATCTTCTGCTACACCTGATGTTGGGTTAAGGCAGTCCAGAGTGGGAGATGTGGCTCACAAACCTTTGTCCTCCAACAACTCACTGCTGATACTCAACATCTGTCATCTGAGGTAGTCAGCTCATTCCACCTAATGGCAGGGCCAGCTCTGGTCTTAGCTAAGCTGTTGGGTTATGACAGCTAGGTGAGATGTTTAACAAAGTCCTGTTCATGGAGAAGCGGCTCACTTGATGGGATGGAGCCACATTGCTAGTTTCCCACAGTGGTATGGCTTCTGCTTACCATAGCTGTCAACATTTCCCTTTTTTAAAGAGAAATTCCCTTATTCCGAATAAGATTCCTTGCAAGAAAAGGGAAAAGTTGGCAGCTATGCTGCTTACTGGGAGAAAGATGAGAAGGTGGGGAAGCTGGGACTGGGTACTGGCACTCTCTGATGCTCTCAATGATACTATCACATAGCCACAATCTCTTGGGACTGGGCTATGAGTAACAAAGGAACAGTACTTTCACAGCAAAGGGATGCCAAAGAAGAAATGCAGAGTTGCAGCTCTGAATGGGTTTCTGGTGGGGGACAGAGTAGCTATTGCCATTAAAGTAGGCAGTCAACTTATTTCTTGTCCCCCCCCCTTCTTTAGCCCACAGATGGATGTCACACAGGGATGCAGTGGGCATGGATGGGAAGCCTGTGGCTCTTCAGAAGTTCATTCATTCATTGATTTTATTTTTATGAGACTTTTCCATACACTCATGTTCAAAGCAACTTGCAACAAAGAAACTGGGGTGTGTTTCAAACAAACAAGAACAATTTCTTAATATCAGCAAAATAATAACAGAATAACTATTTCACAATAACATAGCAAAAACAAAAATATAATAACGTACCAAAGAAACCTCCACATTTTTGATACTATAAATATAACAAGATTACTTAAATAGCATGCAGCACCCAATAACAAAGATAACAAGGGAGCTTCACAGTTTCACCTTTGTCCTAGAAACACCCATCCCAGGATGTGACTCATAGTCTCTTTCTTGCAGCAGCTTGTTATAAGGCTCCCAAGGGCAAAGGGTGGAGCAGGTGGAAACACCCTTCCCATGAACTTGTTGGACTCCATCTCCCATCATCCCAAAACATGGGCTATACTGGCTAGGGCTGTTGAGAGCTGGAATCCAGCATCATATAGATGGCCACAGGCTCCCCATCATAGCTTTGGAGCACTTTAGGCTAGGAAAGCCTGGCTTTTGTGTAAGGTTGACAAAAGGCACAATATCCACTGAATAATGTGAATTCAAGAATAACATGAATGAAGGGCCTATACTCACCTGGGCAGGGATGAGCACAGGGCTCAATAGGAATTCAGAGGAGCCCCCAGTGCACTGAAAAGAGACCACAGCATGCTATAGTTTCCTGGAATAATAATGTCATGCGCACCTCCTGTATTCCCACCCGGCCCAAGTGCCCGTTCCATGTCAATCTGGCTCCCAACCCAGTCAGATTAAAGACTGGGGCCTCAGTTATCAATAAGCAGTCAATTTTCACCCACCTGTGGCCTAAGAAAGACTCCAACTAGTTCAGAGAAGTATTTTCCTCCCTTCTGCCCCCCCCCAGCCCCTGTTCAGCACATTGTAAAAATGAAGAGGGAATTGTTGTTGTTGTTGTTTAGTCATTTAGTCATGTCCGACTCTTTATGACCCCATGGACCAGAGCACGCCAGGCACTCCTGTCTTCCACTGCCTCCCACAGCTTGGTCAAACTCAGGTTCATAGCTTCAAGAACACTGTCCAACCATCTCGTCCTCTGTCGTCCCCTTCTCCTTGTACCCTCAATCTTTCCCAGCATCAGGGTCTTTTCCAGGGAGTCTTCTCTTCTCATGAGGTGGCCAAAGTATTGGAGCCTCAGCTTCAGGATCTGTCCTTCCAGTGAACACTCAGGGCTGATTTCCTTCAGAACGGGTAGGTTTGATCTTCTTGCAGTCCATGGGACTCTCAAGAGTCTCCTCCAGCACCATAATTCAAAAGCATCAATTCTTCGGCGATCAGCCTTCTTTATGGTCCAGCTCTCACTTCCATACATCACTACTGGGAAAACCATAGCTTTAACTATATGGACCTTTGTCGGCAAGGTGATGTCTCTGCTTTTTAAGATGCTGTCTAGGTTTGTCATTGCTTTTCTCCCAAGAAGCAGGCATCTTTTAATTTCATGACTGCTGTCACCATCTGCACTGATCACGGAGCACAAGAAGGTAAAATCTCTCACTGCCTCCATTTCTTCCAAAGAGGAAACAGCCTTGATATTTCAAAAACTGTTAACAAGGTCAAAGATATGCGCTCATGGGGTCATCCCCAAAACTAATAAATATAGTTCATATCCAAGTTCTTTTTTCCTTTCTTTCTTTTTAAATGATTCCAGGCTCTGATTCCACCATCTTTCACATAGTCATTATGGGACTTGCTTCAAAGAAAAGGCAAGGGGCAGAGCTGCAGTCTTGAAAAGAATCAGTCACAGAAGAGATTGTTGTGAAGCACTCAAAGTTGTCACAAAGTTCTTTAATATTGAAGAGATGCTCACAAGTCATTAGCAACCTCTCTCTCTCTCACACCCACACCCAACCCACACACCACATCTGTTCTTCCTGGGCCACACCATTCACCATTGCTGCTTCATACTTTCCTTGAGTGTTTTGGCCTGACTGGAATGTGTCTTTGAACTCTGTTAATCTATCTTGCTTCCCTAGCTGGAGGATAGAGAAAAAGGGGTGTGAAAACAGGTATACAAAATTGTTTACTGCACAATGGTAAATTTTACATTTGTTACTTTTGTTTCTGGTCCTGCCCACTACTGGAAGATCACCAAGATGGGAATATAACCCCCAATCTGGGGGGGGGGGAGTCTTCCACTCCTGATATAGCAAAACATGGTTCCTAACATATTCTGATATCAGAAAATTTACAGCATAAAAGCTCAGAACCAACTTTTTGCATTGTGCCCAGAAACCAGTGGGGAGCCAGGAAAATTGGTACAAAATGGGACTTATGTGCTCTGCACACAGCCTGCTCCATTACAGCTGTGTATTACACCATAGAAGGTTCCATACAGTCTTCAAAGGCAGCACCATACAGAGTGCATTGTGGAAGCCCAACCTTGACGTGACCAAGGCATGTGCTGATGGCAGCAGCCAGAGCTACTGAAGCCCCATTTCTTTAAAAAAGAAAAGAAAACTGTTCTTCACAGGAGCAGAGCTCTGATAATTGTTCATAATTATTGCACGGTTCTTCATAAGAAGGATAAGCTAATTAATGTGGCCCTGGATTTCTTGGGGGAAAGGATGGTGCAGTGAGAAATGTATCTGGCTGGTCAGAACCATTTGTGTCTCAAGGCCCCAAGACCCACCCCCAAAATAAATACACACGGACACTTATATTAGTTTAAGTTTTGGGGCAAATTTTGGCCACAGCTTTATTGAAATACAATCACGTGAGCAATATTGGCTTAGGCATTGACTTCCCACTATAACTGACTCCACCTCTCTGGGTGGCAGTCCAATGGGGTAAACCAAATGAGGGAGCTAGGTCGATGAGGGTACCAACCTAAGGTCACCCTGGGGTTCCTGTGGTCCTGGCATGGCCCTAGCCCCTCAAGTGGACTTCAGACAAGATCCAGGACTCCCAGATTCCTTTAATGGAATACCCAGCTCCTGGAGGGGCAGGTGATGGCCGCACCTCCCCTCCCCCACAATCCAACTGAGCCAATGCACCACCTTACAAGTTGAGATGATTTGCTAAGGGGTAGGTGAAAACCAAATGGCTAAGGTCAATCTGCCAAATGGAAAAATTCCTACCCAGCCCCTGTTCCAAAACAGGCAACCCAAACAAAAGCAAGGCCAAGCGACTCTACCTAAACTAGGGAGGGTGGGCAGGTGTTCAGCCGTGTGAAGCAAGTGCCCCTGCTTGCATCACGCTGCCATTTTTAAAGCCCCTGGGATCACGCCACCCACTGGCTATTGGCTAAAATTGCCTGGCGTGATCCCAGGGAAATGGCCAGGACTTCTCGCTCCTCCCCCCCATTTTAACCCTGTCAGGTGAGTTCTTGGGTCCCGCGCACAACCAGGACCCTCTGTTATGAGGATCCCATTTTGCAGAAACGCAGTTAGTGCTCTGGTGGTATAGTTTCAAGATGGCGTTTAATTAGTGCTGTGTGAAAGGCTTATGAGACACACTAGAATAACAAATGGAAAGATGATGGAAAAAGGAACCCATATTTGTAGATACAGTGGTACCTCTACTTACGTGCACCTCTGGTTACGTATCCTTCGGGATACACTCGCGGCAAACCCGGAAGTATTTTTCCAGGTTTCGTCGTGCATGCATGCACAGAAGCGTTCTACCGTGCTGCGCACATGCACAGAAGCACTCTAGTGCACTGCGTGCATGTGCAGAACAGGCACCTCTGGTTGTGAAAACCTCGGGATTCAACTGGAACAGATCCTGTCCGCAACCGGAGGTACCACTGTACTGGATATATTACTGATGGACAAAGCTGTTAAAAGTCACGTAGATGTTATTACAGAACTCCCCAGGATACAAATGCAAACCTACACAATTTTTTATTCTTCTTACAGGATCTGAAAAGGAGTAGATTCTATACTAATTCAAGGTAAACTTCATTCCCTCTCTCTCTCTCCCCCCCCCCCATCCACCAAATGACACATATAGAAACTTTCTAGGGTGGTGCTGTTGGTATGGTATTTTTTTGTTTTTTGTTTTGTTTTTAAGGAATTCAATGATATTGGAGGAAATGGAATTTTCTTCCTGACCATATCACCATCTAATAATGCCTAAAGAATAAGATAGTGGGTGGGAAATGAACAGTGAAGGACCCTGGATTTCATTTACTGTCACAGAAATGTTGCCTGGCTGAGGCCTAAAATTAATCTACTTTGTCCCTGACAAATCCAGTAAAACTACAGTAGGGCAGATGCTTTCGTATTTGTTTTTTTAAAATGCATACATATTCAATACCAGATGCAATAAAGTATTAGAAACAATCAGCATGAAGAAGGTTCAACACATACAGATATCTTTGAAACTCAGTTAATCAAGATGTCAAAGTAACTAAAGCAGTTTTACAGATTTTTATTGAAAATAAATCACTTTATCATATATTGCAATGTATATTATTGTTTCCTCATCCAGTCTGACTATGCAGCCACTTGCACTTTTTTTTCTCCAAAGAGTATCTCCTGCCCTCTTTAGTCCACTTTTTATAACTACATTTACTAAGGAAATTGTCGTGCAAACATAACTTTCAGTCTGACTTTTACTTTTGTTCAGGGACAGGGGTGAGAGAGTTATTAGCTCTTTCTGATAGGAACATTGGGCAGGAAATGCTATAATGGTTGCAGAATTGTATGTTTCTCTGTGTGCAGCTACTTGTTGGTTACCTTTACAGTGAAGCAGGAAAACCTGAGATGACACTGAAGCCAAAAAGATTTGACTTCTCAGCTTTTAGAAAGAAGCTTCTGGATACGAAGATGTCCGGCATCCTAAAACTGCATATGCAAAAGTCAAAATTAGAAAATTAGCAGATAATATTCTTTTTTGTTTTAATAAAGGCTTATACACCTGATAGAGAAATTGTTCTGAGAGGGCTTTTTAGTTCACCATAGTGGTCTGGTTTCCTTGACATGGTAAACCAAATCATAGTTTACCAGTGTGCCTCAAATATTCAGGTTTCTGGAGCTCACATCTACTTTGCTCCTGGATCTTTGTTACTCCTGTGCCACACTAAGTTAAGCCACAGCTTGTGGTTAGCAAGGAAAAAGTGGAACCAGGTTCAGATATGATATGCTAAGCCAAATCTTGACATGGCTCAGGGTGGTGCAGGTGTGGAAAAGTCCAAGGAAAAGCAAAATGGCTGTGAGCTCCTCTCTGGGAGTCTGCACATTAACACCTGCATGGTAAGCCATAGTTTGCCTTACCATGTTGTGTGAACCACCTAGTGCTTCCATTTAAAATGGCCCACAGATGCACAGGCAAAAGACTGGCTGGCTGGTTCAAACCAGTATGCTAAATTCAGTACCCGCCCAAAAAAACAGCACTCAGTTCATTAGTATATTATTTTGTCATTTGTTAAAACTGACACCAAGTGACTTACAAAGTGAAACAAGCATTAAACCCAAGTACAAAAATCAGAATAAAATGAATATTTAACCCCACCCCACTCATAAAATATAGGGATGTGGGTGGCGCGGTGGTCTAAACCACTGAGCCTCTTGGGCTTGCCAATCGGAAGGTCAGCAGTTTGAATCCGTGCAATAGTGGTGAGCTCCTGTTGCTCTGTCCTAGCTTCTGCCAACCTAGCAGATCGAAAGCACACCAGTGCAAGTAGATAAATAGGTACCACTGCAGTGGAAAGGTAAACAGTGTTTCCATGCACTCTGGCTTCCATCACAGTGTTCCGTTGCACCGGAAGCACTTTAGTCATGCTGGCCACATGACCCGAAAAGCTGTCTGCGGACAGCTAATGCATCTCTCACCCCACTAAAACATAAGCAAGAAAGAGGTCACAAGCCTTGAGGAAAAGAATAATTTTGCCTGGGGCCTAAAACAATGGTAAAGATAGGTCAGGTAGGACTGGGTGAAAAGACCATTCCACAGTTGTGGAGCCACCACTAAAAAAGGCCTGTTGTACTGATATGGCACATTGAGAACAGCCTCAGATGGCAAACACAACCTCTGGTTCAGTATGCCGGAAGAAAGTGCTGAAAGACTTCTTTATATATTATGCGTGTCTTCACTCACAATAAACATAATTAATGCCTTTGTTCTGTCTCACCTATTCTTGAACCGAGCTGAACAAATTTACTGTTGATCTGATCTGTTACAAAATTGGAGAATCCCCGTCTTTGCATTTTTTAAAACCTCTAAAATAGCAGCTAAGTTGCTTCAACAGACTGAATTGTTCCTTGCAGGAGGATTCTGAATGAGTCAGTCACTATTTTCCCCTTGGGAGTTTCTATTGCAGCCTTCAGCCCCCGCCCCGCATATGAGCTGTGGCTTAAAAGCCACACTCAGACCTTTAATTAATAACTGGAAAGTGCTTTGAAGATGAAAACAACTATACAATATACATGTTAAGTGGCATTACTCTTTTTGCATGGGGACTCAACAGGCTTTAATTAATGAGCTACTTGTATCACATAAGAAACAAAGTTGAACAATTGCAGGTTAGAGCTACATTGGGCAAACAACCCAGCTCTGCTTTCTAAGGGTTTATAACATCTGCACCCCCTTAAAACAGAGAAAGTAAAGCAACATTGTACAATGAACTGAGCCAATTTGGAGAGAGAATGTTCAAGGATTTGAAGTGCAACCAGTGTGATGCAGCTACGGTACTTCATTGGCAGGTAAGTACAAATCCAACAAGTTGCATTAGGGATACCACTTGTATGTAAAATATATTGAAATAATGTACGACTCTTCTACAGAACTTAACTGCATCTTGTGCAAAGAACTTGGTCAAAGTCTGTATTTTTAGTTTTTCCCTAATTGGCTGAGCTTTGCCTTCCAGATGTAATTATACATTTAACTCTCCTGTACTTTAAGTGAAGGCTGCAGATCAGCTTATATTTTTACCCAAACAAGATTCTTTTTATAGCCTAAAATCAAAGAAATTACCACCCCCCTTAATGTTTTGTTAAGGGACTGAATTTTTTTTTTTTTTTTAAAGGGGACTTGGTTATAAAATAAAGCATAAATCAAAATCTACAGTTTGCAGATTCTTGGGACCTCCTATATTCTGCATCTTGGAAATGAGACATGCATACTGTGCTTCAATATATAGATCAGAGGCATCTCTTTTCAACTTCTGGCCTAGATTGATTTTCTTTCGGTTTAAGAAAGGGTTAAGTTGAAGAAGCGGGGGGAAAGAAAGAAATTAACTAAAGTAAGGCCCTCGTGATACAATGACACTTGCTCTATGCTCTTACAGAGAAAAACAGGATGATAAAACACCACAAAGAGGAGTGTTATGAATTTTATTAATGACTAGAAGACAGTGTGCAAAACATCAAAGGTCTGTGGAAAAGATTAATGACCCCGTGTGAGACTGTTTAATTACCTCCAGCTAATTAGATTCTTGACCAAATTTTTAATATCTGCATTCCTTCTAAAGCCTAATTGAGATTCCACATTATTTATCAATCTTTCAAAAAGCCCTTAGTGTGCTGGTTTTTTCAAGGTTCCCCTTCCCCCTCCCTTTTGCACTTTGACTCCATTTATGGTCAATTATTAAATAAATAGCAAAGTAACTGTTCACCACAAATTGTATATGTGGAACACTTTATGCCTGTTTATTTTGACTGGGAGACTACCATTGGCAGCGATTCTGCTACATAATGAAGCGCTCTAATAAATTGACTTTGCCCACTGTAAACACGGGTGGTGGTATTTTGGTTATTCTCACTGCGCTTGAGAACTCTCTCACTCACTCTCTCTCTCTCTCTGTGTGTGTGTGTGTGTGTGTGTGTGTGTGTGTGTGTGGTAAAGTAGCATACTGTCCGTTAATCCTTGTTTCCGTTTACCTTGGTCCCATCTCAGAGACAGAAAGGGAATGTTTATCATGCAAACTGGAGAAGTCTGCCCGGGCCACTTCATTACAGTCGCTCTATTTCATTTACGATTGCTTCGGCACTGCTCCCAACAGAATGGTCTTTGTATAACGTAATTAATATTAGAAGGCAAGGAACGTAACTATTATTTACAGCCTCAACCAGTGTGATGGACCAAGCCGGAGTTCCTCTGTACCAGTAAGTAGGGGGCGGTGAGATTGGAATGTCCTATCCAGTGTCGGGGGGTGGGAATCAAGCTTGTAATGAGCATAAATGGTTCCCTGGAGAGAGATGTAGCAGAACTTTACCCTATCAGAACATGAAATCTTGTTTACATAATGGGACTGAATTTGAAATAGCATACAGCTGGAAAAAACGCAACGCAATTCACCAAGCCGATCTCGAGTGAAAGTCGTCCTTAAATGAGTAGGACTTGCACTGTAGCAGCATCTAAGGACAGCATCCATCACTTCTCCTGAATCATATGTTCTACTGGGATTTAAGAAAGCTGCTCAAATGCTATGCCTTGCATAAATTTTTAAAAAATGCTTTTCAAGAAATGATGCACTTGAAGGACAACCGGACTATATGAGGTTAATATAGCCAGCCAAGAATTTGCATTTAAAGAAAACATTCAGAGAGGGGAAAGGCAACAATTAAAATTTAAGTTTTATCTTTAATTCATTTCAGTTGATGATTGTCAGGCTTCAAAATGTTTTTATTTTCACTGCTTTTGACAGACAGGAACTTTTATTTATTTTCAGCCTTCACAGCCAAATATTCAACACAGTTTACAAACAAAATAAAGGAATGCACAGTGCACAGGTGTTATATTGGTGTGTGAGTGTGGGGGGACACAATACAGTCAAGAGGATTACAGCTTTTGGGGGATGCCAAAATAAAGCCTGGTCAGAAGTGGCTTCCCCCAACTCTCTTAAGTACGTAAGGAACAAAGGGAGATGCCTTATACAGAGCCAGAGCATTGATTCACATCCAGAGCATTGACCCACATCAAGCTCAATATTGCCTACACAGACTGGCAGTTCACTAGCATTGTCAGACTCATGGGTGACCTTGAGGTAGAAGTGAAGGTAAACACCAACAATTGGGAAACACTGGCCTGTGAGCGCTCCAACTGGAGAACAGCATTTACCAAAGGTGTCATGGGCTTTGAAGACACAAACTCAGGACGCAAGGGAGAAACGTGCTAAGAGGATGTCCCCACTGTGGAAGGATGTGTGGGTCCAGAATTGGCCTCCACAGTCCCTTACGGACTCATTGTTAAAACCATGTTTATGGAAGACAATCTTACTCAGCTACAAGTAATCACCGAAGAAGAAGAAGAAGAAGAAGAAGAAGAAGAAGAAGAAGAAGAAGAAGAAGAGGTGAAGGTGGGGCTGCAGCTGAAAATGACAGTGTCATGTTGAAATTCTCCTCTGAAATTCATAGCAAGCTGCTTTATACCAAGTCAGGCCATTGGCTCATCAAGCTCAAAACTGACTGCAGTGACAAATACTGATTCTCCAGGATCTGAGGCAGGTATCTCTCTCAGCCCTAACTGGAGATGCCGGGGATTGAACCTGCAAGCAAAGCAGATGCCCCACCACTGAGCTACAGCCCTGTGTCACTACTGTCTCTGTATTTGTCAGCCCATTAACAGTGTAGATCAGCTTCCGCCCAACCTGCTGCCCTCTAGGTCAGGCATAGGCAAACTCGGCCCTCCAGATGTTTTGGGACTACAACTCCCATGATCCCTAGCTGACAGGACCAGGGGTCAGGGATGATGGGAATTGTAGTCCCAAAACATCTGGAGGGCCGAGTTTGCCTATGTCTGCTCTAGGTATTGCTAGCTTTCAACACCCTGAATGCCCAATTTTCAGTAAAATGATCATCTGAAGGAGTCCTGTGGTGGACAGATTGGTTCTATAGCTTGACCACATTTCATCCATACTGTATCAGTTTTTAACATAGTATTTGGCATTAGATTTTTAAATGTTTACAAGTCACATCAAAACTTCTGCATCTCCTGATTATGATGGTTATTATTTCCATCCTCCATCTTTCACTGTTAAGCTCTGATCCAATTTTTCATTCATGTTAGCGGACTACCTTTTAAAACCGAAAACAAACCATCGTTTCAAAAAGTAGGCTGGATTTAAAAAAAAAACAAAAAACTTTTCGCATCCCACATTATGTGCACATGTGAAGGAGTTACTGTGCACTGCCATTCTGAACTTCCACACAAAGGATCAATGTCAATAGAAACCCAACAGTGGTAAGTCATTATCTCCTGCCGTGAGGTCTTTTAGAAATGTCTCTCTAGCTTTGCTCTGCTCCCATCAGTGTCTCCAAAGAGTAATTCTCTCTCCTGACCTGTGGAGGTCTGGGTAATACAATCCCTGATAGAAGCTGCAGCAGTCTTTTATCTTATCTTTCATGACTTTCACATGGATGTTGTTTAAAGGAACACATTAAGGCAAAGGCAAGACCAATTAACAGCAGGATTACTCAAGTTAACATCCTAGTCATATAAATCTAAATATCTCCTCTTCTTCTTCAACATGTCAAGAAAATTCATGATCGTGACTCCCACACGTGAACATAATTTTCCCCCTTGTTATTTTATGTGTTTAAAATGAAACTGCTCATTTTGCAAAACAGGTACATCAAAGCAGATGTTCACAATTGTAGAAGGACCAACATGTACCATTTATGTGCCAGTTTTGAACACCAGAGGGGCTTAAAATGCTCCATCTCTGAATTTTCACCAAAATGTGAACATCAGCTCTTTTTTGAAGTTGCGCAGTCAGAACAAACAGAAGCTTGGTTATTTTTTTAATTTTCCATTAAGGCTTTTCAGTGGTATTTTTAATTTATTACATTATTTATAATACTGTATTTCCACACTGAGTGTATGGAAGACATTCCACAATTAATACGATAAAAAAACTAAGCAGTCACAAAAACAATGGAAACAACAATTTATCATAAGAGAGGCAAAATCCATGGAGATGAAAATTAGGCATGAATGACTGGGGTCCAGTGAGATTTCTCCAGGCTAGCTTACCAAATGACTCTGGTAAAAGGTATTCCTGGCCAGTGGCCCCACCTGAGCATCTAGAAAAAGAAGCAGTTGCAGGAGTAACTCCAAGTCACATACCTGCAGATTTAGGAGGGCTGCAATCAGACCCAGAGCAAACTTTGCACCCCAAGATTGTCAAGATCAGCAAACCAACCATACCTGCAATATCTGGGTTAAGCTTAAGTTCTAGTTCTAATGCTGCCCTCAAACAGAGGTTTATAATTGCTACTGCCTCCTGTGGATCAGAGGACAGAAATGAGAGAGCTGGGGTTACTCACAAAAATCTCCAAATGAACCAGTGGTTCCAACATTTAGATGTTGAACAAGCTGCTGGGAGGCCCAAGAGAATAACCAGAATGGCCCTCCCCCTATCTCCTGTGCAGGTTGTGCACCTGGGCAATGAAACCTCTCTTCTCTTACAAACCTGGGCCAGAAGCCATTTTGGAAATGATTTATTATTTACTTATTTAATATAGTAATGATTTCCGAAGACTCCTTCCTGGCATTCGACAGTGTAGGAAGACAAGGTTGGCTAGTCTTGAAGTCATGCTAAGAAGGAAGGAGGCAACAAGGACGTATCTGTCTTGCGCTATCTCAATCTGGTAATCTCCCCCAGCATCTGAGCAGCAGGGGGAAATAGCTGAGCAAGATAACTAAATAGAAAACCCTGCTAGCCAGAGTTGTCTCTTGTCCTATCAACATGACTATCAATATATCTATGTGCAGATACAGGTGGCAGTATCAATATGGCAAGTCCTTCAACTTTTCATTGAGCGTCAGGAGTCTTCAAGATTCTCGGAAGCAACATCAGATTCTCAGCGGACCAATCTCAGATTGTGAGGTGCAGGTGAATAAACATCAGCAGTCTGTTTGATGTGTGACTATTCCTATTTTAACCTCAGAATTCAGTGTTTATAAATGAAAAATAACCAATAGTGGAATTAGAACTTCTACCATGGCACTGAGGGCTATTTCTCCAGATTCACACAAAAAACACAAAACCGTCTTTTTATCAGCAGGAATAGCCACATCTTTGCATAGCAGTAAGCCGGAGTGTATACCTTTCACACATCCCATGCTGGTCCTGTATAAATCCAAAATTAGATTCCATCTCCTGAAAGCCTTTTAGCATATTTGTTTTTTTTCCCTCCCCTGCAAGCCTTCCACAGTCCAGCATCCATTGCAACTAAATTAGGCCTTTTTCCTCTCAGCAGGACCTAAATGGATCTACTTTAGGTGAATCCTAGGTAGTTAAACGTTTGCTCGGTTCTAATAAAATAGCAGCATCCATGCCAAATTACTAGTGGTCTGTCCCAAATAAGATTAGCAGTTCATTATCCATGAGGTCACAGCTACAGTCACAGTACTACACAAATGGCACAGAAGCGATACTTTCACCCAGAGCCCTAGAACTAAACAGCATGATACCTTAATTTGTACTATTAGTGGTTATAGTGGCACGTGGATATTACAAGGTGGGGAGCTCACATGGCATCTGTCAGACATATAAATACTAGAATTTAATGCTGGCATGGTCTCCTTTATTTCCTCCTCCCCCTTATCATTAACTCAGTCCCTTACTATTATCTGAAGGTGGAGGTGGCAGCTTTATTTACACAATCTAACGTTTTTCAAGCGGTAAGCATTCGACCAGAAACAGTGCTACAAATCAATACCGATGAAAATAAAGGGTGATCTTGTCAGCAGGCAGGCTTTCTATTGTGAAAATTACAGCTATCTCCAGCTGAGAAGGTACTAAATGCAGCCATCCATACTACCTGCAACAGAAAGGCTGGCTTCTCCACTGGCGATTAATACCATGTTCAGCTCTCACCTGCTCACAGCGCAAGTCCTTCCTTGCTACCCCAAGATTCACAGCCAGACCTCCTCTGACAGTGGAGTTTATTCACTCCATTTGGAAGGCTCCCTTTTCTGCAGGGATGAGGGAGCCTTTGTCACACCCCAAGGGCCATATTTCCTTCTGGGCCACTTTCCAAGGGCCACATTCGAGAGGTGGGTGGGGCCAGAGGCAAAAGTGGGTGGAGCAATGAACATAGATTTTGCCTTTGCGTGGTAGGCTAGTCTCTGCACAAACATTTCCCTCTCTATCCTCCATCCAGCAGTTGTCCGAGTTCAATGACCCCTTCCAGCCAGGCAAAAGCCAGTGTTTTTTTCCGGCCAGAGCACACTTTAGCGCAGTTCCAGCACTTCTTGGGTGGGTGCCATTGTGGGCTGGCACGCCCCCCACCTACCTCTTGCCTTTACGTACTTCTGAGAAGCCCCAAACCAACATTTCAAGTCAAAATGGAAGCTGACTCCACCTAACTCCTAGACACTCCTAAACACGATTGGTCAAGCTATGGGGTGGGGCCAATTCAATTTCCCTTTTCTCAAATCCATCTCCCATGTTGTGGCAGCAGGTTTTAAGCTTTTCAGCCAGGCCTGTACTTTTGCACACACATGTGTTTGTGCAAAGGCCCTTCCAAGCTGCCCTAGCCATCCACCTGAATCTAAGTGAAGGAGAGAAGCAGGGCGCATTTATTTGACCTGCACCATAACCAGGGGTACCCCCAAACCAGCTAGGGACGCAGCTTGCTGTAATTTTTAGCTCCACAGGCAGTGAATGTGACTGTTGTCAAGCAGGCATCTGTTCAGGGCTGTTCCAAATCACCCAGCAACTTACTGTAACAACTTCATGGTGACTTCTGTCAGACTGAATTTGGTGGCAGGTAAGATTGTGGTGGGTGACACTGTGCTCTAAACCCCTGAGCCTTGGGCTTGCCGATCGGAAGGTTGGTGGTTCGAATCCCCGCGACGGTGTGAGCTCCCATTGCTCGGTCCCTGCTCCTGCCAACCTAGTAGTTCAAAATCACGTCAAAGTGCAAGTAGATAAATAGGTACTGCTCCAGTGGGAAGGTAAACAACATTTCCGTGCGCTGCTCTGGTTCGCCAGAAGTGGCTTAGTCATGCTGGCCACATGACCCGGAAGCTGTACACCGGCTCCCTCAGCCAGTAAAGCAAGATGAGCACCACAACCCCAGAGTCGGTCACAACTGGACCTAATGGTCAGGGGTCCCTTTACCTTTACCTTAACATTGTATTTGGCGCAAGCACAGTGGGAAGTTCCATTGAGAGAAGTGCTTTACCTGTTGCATAGGTACACTTAGAGGGATTGCTGTGACCGCAAGCCCTGTGTCCACCCAGCAAGTCTCTATTCATATTGCAGAACTCCCATTTTATGTTATCATCATCACTTACTGTATTGCTTCGCACATAACATGAAACCATGGTTTATTAAGCTATATTAAACAATGTTTTAGCATTATGTGTGAGCCCAGTCAGCCCAACAGCTTAATTATGGCTTAAGAGATCCTTCTTAACCATTGTTAAGGGGTCATCACCACACAAAAGCTACAAAGCCAACAGTGGCAAAACATTCAAACCACTCTCAAGGATCAGCTGCTCTCGCTGGTGCTTTTAACTATTCTGTGACATGATAAACCAAGGTTTAAGTGATCATCTGCCAGGCACCTCAGCTTTAACTGTGGTTTATTAACTATAGTTAACATTAATTGTGGTTAATGTTAACCATGGTTTAGCAGCGTGTGTGAATCTGGCCAAAGTGTAAGTCCTGGATCTCTTAAAATGGTCAGTCTCCATTACATACTTCATCCCTCATTGTTCCTCTGGGTAAAATGTTATATTGAAGCCCATTTCTCCCTCTGTTTGTTGCTGTGGATGCCTGCGATTCTGTCCTATAAGATTCTGAGCCCTTCCTTTTTTCTGTATCTTGGCTTCTAGCCATTAAAAACAAAACTGGTGGGGGATGAAGTGCTGACGGAGAGGGAGCTGCCATGTTAAATTGCCCATCTCTCTCCTTTCCTCTGGGAAAGTGGAACCTTGACCCATGCCACTTTCAGTCAATCACAGTCCGAGACAGTCTTGAAAATTGTTTTGCAACAGTGATTGCTTCCACCCAAATATATGCCAAATGCAAAATCCGAGAGGTTTGTTGCTTGCTTTTCTTTTCTTTTTTAAGCAGCTGTCTAATAAAGGGCAAATGTGTGTGCAACAGCCTTCCTAGTAACTCAAATGTGACACAAATAATGCAGCAAATAATTACAGTGACCTTTAGCTCACCTCAGATTTAAACAAAGGTTAAGCTGCCCTTTAGTAAAGCAAATATTTTCTGTAGTCCAATAACAGCATACACCTGTAGGAAGGAACCATGATCTATTGCCACTAAACTGAAAATGGGTGTGATATGTCTGCTAATTTCCAAAGGCTAAAGAATTCAGGCAGCTCAGAGTAGATAGCAGTCAGATCTTCCGGCATCACTTACGATTAACTTACCTTGCCATGGGCTTGTCCATATTTTTTTTCAGAGAACTGTCACTTGCCTGTCTTCTGCTGCTGCACCTGGACAGAGATGTCAAGGCAAACCACAAAAATAAGAAAACTGCATCATCTTGTTCCTTGATAAAGCATGTAAACAATTTATATTTTCATCCTTTGGGTTTGAACGAATGCCTGGTACTCTAAGTAATTAGGCCTCAGATACTGAGTCTTGAAAAATAAACTCGCAGGAGAGTTCAAGACATTGCCCAGGAAATGGCTGATAGGTTTTATTTAGTTTCTCATGCTCCAAGGTTTAGCAGTTGACCAGATAAGGGCCAGGTGTGCTTTGCACATTTAATTTGTTTAGTCTGCAGCTAATTCAAGCAGCACTTTTAACTCTAAAACTGGGGCTGTCTTCTACAATCAAGTGCTTATAACTACCCCCCCTCCCCATTTAGCTGCATAGTTTATCACAGAATGGAACCTATGCTATCTATTTATGTTGGGTTTGTTTGCATACAATTTGCAAATCCTTCTGAGGAATTCTTGCTGTAGATTACATCTCCCTGGTGTGCTTTTAAGTAATGAGCAGATGTTACAGTATTTTAGTGTGATCCCTGATTTTCTGGACATCAGCTGCTTGCTTTTCTGCTCCTATTTTTTTTATTTAAAAAAAGCATGTAAAGAAATAACTCCTGTCAGTATTCACCTTTGAAATGCCCACTTTTCAAACCAGCCTACCACATTTCTCATTAACCTGGAGCTTCCACCTTTGTATGGACAGAGACTTTGGTCGCTTCCAAGCTGTCACTATTTTTGGCTGGGATTTAATCACATACCAGTAAATTCAGGTTCTGCAATTATAGTTGTTTGGGAGGTCTTCTGCAATGAAACTGTTTCCCCCAAACAGCAAGGCATTTTGCAATAAGGAAGGTAATGGGAAAAGGCACTGCAAAGTGTGGGATAGCACTGGCTTTGACGCAACGTTATCTTACCTCCCCACAAACAGGTCAGAATGAACCTTTGCTAGATAGCCAGTGACAGCTGATCTCCCTGAAAACAAATCAGGATGAACACTCAATGAACAGGTCATCCTGAAGCATCCGCCGTGCTTCAAGATGACCCCTTTATTGAGCATCCAATTGAGCATCTCCATCCCTAGGCCAGGGATGAAGAATCTGTGACCTTCCAGATGTTGTTGGACTCCTCCTTCTCTCATCCTTGATCATTGGGTCTGCTGGCTGGGGTTGCTGGGAGTTGAAGCCCAACAACATCTCAAGAGCCATAGGTTCCTTACTGGTGATCTAGGCCAGGCATAGGCAAACCCAGCCCTCCAGATGTTTTGAGACTACAATTCCCATCATCCCTGACCACTGGTCCTGTTAGCTAGGGATGATGGGAGTTGTAGTCCCAAAACATCTGGAGGGCCGAGTATGGCTATGCCTGATCTAGGCTCTAGTAACATTCAGCCTTGATTACTGCATAATGTTCTACATAATGTTTCCTGTGGAAACGTGAGCTGATCCAGAATACGGCCGACTGGTGATATTTCATGAGTAAGCAAAGATCTTTCCAGGTTTCCATTTTTTTCTGATTTTAGTCTATAATGTTATAAACAGTCTGGGGCCTGGGTATGTGAAACATCAAGTTCTCCCATATGAATTTACCGGTTAACTGAGATCCCTTTCTACTTTTTGCACATCCTTGGCTTCACAAGGTGGCTACTTATGCGAGATCAGCTCTCTCCTGAGGCACATTGATCTGACACATTCTTTCTTATATTTCAGATGCTAGGCAAATCCATCTTGTTGCCCAAACTTCTCATGACTGCTTTTATTTGTATTTTTACTGCTATTTTTCTGTTTCTGGTTAATATTTGTTCAGTTGATTCCTTCCAGTCACCTGCTGAATAGTTATGGTAAAAAAATAAAATTAAAATGTATAAAGATTTAGCTAGCAACTAAATAACAGCTGCTTGGCAGGCAGAAATCAGCAGGTGAATTTTTTTCCAGCATAGAGATGAGGAAAGCTTCACCCACTGATATCTGCCTGCCATTCAAACATGAACTGTATATATTCCAATAAACATTTGAGAGACTCACTGCAGGTAATATTCATATTTCTGCAGTCATGGATGATGCATTCTGTAATAGCTCAGCAGACATAATATTAGTCATTATCACAGTACTATTGACTAATGCTGCTATCAAATTCCAATCAATAATTCCAATCAAATCAGCAAATGTCATTTCTGTCTTTAACTGTACATTGGTTTTTACATGTAGTAATCATGAGCGCATGTTCCTGTCTATCACGGGTGCTATAAAAAGCTAGTCAATGAATTTACACCCTGTTACTTATTCATGAATGAGTTGTGCCCCTGAATTTTAACAGGCTACGCCTTAAACTATTAGCTGTATATCTGCTTTATGTGATGTTCCTACATAAGCTGGCAGTCCATCAATTCAGTGTCCATACATTTCTCTGAAAGCTATATTATAATTAGAGCTTAGGTTAATACTATTCAGTAACCATAAAACAGACATAAAATAATTATAACTCATTTAGTGAAATTAGAAAAAGAGCAATTATTAGACTCCCATTGTGAGCCTTTGCTGTGAGGGACAGATAATCTATCTGCAAGATGTACTTTAAGAACATCATTTTGGAAGAAATAAAATGTGATGAAATACTGTTTTGTTTGTGTTTTAAAGAAAGCTTAAACTAATAAATACAAGCTGAGCAGTCTCGAGGAATGGATGTTCCACTGAAGGAAGAGATTCTGCAGATTTACAACCTGTCTTTATAATACTACCTCAGAAACTGGGATTAGTCTAGAAGATTGCTTTGGAAAACTTTTTGCATGAGTCCTCTTTTCATCGTTCAGACAACAAGCTTCTCCACTTCTATAATAGCTTTCCAGCACAGATATTACTCCATACTGCAGTCAGTTCTGCCTTTCTTACCAAGACCCTTATCCATCTGATTAAGTTATTTTTAGCCATGTGGTCACAGCCAAGTATTTTGACATATGCTGACTGATAGATGGAGTCCCATTTTGTCACATTATAGGGTGGGACCACCATACAGCAACCATATACAGTTTTGGACACAAGAGGAAGTCTGGCTTGTGTCAGTCCTAGGAACTGGAAATCTTCAGTTAGGGAAGGCAGCCACAATTTACACACCCACTTAATCTGGAAGACTGCCCAAGACATTTGACTGCCTGCAGCAAAGGACAAAGATGGCGGCCTCTCATTTCATGTACACAACAAACTAACTTCAATACTGGGAACATGATAGAGTCCTTTGGCATACTTGAGGGCATCAGGTTGGTTTAGAAGGTGCAGCACAGGCTTTGTGGACTCATTTACCTCTATTCTCCGGCAAAGAGGGATGGCCAGAGGAGCTCAGGGGAACAACCAGGGGAATTATACTGCTGCGGTCCCATCATTCCTAATTTGTGCAGAGTCTTGGGCCCCTTTAGAATCTTGAGTTATCCAAATGTGACTTGTACAGGATACTCCACTAGCTATTGCAAATCAAGCCACAACAGCTACAGGAGGGGTGGGATTGTGAAGTTAGCACACACACACATTTTGCTAATTTAAGAGTCTTAAAACAACAGGGCATCTTCCTGAGTAAATGTGTTTATTTTCATGGCATAAAATCTGCTCAGAGAAGTTCCACCTTTCCTACCACCGTGTAAATTATACTGCTTGTTGAAGAGGTGGAAATCGACTGTGGAAAGGGCATATTTTGATTGCAGGGGGTGGGATGTCTGGCTTCCTCATTAATCTGGATGTTAAAGTGACTGGTTACATTCACTGTTTCCTCTTAAACACAAACAAAAAGACAAGTTCAGAGAACTATTGCCTCTGACAGTTATGAAAGCCTGAATGAATGACATCCTCCAGAGAGTATTTTTCTGTCACTTAAGCAGTTTACATATTTTTTCTATATTTTTTCAAAAAACATTATTTTGATTTGTGCAATCACCAGGGATCAGAATGTGCATTTAAGGTCACTCAGGCTATGTCCAACTCCAGACAGATTCTGCTAGAGTCAGGTTTTTATGATGACAGCATGAAATTTTTGGAATACACTAGTGACTTCTGTGGCCATTGTTAGCTTGTCATCATCATTATTATCTTTTAAGGAGGCAAAAATATCCCTTTATTTTCTCCCAATGTGGATAATATGTATTGTTGAATATTGTAGATTAGTAGATTTTTCTTTATGAATATTGCAGATTAATAGGTTTCCTTTATGTTTCAGGAAATGTTATATAGCTATGAATGAAAAATATTTTTGTTTACTTATGCAGGAGCGCCTTTTTTAAAACAAAAACAAAAACCCAATAACACCAAATCATTGGAAAGTGACAGAAATGACAGGGCAAAACAAACAATAAATCACAAATCTGACTTGCTTTGCCTCTTTACTTTCCAGTGTTTCAATGTGCTCCTCAAGGTATACTTTGGCATGGGGGGAATGCACCAGTGAGCTACGAGTTCACAGCACTGCAAATAGTCGTTGCTTCTGATTGTCTAGTTAAGCTCTACAAAATATATACAGCAGGAAATGTGGAACCTATGGACCTCTAGAACCTTCTGGACTATAGCTCCATCCTTCCTGACCACTGGCCCTGCTACCTGGGTTTGTAGTCTAACAACATCTAGAGGACCACAGGTTCCTCATCCTGGAGGCAGAAACAGGGATGGGGAAGCTGTGGCCCTCTAGATGTTGTTGAACTATAACTCCCATCACCCCTAAACACTGGCCAGGCTGACAGAAGGTAGATGGGAGTTAAAGACCACCACAGGTCACAGGTTCTCCTACCTGTCAAAAAGTTCCGTCTAACTTTTTTCCAAACCCATGGAGTTGCTATGTATTGTAATGTTTTCAGGTATAAACTAATGCAAAAAGACATTTGTTTTTATATAACTTCCCTGTCATAAAATTCTCCTCCCATCTCTCTCTCACATACTCTTTGCTAACAGCATATTCTGAGAGAGGGTGAAATATGGCCCTCTGCACCTTCATATATGTGTATATATATATATATATATATATATATATATATATATATATATATGTAAAGTCAGCAAACTATAGGATCTTCAGAGCATGAGGTATCAGAGCATCGGCAGGAAAACCTAGGGATGGGTAGATTATGGGCTTTATGGATTTCCTTGCTTTTGTTGACTTTGGGAGACCTTTTGGTATTATTGTAACATTCTTCCTAGGATTCAATATCCTGTACATTTTAATGGCAGAAGGGAAAGCTAAGATAAACATGTCAAATTTAAACATAATTCTTCCATGGGAAAATCTCACATGTGATCCAGACATCAAGGTTCACCTTTTGTGAGGATAAAGAGATTTTCTTGTTTCCTTCAGTTCTTTGGAGCTTGCTGCTGCTACGAGACTAAACACCAATGGCAATTCACACCCCCTCCAAGCTTGTGCAGCATGTCATTGACACAATAGCGCATTAGTGATGGATATATACTGGGCTGTCCACACAACATTCTGCTTTATTAGTTGTGCTGTGATGATTCCCCAACGTTACCACATTATTGCCATCTGGAGAAATGTTGTTGTGCTACAGTGATAGAGAAACAATGAAACGAGAACATTTGTGATATGAAAAGTTACAGTATTTCAGCAGAAAGCTACAGGTTATTCATTAGTTCTTATTAACATTATTATTGTTATTTTAATGTATTACCTGTCCTTCACCCTAAAATCTCAGGGTGGGTATCAACATTTAAAACACAATGTTAAAAACCTACTGCTGGCATTTGGGTCCCAGAAGGTTCCGAGACAGGAATACAGCTCCCTAGTTTTAAAACTTTCTCTACCCCAGTTTTGTCAAATTTTTGTGTCTGACACACCAAATGTGATGGGCTGGCTCTGCTCTCAATTACGTATTTTTCACTCTATAAGATGCACCAGACCACAAGACACACCTAGTTTTTGGAAGAGGAAAACAAGAAAAAAAATATTCTGAATCTCAGAAGCCAGAACAGCAAGAGGGATCGCTGCGCAGTGAAAGCAGCAATCCCTCTTGCTGTTCTTGCTTCTGGGATAGCTGAGCAGCCTGCATTCGCTCCATAAGACGCACACACATTTCCCCTTACTTTTTAGGAGGGAAAAAGTGAGTCTTATAGAGCAAAAAATACGGTACATATCAGAATAAGAAAAATAGAAACCTATTTCATTGTGCATGTGGGTGAATGTTTTGTAGACTATGGAAAATCATGCCCATTGGAGACGTGATACCTGAAGTTATAGGCAGGTTCCAATTATTTACTGGGGTGGTAGGCCAGTCCCATCAAGCCTCCCTCCTGACAGAGCAATTGCTGCCCCTTACCTGGATGGTACAGCAGTGAGAGAAGGCTGTGGTGAGTTTGGGGCTTCTGGGGCACACTGGGAGAAGCCACCATGCCAGCACTGACCCAACCTTGTGTCCCATGTACCATCCAGGAAAACAGGAGCAACACCACTGTCAGGAGAGCATCTCCATGAGATTGCCCTGCTGCCCCAGTTGCTAGTCTAGTAAACGTTTCCTTTTCCTTCCAAAGACCCGAAGCCATGCACCTTATTTAAACTTCGGTGATTGATCTCCAGCCTTCTGCTTTTATTTGACTGGAGCTATTGTTTGAACTAGGTAGCCTGTCCCTTTAAAAAAAAATTCACCCTATAGTATATAAACCTGTGATTGGAAACACCCTGTATCAGTCTTTAACATCAGCAGTAACATCTAGACCATGGGAGCGTTTCAGCCCTGTTTTTGAGTTTGTTTAAAATCTAAAACAGCTTATCTTGTATTCCTTTCTTTGAATTTGTGCCATTTAGGTTTTTTAAACCTTTTTGTAAAGGCAATACTAGAGTTTTCACAGCCTAGTCCTCGACTCCTTATTACTGTGCTTGGCTTTCTTCAAGTCGGGCTGTGTCGAAAACTTGCCTTTTAGGTTTTCAAACCATTTTTGTAAACTCACTTTTAGAAACTGTACCTTTGAGTTCTCAGTCCTTTATTACTGTGCTTTGCTTCACCTAGGTCAAGCTAGGATTATAATACTTCAGAATTTAAGGTTTATGATTTCTCTATTTCCTTCTGAGGAAACTGAATAGTTCAGTGAAACAATGTTTGTAGCCGGCATCCTGTTAAGGCTTTTTTCAATTCTAGGTTTTTTTCCTTAAACTTTTTGATTTTTGTTATTTAGTTTCATTCTATAAGATAATATTTCTAGTCGATTACTTCTCGTTTCAGGGATTTTCACGGTATTTCATTAGTTTTGTGTAATTTCTCGGTTCCGTGACTGTCTTTTTTCTACTGGCTTCCCCACACATAGCAAGGGGGGAAATGGTCTCCTGGCATTATATATAGTTTGGTTCTTAACTAATGTGTATAAGAAATAGGAATAGTTTAAAGTATGACAAAATCAGAAACTTCTCTGTACTTGTTGGTGGGAGGAATGAACTGGTTAGAATCCCAAGCATATATTTTCTATTATAGCACATTGACTTTCCTCCTAATATTGTTCAGGTCTGATCCTGACCAACAGTTATTATTTCTAGAAGGCCACAATGAGAAGGGAGTGAGGGCTGTGGTGCCTGAAATGGTCTGATGGCAATTTCTATTGCCGATGCCACCTCTTCCTCAACACAATTTTTCATGTTGGCAGTTGGGGGCCCAGTTAACAATTCTTAAGATGCCAGATTTGATACCTAGTATGGCTGTGTGATTAAACAGAAAGAGCAGCACTTGTTATCAAAATGCAGTTTTAAACTTTCCCCGTTCATAGGTAAGAACCTTTTTATACTTTCATGTTGAGGACATAATCTTGCATAATGGATCCAATGAAACAAAAAGAACACAATGATGTCTCATTTACAATCTATGAATCACACAGTAATTTCTTCATGAAGATTTTATAAGAACTTGACACATTTTAGGTCTCTCTCCACTGAGGTGCATAAAGCAAGCATGTTGTGAATACCACTTTAATACAAAACAATCATCAACCAAGGAGAAAGAGAGAGCATTCCACATCGAATAATTATGTATATTTACAATTCATTTTAATCACCTTGACCATTCAATTACAGTGTATTTATTTGGTCCTCACCACATATTTACAAAGGAGTTACACAGCGAAACTGAAAAACAGGACCACATTAGCCAACTAATGAGTAAAGCTTCAGGGAGGGAAATTGAGAATAAAAATCAAGGTCAATGTGTCCAAACCCAAATATAAAAACTATTGAGCTATTTACTATTGTACAAAACTGAAAGTTAAGCTACAATGAAAGTTGAAGGTGTCTTCTGCCTATCTCTCTCTCTCTCTCTCTCTCTCTCTCTCTCTCTCTATCTCATGCTCAATAAATCACCCCTAACTTTTCACCAAAATTAATTTATTATGTTTTGCATAAACCAAGGCTCATGTTAATGTCATATGATGAGTCGATCTGCAAAGTCAGACACATATTAATCGGCTTATTAGAGACTGTTAGGATTGTCCATTGACTTCAAATTTATTCACACTTTTCCTTCATTTTATTTTGACGACTTGGTCCAATCTATATCATGCCTTACCTTTTGGCTGTTAACATTGATAGCATCTCTTTTATTGGACTCCTGATGATGCCTACTGATGTTTTATGCATAATGATGCTCAAATTTAATTGAGCTGTAAGCTTCAGTTTAATTATGAAGCTTCATGATACCTTCAGCACTTTTTCTTCTCTGATTACTGTAACTGTTTTGCCATAACCCCTTTAAAATCTTTCATCTATTAAAGCATGAGTAGACAAGCCATTTTTAGGAGAAACTCTAATTAGACTATTGCAATTATCTTAATGTATCTTCAGCATTTTAAGAAAAACCTTCATGAAATGCACCTTGTGGAATATGAAAAACATTCACATTTAATTGTCTAAATCGTATGCATGCACCGTGCGAGACACTACTAGGGAAGATCTGTATAAAAGCTGCAGATTCCTTGAACTTTTCTGCTAATTAGAGTACTTTTAAAATATTTGCTGTTTTCTTACATGTGTTTTCCTGTATACAATAAAACAGGGATAGGAACCTCTGGTCCTCCAGATGTTGTTGGACTCCAAGTCCCATCAGCACTAGGCAACATAGCCAGTGGCCAGGGATGGTGGGAGTTGTAGTCCAACGGCTGGAGGACCACAGGACCGCCATGCATGCAATAAAGGGTGACTTTAGTGGCTCCATCTTCTCCATCCTGGTCTTTGTTACTCTGGCAACTCCCCCCTTTTTACATATTCATTACATTACTTTGCTCCTTCTCAAGTATGAACTTTAGTAATAAGAAGAAAACAACCCTGTTTGCTGGTCTGAATGAGAATAATAGACTATGGTGAGTCATCATTATATGTGATATTCAAAATATTCCTTACTGTGAAGTCCTAGGACTGGTTATAAAGGTCCAAAAAGTAGAACTGATGCCTATTTATCAGCTCTAGGGAAGAACTGTTGCCTGACGCAGGTGCATACATCATCCTAATCAAACACAGGTGCTTTTGCTTTTAAATGTGAGGTGTATGAATGAACTTACAGCACCCAGAAAATAGAGGGTGCCACCATTTGTTTCACTGAAGCTAAAGCTGACTTGATTATTAACTATGCCCTCAAGATGGCGGGTGGGGGATGCATTCAACAAAACATTTAAAGGGGTTTAGGACATATTCTTAGACAGCATCTTAAAAAGTAGAGACATCACCTTGCCAACAAAGGTGCGTATAGTAAAAGCTATGGTTTTCCCAGTAGTGATGTATGGAAGTGAAAGCTGGACCATAAAGAAGGCTGATCGCTGAAGAATTGATGCTTTTGAATTATGGTGCTGGAGAAGACTCTTGAGAGTCCCATGGACTGCAAGAAGATCAAACCTATTCATTCTTAAGGAAATCAGCCCTGAGTGCTCACTGGAAGGACAGATCCTGAAGCTGAGGCTCCAATACTTTGGCCACCTCATGAGAAGAGAAGACTCCCTGGAAAAGACCCTGATGTTGGGAAAGATGGAGGGCACAAAAAGAAGGGGACGACAGAGGATGAGATGGCTGGACAGTGTTCTCAAAGCTACCAGCATGAGTTTGACAGTGGAAGACAGGAGTGCCTGGTGTGCTCTGGTCCATGGGATCATGAAGAGTCGGACACGACTAAACGACTAAACAACAACAACAGGACATATTCAAACTATTTAGATATACTCAAGGGTCAAATCAGAACCCCGGATTTTGTATGCTTTTTTCTGATCCTTCCATCAGATCCATCCCCAGCGGTTCCATGTCAAAATTCTGCAAGTTAGACGTCCACAGCAGTTTTGCCACATTACGAGTCTCTAAATGGGGAGATGACTCTTTTCTCCCCTCAGCTCACACTAGAGTAATACCAAGGTGTGTGATGATGTTTTCCAAGAGCGCATTTGGAGGGGACCGCCTGCTGCAGCAAAACTATCTTCGGACCAAGCAAAGAGTCATCAGCGGTAAGTGGGTGACATGTGAGCGCAGCAGTCGGTCTTGCCAAAACCATTTGCAGCTGCCTTCTCCATCCCCACTGAAACGAAAGGTGTTCCCTGGGACCTACTTCAGAGATGGATTGCTATGCAAAGCTCTGCTTTCTTTGTAATATATGCAGATTAGCTCGGCTCGGTTAGCTTCACTCCCACATTCACTCCTGTTCGTTTGTGCCAATCTCATCTGTGAGAGTAAGCAGTTTTGATGCCACAATATGCCAGCTTCTGCAGCTGCTTTCTGTTTTTTGCAAACCCATTCGGCTCTATGGAAAAACTTTTGCTGTTGCTGCCGCCGCCATTGTACACAGTAAGATAGGATTCCCTCAATCCCAGCACTGCATACCAATAGCCTGGTCAGCTTTGCTTTGAGCCTAGCATCATATTCTATTAGCATCATTCTCTATGGTCACAGACAAGCTCGTTCTTCATACTCACATTACAGCTTTACAACTAAGATGTGTGGAGAATCGCATAACTATAACTTTCCACTTCTCACCTGTATCTGTTGGATTGACTACAATGCATAATTGTTCATTGAAGCAATTCTCATTTCCGCAGCTCAGGAAAGTAAAAGCTGGGGTACTGGAAAGACTGACAAAGTAAATGTGATCATTGCACCATATCAAAAGTGATGCTTTGAGAGCAGGTGTTGCAGTACACCACAGCTGTTCTGAAACCTTTCCCTGCTTTCTTGACATTTCCAAATTATCACATCCAAAGTGGAGTCAAATTGTGAGAACATACCTAAGACATTTGCCCATCTATGGCTAAGTAGTAGAGCATCTTCAGATACTTGTGCAGAACATGGGAACCAGTGTGGTGCAGGGGTTAGGACCAGGACCTGGAAGACCAAGGTTAAATCCCCACTTAGCCATGAAGCTCACTGGGTGGCCACGGGCCAGTCACAGTCTCTTAACCTAACCTATACCACTGGGTCAAAGCATTGGAGCCTCAGCTTCACAATCTGTCCTTCCAATGAGCACTCAGGGCTCCAATACTTTGGCCACCTCATGAGAAGAGAAGACTCCCTGGAAAAGACCCTGATGTTGCGAAAGATGGAGGGCACAAGGAGAAGGGGACGACAGAGGACGAGATGGTTGGATAGTGTTCTCGAAGCTACCAGCATGAGTTTGACTAAACTGCGGGAGGCAGTGGAAGACAGGAGTGCCTGGCGTGCTCTGGTCCATGGGGTCACGAAGAGTTGGACACGACTAAACGACTAAACAACAACAATTACCACTGAGTGGTTGTGGGGAGTAAATGAGAAAAAAGAGAACCACTTTGAACTTATTATTATTTAATTATATTTAATTATTTAATTAAATATTTTAATTTTTAAATATTTAATTATTTAATTAATTATTTAATTATTATTATTAAATGATTAATAAATAATTATTAAATGAGAAAGAAGAGAACCACTTTGAACTTATTATTATTTATATACCACTTCATCTGAAGATCACAGGGCAGTTTACAACATAAAAACACACCCAAAGAGGTATAAATGCAATAAATAAATAAAATAAAATGATCCTATGCAAGGAAGTCTCGCTTTGTTTTATGAGACCTACTCCAGGAAACCTGTGCATAGGATGGCAACCTTACAGTCTATTCAGAAGAAAGTCCCATTAAATTAAATGGGCCTCCTTCCAAGTCAGTTTTATTAGGATTGCAACTTTAGTCATCTTCATCAATGGGGAAACTGCACCAAGAGTTTATTAAATTAGCCTAGCAAAAATAATATATAAGGCTTGTAGTAGCTCAATGTCTAGGAGGAGGATGATAAGATCTGATTCCTGGTGGTGGTGCAATTATTATAAAGGATTGCTTGGGCATGTGATATCAAGCAGTTGAATTTTGGCAATGCGCGCTAACGTGATTGCGGGTGTCATCTGTGTATTCTTGTTTTTTCCTGTGATTCTAGGTTGGCTTCCAACTATATGGTCTCTCGGGAATCCCTAAATGAATTGCTTCGCATGACTAGGCAGCTCAGTCACCCTCAAACATCAGCAGCTGGATAGACGAGCTCAGTATTTTAGGTGCTTGAGAGAAATAGATGCTTTTTATTAAAACAAACCCTATTTTTTTTGTTACACTCCACCCCCATATAAAGCACTTTGTAGTTCCATTGATGTCAGTGAAAGAGTAAAGAATCTCCTTAAATCTTTCCTATAGAACTAATTGGGGGAAAAGTGCTTAGGGTTGGATTTTGCCTTTCACTTAAAAAAAAATTTTGCTTTGAAACTGTCAATATTTCCTCCTTCTGCAGTGTTCTCCTCCCTGTGTCAACATGTTATCTATTGATTTAGATTGGAGTAGCCAACATAGTGCCCTGAAGATGTCAGTAGATTCCAGCTCCCATCAGCCCCAGCCAGCATTGCCAAAGGGATGGTGGGGGTTGTAGTCTAACAACATCTGAAAGGTACGAAATTAAATGCCCCTGAATTATATTGATATATAGCACTTGCACACAAGGGCAGAACTGTAGCCTGTTAGGTAACCAGCCTTTACCTTTTCTGCATGATGATGGAGAACAGAAGGGTGGGTGCTGACCAAATTTGAACTATAGCCCCTTCTCAGGCTGGCTGTGCAAAGGCGTGTGACATGTGGCTGCACTCAAACATCTGTATTGCCTGCCTCCCACTGGAGCCAGCTGCAGGCCTGCATTCCACACCCCTGGATTCTGCATGTGCCACAACTCACGGAAGTCAGTGCTGTCACTACCAGCCAGTCTTTACATGCAGCTGAATCCCATCATTTCACTGGAATATATCATTTCAGACTGCAAAGGCTAGGGTGATTGTAAACTGCTCTGCCACAAATAACAGCAAACAACACCCAAAACAAAACAGATCTTCCTACAAACAGACAATTAGCATGCCAGCTAGCTTCATTCTGGTCTAGCCTTTCTCACATGCTAGCTTTTTGTATGGAGGGACAAACACACATACCATATATGACAAGGTAGGTGGAGATTACTCAGACGCAAGATTCCCTTACCTCTGCTTTGAAGCTGTAGAGTCCAAGAACAGTTGCAGCACTCAGTGAATGTCCACATCTGCTCTGAGTTCAAAAGTTTATGAGTGTTGCTGTTTCTAAGTCCAATTTGATACAGCTCTGAAGAAAGCCTTACTCACCTAAGCTTTTGCATCGGTATAGCCTTCTTGTTACTTTAAAATGACTTGCCACACTGCCTAACAGGTTATTGCAAATCACATTCTGCAATTAAGCTGGCGCTTCTCTCTTCATTTCTCAGTTGGAGTTACCTGGTGGTAAATTGAGGTAGCAGGGATATCTGGCAGTTGACACTCTCTTTTTAAAAGCATAAATACCTTGTGCTGAAACACAAATTGGTGTAATCTCACCGGGAAATCGTTAAAGTGTCATTATCATCCCCATGCTCAGCACCATAATCCAGCTGATGTACCGGTTGTTAAAAAGTTTTGACTTTATTTAACTCTTGGCAACAGGAATAAGTGAGATGCTGCAGTATGTTGTGTGTTGTTTTTTCTGGGTGTGAAATGCAGTCTGGCAAACCCCTTCAGCCCACCTGTTCTCATACATGTGCTCCAGCTTCCTTTTTCTAAATGGTCTGTTTACGATGAAAAGTGGTGTGTTGTAATCTGTTTGTTTGCAGGATGTAATGGTTCTTGATATGAATAGTCATTACATGGAAGAAAGCAGATTTGCTGGTTTAACAGGATTTTAAGATGCAGCATGATATTAAGCAGATGTGTTAAAGAGACAGAAAAGGCTCCGAGGACAGAGTAAATTAATCCCATCCCAAGGAAGGGATTGTAGGTTTTTCCTCATACCTACACCATCTGCCTGAAAAGCCAACAGAAGGATTTCTTTTTTCTTTTCTTTTTTTGAAAGTTGAGGGATACAGGTTAATTAAAGAAACAGAGCTTGTGAAATATACTACTGAACCTAATCCACACAGCGGTCCATAAATGGCCAGGTGTTCTGGGTAATATACATAGTGAGATATTATATACACAAATGTCTATATAAGACATTATTATTATTATTATTATTATTATTATTATTATTATTGGCATAGCTAAATGACAGGTTTGGTTGTGCTATGTTGGACTGGTAGTCTCAAGAACTCAGAGCAAGCAGGATGTGTTGTTACACAGGTGAGTTTAGCAACAAAATAGGCGCCTGTCCTTCAAAGAGCTGTGGAAGAGAAAGACAGATACATTCAGCTGGCACAGCTATTATTGGAATGGAGCTGTAGTGATAGGAGACATTTTTCATCATTGTGCTTCTCTTGAAAACACAGAAACATCGGGAAAGCAAGTAGCAGCTCTGTGGTCTGGTTTGTACATCATGCCCCCGTAAACCATAGTTTAATGGGACAGCACAAACATTCATGCTCCCAGAAAGAATCTCATTGCCACTATGCTGCACCCAGGTCTCTTTTGTTGCTGTGTCATGCTGAGCTAAGCCAAGATTTGTCATAGCATGTCATCTGAATTTGGGCTCATGGTTAAGCTCTCTCCAGACTAACAAGGCGCTGTTTCTCACTGGTGGCAAACTCACAGGCAGGATATGAGGACATTTGTCCTTGATGTTCTCTCCCATCTATTCCAAGGAAATGCTGTCTCTGATCATGGAAACAACACAGAGCCATCAAGACCAGAAGCCACTGATAGCTTTATTCTCCATGAAAGCATCTAATCTCCTTTTGAACCTTTGAGGTTGGTGGCCATCATCACTTCATGTCGTAGTAAATTCCATAGTTTAACTATGCCTTGTGTGAAGAAGTGCTTCCTCTCATACATCTTCACCTTTGTTGGGTGGCTCCTGATTCTACTACTATTTTATTTATTTTATATCCTGCTTTTCTCCCAGGGCAGGACCCAAGGAGGTTCACCGCATAAATTAGAAGAGATACAACTGAAAACACACACAAAGATAGAAGAGGTAAAAAACAATCAAATAAGAGAATCTATCCATTTTCTTCACATCATGCATAATTGTACACATCTCTATCCTGTCCCCACCTTCACAACCCTACCCTCAACTATTTATTCTGTGAGCAATATTCATGACTGTCATAAACACAACATTTTCTTTCTCAAATAGCTCCTTCAACCCCCATTCCCATCCTTTTCCTAGGCTCAACTCCCTATCTGCATACAAAAATTGAAACTTGAATCAGGATCGGTCACCTGGGAGCTCACAGGCAGTATCAGACCAATAACATGACTTCCCCTCTTTTTCACCTACCCACCTCCAACCTATTCCAATCATCTGCTGCTTAAGATGAAGGGAAGAGGAAACTAAAACTATTTCCACTCCTGGGCAGCTAATTGGTGTGATAGCATATTATGTATCAGACCAAGCATTTTTCCTGGTATCAGAATTTGGTAGATTGGGATGGGTGAGTTGGGATGTCAGGTCTTGAGCAGCAATTTGAATGCGGTTCTTTTATCCACCAAGGCAGTCATATGTCGGAACAATCAGCATCACTCTTAGCAGGCTCAGTGAAATAGTGAATAAAATAAGCTGGCAAAGCAGTAGGTAGTGCAACATAAGAAGAGTCCTATTACATCAAGCCAAAGACCCATCTAGGCCAACATTCTGTTCTCAAAGTGGCCAACCAAATGCCTTTGATAGCCTTATCCTCCATGATAAGTAAAGCTGGCATTAAATGTCCCAATCAGCAAAACATGTCAACAGTGAATAGAAACAATGAAGGTAAATATCTATAGACACATAGAATCATAGAATCATAGAATCATAGAGTTGGAAGAGACCACAAGGGCCATCGAGTCCAACCCGCTGCCAAGCAGGAAACACCATCAGAGCACTCCTGACATATGGTTGTCAAGCCTCTGCTTAAAGACCTCCAAAGAAGGAGACTCCACCACACTCCTTGGCAGCAAATTCCACTGTCGAACAGCTCTTACTGTCAGGAAGTTCTTCCTAATGTTTAGGTGGAATCTTCTTTCTTGTAGTTTGGAACCATTGCTCCGTGTCCGCTTCTCTGGAGCAGCAGAAAACAACCTTTCTCCCTCCTCTATGTGACATCCTTTTAGATATTTGAACATGGCTATCGTATCACCCCTTAACCTCCTCTTCTCCAGACTAAACATGCCCAGCTCCCTTAGCCGTTCCTCATAAGGCATTGTTTCCAGGCCTTTGACCATTTTGGTTGCCCTCCTCTGGACACGTTCCAGTTGGTCAGTGTCCTTCTTGAACTGTGGTGCCCAGAACTGGACACAGTACTCCAGGTGAGGTCTGACCAGAGCAGAATACAGTGGCACTATTACTTCCCTTGATCTAGATGCTATACTCCTATTGATGCAGCCCAGAATTGCATTGGCTTTTTTAGCTGCCGCGTCACACTGTTGGCTCATGTCAAGTTTGTGGTCAACCAAGACTCCTAGATCCTTTTCACATGTACTGCTCTCAAGCCAGGTGTCACCCATCTTGTATTTGTGCCTCTCATTTTTTCCCCCAAGTGCAATACTTTACATTTCTCCCTGTTAAAATTCATCTTGTTTGTTTTGGCCCAGTTCTCTAATCTGTCAAGGTCGTTTTGAAGTGTGATCCTGTCCTCTGGGGTGTTAGCCACCCCTCCCAGTTTGGTGTCATCTGCAAATTTGATCAGGATGCCCTTGAGTCCATCATCCAAGTCGTTGATAAAGATGTTGAATAAGACCGGGCCCAAGACAGAACCCTGTGGCACCCCACTAGTCACTCTTCTAGTCACATGATCTAGAAGCAACCCAAAATGTGCCCTAGGTAACAGGATGTGGTACAAGTCTGCTTTAGGTTACCTTGACTATGCACTCAGACACTAACCATGGCACAATATTCCAGTTTTCCACATGATCTAACACTACCAATTATCTGGTCTTGTTTAAATTAAAGGCACCACATGAGTCTTCTTTGCGAATTTTAAAGGTGCAAATGTCTAAACTTTTACTCAGTCTTTTACTGATCAAGACAAAATCATGATGAGCTCAGAAAAGAGTACATGAATTTCTCATTAGCTAGCGAGCGCGAGTAAATAAAAGGTTGTTTGTTTTAATGCAGCAGGAGAAGGAAAGACCTCTTTCCTGAAAGTTGTCTCCTTCAAGAAGGAAACAAAAAATATATTTCACTGAAAATCTGCTCTTCCCATGATTATAAACTTTCTAAATATTTCCCATTGAAGATTAATAAACTTCTTTCAAAAGTTATATCTAATTTATGTGGCTTTAAGGGTCATGCTTTAATAACAATGATGAAACACGATTATTACTTCCTAATGCTGAAATTACAATTTTTTACATTGTAATTTTTTCCCCGCTATGCACCCTGTGGCACTAGCATCTTTATCATTCCATGTGTTTCTAGTTTTAAAACCTTTACCCCCTACTGTTTGAAAAATACTTCTCATTTTCATCCCCTATGGAGTACAGAAATCCCTAAAGGCAAACCATTAGTGATCTCTCTGCCTTTCCCCAAACACTTATTATGATCACCAGTGTTGCCTTCCACTGCCTCATTGGCTTTTGGTAAAGTATGCAAATGAGATGTTCAAAATACACACTTTTTGCAACTGTGCAAGTTCATACTGATTTATAAAATGGGCAGGCTATTAAAGTGACTGAAAATGTCAGCAAGATTTATGCATGGGTGACAAATTGTATTGGAAATGTTCCTTTCTAACAGTCTGCTCTGGGTTTTTCTCTCCTCTTTGAAACAATTCAAATATTCTGCACAATGCCCCCCTCTTCCATTTCAAAACATAGTTTTGACAGTGCTTTTCTGAAAAAAATAAAATAAACAAAGCTAGCCCCAAGTCATATCAATGCAATATTAGAATGTAAAACAGACACTGTTTCCCCCTGTGTTTAATGTTCTCAAAAGTTCTGTGAAGTTAGTTCACACAAGTTAGCATCTCCCCAAATAATGTGCTGAGGGATTAGTTCTGTCTTACAAGCAAACGTAAAATACCTGAACATCACTTAGGTTAAAAATGTAAAATTTGTTGTCCCCTGTCTCAAAGTACTAATTGTTAGAGAACAGCTGAGGAGAAATTGACTTTAATACAACCATAATATAAACCCCTGGGGTCCAAGGAAGCTAAAAATCAAAAGAAATAAATATAGATGCAGAATGCACATATCCACACTATCTGTTTTCAAGGAGAAGCAGCATCTGACTCTGTCCTCTAATAGATTAGTCTCTGCCTTTGATTTTTCACCTTCAATGAGCAAGTCCATTATTTACATAATTTTAGAAGTTTAAAATGGCACGGCTTGTGATCTGGCAAACCAAGGGTACATGTTCCAGTGTTGGCAGGGAAAGCACCCTGTCAGGGAAAGGATGCCTATAAGGCAGCTTGAGGGCCAACAATGGCATTTAGTTGATGGCTTATGGCTAGAATGTGTACACCAGTGAATCCACTTCTTTTCCTTATTGTTGCTTCTGTAAACAAAGACAAAGCTGGTCAAGCTTCCTCGCTGGAAATCAAAAGAGACAAAAAGTTCAATCTACATTAGATCTAGGTGTGTGTCTGCATGCAGAGGGTGATAAATTGGAAGGTGTGTGCATTAAAAGTAAGAGGGTCATGTGGGCCTAGATATTTTACATGGTGCAGAATGCAATGCCCGGACTCCTGATGGGGGCACCTGACCAACAACATCTTCATTGATTGCTCATCTACTACAGAGCCAGATTCAAGGTCCTTCTATTAAGTAACAAAGACCTGAACAACTTAGGTCCAGGGAACCTTAGGGAAGGCCTGAACCCTTATATCCCAGCTCAGTCACTGAGATCATCTGCATGAGTGTCACTAGTCATTTCCTGAGTTGGCACGGCCCATTTGACAGTAACAAGAAAATGAGCCTTTTGTGTCATCTACCCAATCTTGTGGAACACTTTGCCAATAGAGATCCAGCAGGCATCTTCAGTTTCAGCTTTTAAATGCCTGCTGAAAACTTCTTTTATTGCATTAGGCTTATGCAGGCAATTATGAATACATTTTTCTGGAATAGTTATCCAATTTCTGATTTGTTTTTTAAAATGTTTTTATTGCATGGAAAAAATGCTCTGCTAATTTTTTTATGAATTAGCAGTGCATAAATATTTTTTATAGATAAATACATTTCATGAGGGTTAAATGTCAAAGAATCCAACAGCCTTTCCATATTTATCAGTATTATCTACAGCCACAAATTTTGGGACGCGGGTGGCGCTGTGGGTTAAACCACAGAGCCTAGGACTTGCTGATCAGAAGGTCGGCGGTTCGAATCCCCACAGCAGGGTAAGCTCCCGTTGTTTGGTCCCTGCTCCTGCCAACCTAGCAGTTCGAAAGCACGTGAAAGTGCAAGTAGATAAATAAGTACCGCTCCGGCGGGAAGGTAAACGGCGTTTCCGTGCACTGCTCTGGTTCGCCAGAAGCAGCTTAGTCATGCTGGCCACATGACCTGGAAGCTGTATGCTGGCTCCCTCGGCCAATAAAGCGAGATGAGCGCTGCAACCCCAGAGTCAGTCATGACTAGACCTAATGGTCAGGGGTCCCTTTACCTTACAAATTCTGTGCCCAATGCCATCACCAATGTGATCTAAACAGCATGTATCTTCCTTATATTTGACCATTCTAGCTGATTCATGAGGTTCCAATGTGTATCACTCTAAACCTAAGTAAATATCCAGAGAGCATGTCATTCTATATAAATAAATAACCTTGAATGGATAAGCCTGAGCCTGAGAATTTCAATGGAGGCGCAGTGTTGTTCCTACTCCCCAATGGCTTACTAGCAGGTAAGCAGAGGATTCAATCCTTCTGGATGCTGCTTCCCCAGCACACTGCCTGTGGAGAACATGCGAGTGAAAGAGACCCCTGCAGCCTTCCTGCCTGATATCCCACCCCTGACAGCCTTGGATCTTTCTGGGTGGCTCAACCAGATTGAGGTGATCCAGGGCTGTCTTGATCTAACTTAGCCAAAGCCCAGATCCCCATGAATCATATAATCAAAGAAGAGTCAGGAGGTACTCTCAGGGGTCATCTAGTCCAGTGAAAGTTTGGGGTTTGGCTGAACCTGGTACTCAGCCCTTGTAAGCCTCAGCCTACAGGTGTTCCTGGAACGTTTGGGAATTTGCAATTGAATTTCATCTCCGCTTGACTCTACTTTTGAAACAACACGGGTGGAGGTTAATTCCCCTCCTGCAATTAGTGGAGATGAAACTTGTGCCCACTGGCCATGCTGCATGCCCTCCAACATGAAAGTACTGGCATCCTATTCCATACTCTCCAACATTTCTCTGATGAAAACAGGGACATCCTGATTCTGCAGATTTCCACACATTTGGCTGCTTTATTAAAAGAACACCATGTACATAAATTTTGCAAGTGTTAGGGAGCTCGTGGGCATTCATCTTCAAGGGTAAGCAAACAAACACACACACCCCAAACACACACACCCAGCAAGGAGGCCTAGGGTCATGCATGATCCTGGGATAAGGTAAAAGATGAGGAATAGGGTTTGACTTGTACTAGTCTCCAAATGTAAAGGATTTCTCAGGTTACATTCTACACACTCTCTGCTTCTTGTGGCAGAGGATCGGGTGCCGTGTTTTTCTTGAGTTACAGAAACATGTACAGATCAGGCTATGCATGATGCTTATCAAGTCACATTGCGACTCCTTTGTGGTGTGTAGATACTTAGTAAGCTGTTTCTCTCCATCACAGATTCTCTTCCAATGGCCCGCACACCCAAATTAGAAATGTTGTAAAAGTTATTATATAATCTTCTGGACGGAAAACTTCAGTACTAGAAAGCTAATTCTACTTTTTATATTCAGATCAGTCAGTACCCAGTACTATTACTGCTCTGATTTTGCTAATTAGTTCATTAAGTTGCATAATAATTGGTTTACTGCCACCCACCCCTTTATGAAGCTAGAATTGTGGAAATAAAATTGATTTAGGGCCTTATTCTGATCCATTATGCTTACTCTCTCATATATCCTGGTGTTTGCTCTATGTTTATTCCCTACTCTGCTTTTGCCTGGTCTGAAATTTGCAGAGTATACTAAGTGTTTCTTCCCCCCTCCCCCCTTATATTTTAAACTTAAAATGCATGGACATACTTGGGTTTATATAGGTTGTTTAAAGATGTGGATTTTATACAAAACATAGAAGCACTGTTATGGAGGGAAACATCTGCTTCTCACCTTAGGAGGTAAAGATGAAACTCAAAGAGTGTAAGATATGTTAAGTGGGCCTTGTTTTTCAACTCCAACCTAAATGATGCTGCACACTGTTGGTCCAAAGGAAGCAAATATAGACAGTGGTGTGACATGAGTGGACAGAGGTGGCAAATGTTGAGGCCAATGGGCTATTTCACTGATATATCTTCATTGTACTGGGCTGCTTCTGTCATGTTAAAGAAACCACAAGGAAGCAAAACTGGGCAGAGCTTTTGCAATGCAGCACTCCACAGTATAGCACTGTGTTAATACCCCTGCAGAAATTATCTATCCTATAAAGGAGGAGTTGCCCACGTGGCTCCAATGGACACTGCGTTAACCTGCCAGCACCTCTTATAGTCCCTACAAATGGTCTCAGTACATATCCCCTCAAAAAATCCACCGTGCACAAGAGGCCATTTACTCTCCCTGCCCTGTCTGAGCCTGATTAAACATAAGCACATCTCATTGGATCTCCCAATTGGACATCCACATGCCAGTCCATTTTGAACAGAGGAGAGATGCAAATAGCTACGCTCTGTGATCAACTGAAGTAGTGGCTGATCTAAATGGTTGCCCTCCATGCTGACTGATGGTAGCAAACCTATACTATTTTGTGGCTCTAGACCAGGGGTCAGCAAGGTTTACCTCACCTGGGCCAGTTCACTCCAGCGGAGATCCCTCCGTGGGCTGGATCGTGCGTGCACCCACAATTTCTGGCTTCTACGTCTGTGCAGATGCAATTTCCGGCATCTGTGTCTCCGCAGACACTATTTCTGGTATCGCAGAAGCGAGTCTCCGTGTCGCGCTGGTTTAGCGCAGTGCGAGGGGACTCGCCGAGCAGGCTGCTCAGTTCGGGGGTAGCTCGTGGGCCGGTTAAATGACCCCTGTGGGCCACTTGTGGCCCATGGGCCTTAGGTTGCCTACCCCAGCTCTAGACCTTTTTCTGCTCTATTGAATGTGGTGGCCATTTTGTGCAATACCATGCCCCATGTCAGCCATTTTGTGTGATGCCCTGCCTCCACAGCAACCATTTTGTGACCGGCACCAATGCACTTTCTCAAAATTCCAAGGTAACCCCTTCTACAAAGCAACCATAACAAGCCAAGAGGTGAGTCCCATGAAATGTAATGTCAGCAAAAGTTTCAATCATCCAGACAAAGTAAACATTTCAAATGAGTCCATGCAATTCCCTAAAGAATAAATCTATAGTACACAAACACCGGCACACTCTCTAATGAAAACCTGATAAAATTATCAATAAGAAGCCCCATTTGCAAAATGTTATGAGGGATAAAAGGTGCTTTGAGTGCTTTGATAGATGTTTATAGAACTATGAATGGGGATGCAGCGTGTGCTAAAAACAAGTTAAAATAATGTTTTCTGAGGATCGGCTCTTGCAAACTAGCCCCTCGTCTTTTATCCCCTTCCTTGCACATGATCGTTAATCCCTCTTCTCCAATTGTCTCTGAGTTCAGAAACTAGTGGAAGAATGTAATTTGTGAACCAGTGGTGAACTGCCGCTAGATGGATACACTATGCTGCAGTTTCTGTGATTGCAGAAGCATTTATTGGAAGTCTAAAAACACATAATTCTGACTGATGAATAAAGGGTTGTTCTAAGAACATAACCATCCCAGCCCCTGGGGGTTTAAGTGGAAACAGCTAAGTAATGAAAGCAGCGGGTAAACTCAGTAACATCTGGTAAGAGAGAAAAGACCTTAAGTTTGCTGACTTTTCCCCCCCTTCCAGAGTCAAGTGGAGTTCCTCTTCTTTTGCTAGGTTAATGCACCCGAACAATTTGCTGAATGCTTTTCAGTGTTTGGCTACGGTAGGACTTCGGTAAAAGGAGGGGGGGAACAGCACAGAGCCACATATCCTAAGAAAACTGAAGAAGTGCAGGCAAAAGCTTTGAATAATAATAACCAGTATTAAATCTAGAATGACAGCTTGAATTAGGGTAGTACCCAATGGTGTTCCTCACAAGGGAAGGGTTTTTGATCCAGCAGAAGCTTCCATCTGTGGAACAGAAAGGAAAGTGGTTTCCACCAATTTCCTCTTTCCTGCTACAGCTCCCTGCACACACCCCAAGCCTGCTCAAGAGAATCAGGGGGCTCTTTGAAACAACATAGGAGGTGATGCAAGGGGATCCCTGTTTTCCTGGTGGAAGTCTCTGCTGGATCAAAGAGCTTTCTCTGAACCTGGGATGTAGGAAAGCATCATTTTTCATTCTGTCCTGCATTAGTAACACGCAGCAGTGTTTCCGTTTTGCTGCAGTTCAACCTCTTCCCCCGAAACTAATTCATTTGTCTCACTGCCACGTTGTCAACACAATGTAACTTGCTTAATTTATGTAATTAATTGTGTAAGTTGCATTGTAATTTACGTTATCCCATCCCAGTCATTTCAGTGCAAAGGAAACTCATTGCAGTTAAGGGGGAAACGTCACCATTTGCAGACTGGAAACATCAACACCTGTGTATATCGGGGGGGTGGCTAGGGGATGGCGGCACGAGGAGGATGCAACAGTCATGCACCCTTAGATTCCAGCATACACACGCCACTAAATGGAGTGCTCTTTTGCTCAAATCCTGCCTGCAGGTTTCCCACAGACATTTGGTTGGCCACTGTGAGAGCAGGATGCTTGACTAGATAGGCCACTGGCCTGATCTAGCAGGCTCTTCTTATGTTCCTATGTTCATAAATATTAAAGAAAAAGAAAAAAGTTGTTGTGGCAACCAGCATCAGCCATTGTATGGGGCTGTTCACACCAGATGCTAATGCTACATCTATTTTCCACTGTCTTCCATCACCTGCAACTGCTGCCTCTTCTAGCAGTTATTTGGGGGACAACAGGTTGTGGCACAACAGAGTTGAGCCTCAAAGTCTGACTCTAACTGAGCCATCACACTGAACTCTTCCTCTTAGCTTTTCCTACTGCTCAATTTGTGTGCACTTGGTGCTACTAAACTTGCATTCTGCACACACACACACACACACACACACACACACCTCCCCACTTAAATAGATCTTTCGAAAGCTGTCATAAAACCTATATTCATGATAGGTGTGAGATCTTTTGGGTGGCTAAGCTTCATGCATTTCCCACCCCCACTTTGGGCAAAGTGTACTAATTAAAAAACACACACACATAAATAAGACTAATTACACTCTATTGATATCCCAGTGAAATCTTTATTTTTAGAATGATTGAAATATCACACAAATATAGGGCTGTCATAAAAGTATAGATTTGAAAATCCTTGACTTGAATCTGTCTATGAATACACACACACATATTTTCACAAGTGCATCACAAAATAAAAAGTGCATAATTAATATCACTTTGTCTATAGACTGCTGTGTTCACACTGCCATCTTGTCAATACATGTAACAATGTAGTGTAAATTGATAATGCAAAATTACAGAAGCCAATTCCCTTAAAGCTCTCTAATGCTATTTTTAATGGTTTCTTGTAAGCATCTAAAGTCCTTCTATCCAAATGATGTTTGCCAATGTATCTTTTTGCTAAATTACAGGATGTCAGACATGCTTCATGAGCAGTTTTCAGGGTCAAGTAACATTTATATTCTGGTGAAGCAGATATAAGTGTTACTCTGACATTACTGGATATAACAGGCTCTGTTCTAGCTGAGAGGAATTGGGGGTTGTTTTTATCACTTTTGAATGCTCAGAAGATATTTATGCCAAGCAGACCAGAAGACCAATATGACAGAATGGGCAGAATGTGGGGCTTGAGTCGAGGTGGACAAAAATGGCTGTTTTGAAAACAAAACATCATATTGTAATGTTTCTGTGTGTATGAAATTTACTTAGTTGCTAATTTGTTTTAAAGGGTTATAAGCAGTCTTTTAGGGTAATTACCCTGAATCGACACCAACTGGTAAGTCTTACTTCTACCCAGTGCTATTTTCCTAGAAAAGAACTTGCCTGGTTGCAAGCAGGAACTGTCAGTCACAAGAGTATATCCTTCTTTTCTTCCTCTCATTTACTGCCATTTTCCTTTTATGAAAAGCTTGGAGAGAGAAATGTAACCATGTTTTATAGACAGTATTACATTATCTGTCTCTGTCTTCATCCTCTGAATCTCTGAGGTGCACCCAACGTTTTTGGAGCATCTTGTTTTTTGTTTTTTTTTAAAAAATAATTTTTATTAACTGGCCAATCACATCAAATTAAATCATATCACATAAATTCCAAATTACAAAGCCAAATTGTTTAATTTTGTTGGGGGAACCCATACTTCAAGATCCAAAGGGGGATTCAGATCATCTTCTTATTACTGCGTTAATGTCCAAATCAGTCCCAATCAGTCCAAACAAAATTCATAATTCTATCCAGTCTTATCTTGGTGTTTCCGCATCATATCTTGTTCATATAATTTCTATTTTTCATTTACGATCTCTTCTGTTAGTCTCCTTAAGCCGATAAGCAAAATAATAAGTTTTTGGAGCATCTTGATTCACTTTGAGTCACTTCATAGAGATCTTTCTTCACTTTGCCCAAAGCCCGAATTGCTCCAAATTCACTTTGGTTCTGGATTTGGGCATTAATCCTTGGGCAGGTACCAAGAGGTTCTGAAGTGGTCACTGCAAGGTCTGCAAGTTCTCTTTCGCTTTGTCAAAATTTATCCAAGGAGGCAACTTTATGTTGGTCACAGCATGTGATATTGGTTCAGCGCTCTGTCTGTCTATCATATATTTTGGAATAGAAGCAACACGAAACCAATCTCCAGCAAACATTTAACCATTAGACATGGATACACACACAATTCTTAATTAAATATTTGCCAAGTGGAAATGCAATGCTTAGTGATTTCTTCAGCTACTGAAAAATGACCTTCCCCTTCCCCACACAACATACTTACTTATCTTAGCACGATTTAAATATAAAATATAAAATAGAAGATAGGATGGGGGGGTGGAGAAAAGCTGTCTTGATTGCATTAACTGAATCAGTAATATTGGGAAGAGCTTAAAAATAAATATATACCTCACAGTAACATTATATTTATTGCGCTTAATTTAACAAATTATTGCAGGAACAACATCGACAGCATTTCCCCTGTAAAATTATTATACTTAAATGAACTTTTGACAATGTATTAATTACAAGGACATGACCACATTTATTCTGCTGATCCAGTAATTACATGCATTAAAGAAATATTTATCAACAGGCTATGTTCACACTTTTATCCCAACGCAATGAAAATAAATCATGGCTAAGGCTGCAATTCAAAATACGCTTACCATTGAGTAAGGCTCACTCCTAAACACATTCAGACTTATTTCTGAGTAAACAGTTATAGGATCAGGCTGCACATTCCATTGAAAAGAATGGAATGGGAGTAATCATGACTAGCTAAGATTCCATAAATTTCAGATTCAGCAAAGCTTAGTCACAGCTAAGCTTCGCTGAAATGTGACCTCAGTGTTCTTTCATAATTGGGCTTAACAATTTTGAACTAAACCATACAAGAAGTGCGAGAAGATCACTGGTAATGAAATGCTCTGTCTCATGGTCATGTATACGGTGTGCAAATTGCATATAGCTATGCAAATTCACTGTGCCACTTTTTTATTTGCAGATTTTATTGCTTTAATGTCTTTCAGTCGTTCACCATTGTATAAATAAAGAAGCACAACAACCCATCTCAAGCCAGCCTTCCATTTTCCCCAAGAACTAACCAAAATGAATAGTTATAGTAGTAAAGAAATGAAAAAGACCCACTTAGGGGCAACCTAGTACTAATGGAAACAAAATGACAAACATGACAAATAAAGGCTCACCCACACTTTTGCTTGTCCCACCAGTTTCCCCCAAGAAAACCCGTTCTCTACTGCTCAATTGGAGCAAATGTCCATTGGGTTTTCTTTGGATTGATATGCGCTCTGATTCAGCAGTAAAGAGTGTGTTTACCTGGGGTAAAAGGTAAAGGACCCCGGATGGTTAAGTCCAGTCTAATTTGACTATGGGGTGTAGTGCTTATCTCTGCTTTTCAGGCTGAGGGAGCTGGCATTTTCCCACAGACAACTTTTCCGGGTAATGTTTAAAGTACTGGGGCAAATGGAAAACATCTTGCACCCATGCTTTCTAGGCTTGAGCAAAGTGAAGTGCGGATGAGCCCTAAAAGTGCAAATAATGGAGTTTTTTCTCAACACAGAATCATGTATGCTCATCCTCAACATGCTGCTTTCGATCAAGGTTAATTTTACAGCCTGCCATCGAGAAGGGTGAGTGTGATTACTTGGTATGCATTGGAAAGCCATTCCCTTGATTAGGCTATTCCTGCCTCCTCCGCCCTGCACCGGCCCTATATGAATGGAGAAGGAAGTGGTCTTTGTGGTCTTTGTATACATCCATCCAGAACATCATTGGGCAGATGGGAGGTGATGGGAGGGTGGACCTAGCATTCTCAGCGCTGCTCTCCCTGATCAGGGGAGGGCGTTAGAATGCCACAAGAGGGTTTTAGAGTTTGAAGGGAACTGAACTCTGTTTCAGTGTTGTTGCTCTTGGGTGGAGTTCTAAATCAGTTCCGCAGAAAAACCCAGTGACTTTGGACTGATGAAAAAGCAGCTTCTTTGCCATGCTTTTATATCAAAACTGGAATAATCCATCATGACTGGATCAGCAGGCATTGCTGTATGTGTATGAAGGAGAGAGAAAAAAAAAACATTTTAACAGGGCCTATAAAACAATGCCACTATTACTACTGTTCCTTTGTTTGTGATGTTTGCCGCAAAAGGAGTTTTTGGAAATCAAATAGTAAAGGATGCAAGGTAAGATTGAAATCGAATGTTACTGAAAGTTATGCAAATGTGGGAAATTACAATCCTATTTGAATATCATGTCGTGTGTCTACTTAGATGTGCATTTTCTCCTATGTTTAAGTTAAACAAAACATGAAATGACTGTGTAGTATGACATCTCATTAGTATGTTTCCATTCACATCTGTGCCTTTAGTATAAAAAAATAGGCAGCTCTAGTGATAAGAGATTAGGTCCTTTAATTAGAAACAAATGACAAATCACTGTTAACCCCATGCAATGCTTTCTAAAACTTCCATCAAAAATTCCTCTTAAAACATTATTAAACACAAGTTCACCAAATCTACTTCCTAGAAAGTGCCATTTAACAAAACTCAGGCAGGATGTTAATACTGGGGGCGAATTACAGGTTGCCAATGCATTTCCTACAAGGGGATTGACAGGGGATCATTTTGTTATGGGGCCACCTCCAGCGTGTTGTGACAACCAGTCATTACACCTCTGAGCACAGCACTCAGCTGTAGGTTTCTACAGGATGCAAATAGCTCCAAATGGGTTCAATTTAGAGAAGGCAGATAATGTATCATTCACTTCTTTAAGGTAGAAGCTTTTAATTTTCAAAGGAGGGGAAAAAAGAAGGAGTGGAGTACATTTCAGTTTCTGGAAGAGGGAAAAGAGATCAACTTAACAAAGCACGCCACAGAAATGGGCGCAGAATTTTTAAAAAGCGCATTGGGGAAATAAAAAGCTTAGCTTGCCAGTTAAGCTCACATGCATACATTGGGCCTGATACAACCAAAGTTAGTCACACTTCATTCCTTGGAGATCAATAGGACTTAAATTATTTTGGACTAACTTGTCCTGATTACTTCAGTGGGACTTAGCTGCATGATTAATTTTCATTGGATTGCACCAATGGAGAAAGCTAGCAAACATCCACCATAGGCTCGGTGTCTTGAATGGTTCTTATGCTTGTATAAGCAGGGATAGGACAGCTATCCAGTGCTGCAAGCATCTGATGTATATTGAGAATCTTATGAACTAGCACATAAACTATGCAGCATCACGCATTTACCCTTTTATTTGGACTCTAAAGCATGTGAAATACCTATATGACTAGAAGAGAGGTGGCAGGTTTGCAAAAGACCTTATGGCTCCTTGATCTCGACCTGTGGCAAGAGGGGGATGGAATCCAGACCCTGAAATTGCATGGAATCATCTCTCTTCATTCAACCCCCACCCCAAAGACACTGAGACATGGGTGAGTCTCCTTGCTATTCTAGGCAATGGTCTGTCTGATTCCTTGTGTGTGTGTGTGCATTTTGGTTATTCGTTTTATTTCATAAAATGTATACACCACTTGACTGTGTGTTCCTTATATTAAATATTAAAGAAAAAGAAAAAAGGTGTTGTGGCAACCAGTATCAGCCCTTGCATGAGGCTGTTCATGCCAGATGCTAATGCTACGTCACTTTTCCACTGTCCTCCATCACCTGCCACTTCTTGCATCACTGTCCTCCATCACCTGCCACCTCCATCTTCTAGCAGTCATTTGGGGGACAACAGGTTGTGGCACTACAGATTTGAGTCTATTATTATTATTATTATTATTATTATTATTATTATTATTATTATCCAGGTGTACATCACTTTATACTTGCAAACACTGAATTACATTTGCCATGTTCCTGCCAATTTATCCAGTTTAGACATATCCTTTTGGAGCTCTTTGCAGTCCTGTTTCATTTTAGTCATTTTAAGTAATTTGTATCTTCAGCAAACTTGGCTACTTCTCTGCTCTAGATAAGGGACAGGGAACTTATGGCCCTCCATAAGGAGACAGACCACAATTCCCATCATTCCTGACCACTGACCATATTGGTTGGGGCTCATGGGAGTTAGTGTTCAACAATATCTGGAGGCCCACAGATTCCCACCTCTCCTCTAAGTTATTAAAGAACAAAGTTATGACAAAAGGAATCACCAAGTTGACTATAGTTTCTTGGCCATGTGTAACATTGTCCATTGGGGCAATGCTTGAAAATTTATGTTTCTGCTGCATCTTTGAATTATGAAAGGAGCAACTGCCTAGAACCTGACAGGCTGCATTACATGGCTGGTGGTGTACATTCATTATGGCTTGTTATAATATTGCTGGCATTCAAAGGTCGCCATTGGACGCTCAACTCCAATGGAGATGATTCATGCAGTTCCACTGGGGGAGGGGTGTGAGTCTCATATCACCTAAGGGTCCCACAATCAATTTCATCTGTCATCATTCAAAGGTGGCATATTGCCTCACTAGCTCGATTATCTGTTATCCGAGGAAGTCTTAAATAAACAAGGAGTTCAAGTTTTGCAGTTATCTACCTTAATCAATGAAGAGCTATAGCTTAGCTGCATTGTATGACGCTAGGAGAACCAGACAACTCACAGGAAAGAATGAGAGACCAAAGAGAGGAAAGCTGATTACCTGTTGTGTCCAAGCAGCTAAGAGAAAACTCTGTATGCTAACATAAAAGTGGCTTGGTTTTCAGAAAGTGCAGACCACCCTTGTGTGTGAGAAGCCATCAGTGGAAGTGGTTAGCAGCTCTCGGAACAGAAGCCCTTCCTACACCTACCTAAAGCTCAGAAATAAAACTTACAATTTCCTCCTTCTCCTCCCCCACCCACAAAAAAATGTTATTTCCAAGAAGATCTGCTTCTTTCCAAACAATTTTGCCAAACATCATTATGACAGCGCTGGCCTCACACCAGCTTAACTAAGTCACATCAGCATTGTAAAATCCTTACTGCAGGAAATAATGAAAACTAATAGATTTCCTGGATTCACTCACCAGTTCCTGAATGTAGGGATAGGACGACATTTAAATAGTTTCCATCAAGCGCAAGGACAATATGATTGTGACACTTCCTGTTAGACGGTGCTACTATGGGGCCCAACCATTAGCATCTTAAAAGCCAATTTATCATTTGGGGGGGAAAGAGAGTGGTTTACATTTTCACTGAGTAAATGCATGGAAAAAGCAATGATGATAATGAAAGTAACATGGGCAGTCTTGTACTGCAGCACAGGAAGGCTAATAAGTAAATAAAGCAAAGCTATGGAAGCTGACTCTATGCGCGGGAGTCTGCTTATGTTTATTATGCCTGCCTATAGAACTTATGAGAGGTAGCCAATGCATTTGTTCCATTGGCAAAGGATTCCCATTTGTGCAACTGAACTTCCCCTCTCTTCCTCTCTTCCTCTCTTCTCCTACGTCTCCCCCAAATCTGCTCTGTTAGGGCTTCCACAGCATTGACAAGGAGGGCTCTAGGACCCTTCCAGAGCCTCACACCTTCTTCCCAAAACCCAGCATCACTCTTAACTAGCTTTGGGAAGGCAGTATGAGGGCCAAGGGAGCATCAATTTTTTGGCCTTGCTCCCGCAACCAACCACACAACAAGGCAGTGTGTCGCCTGCAGGTTCTATGTCAAAGTACTCTTGCGGCCCACTCAGTATGAAAAGTTAGACCTCCCTGATCTAGAGTGTGTGCACACATAGATTTCTACACATGTACCACATGACATCGACAGATACATGTGATTTGCATGATCTTTTCCTCTTGGAAGAAGTGTGCAAATTGTATCTATGTACAAGGTAAGATGCATGTGTGTGACACACACATAACATTTTACAGTGTTCCCAGTGCTTTCTTTCTATTTAAAAAAACTGTTTAGTGGTACTCTCATTTTCCTACTCATCTTGAAATACTGCCCCTCAATTTTGCCAAACTTAGATTCACAAAATGCATACCCCTGCGTAACCCCAGAAAAAAGCACTGAGTATTCCAGTGGGGAAGGGGGACATCCATGTGTACCTGTTCCCGTACCATACATATACTGGAATTTGGGCTGTGGGGAATGTATGAAACTAGCCCTTTGTTTTACTTCTTCACCAAGTGCATAGCATGCAGATTTCTTCATAATCTCTGGTGACAAACCGTTAACCTACAGTTAAGATTTATGGACAAGTGTCAAATGTGTTGTTATTGTTACCTTGGCAATGAGGTCTCAGCTTGGACCGTTTTCTTATGACCCAAATCTTCCTCTTGCATAAATATGAATAAATTTTAGTTGTTTGCCATTTCATCTGTGCCTTTTCACGAGCCACTGAATGATGCCGTTATCCCATTGCCTCACAGAACAACTCCCAAACAAGCCACGCATTGCCCCTCTGTGTGTTGACAACTGGACTACAAAGATTCATGACTTCAGGGATGTAGGGGGAGAACGCCAGATGTATGATATGAATTGCCAAGAGCTATGTAAGTGTGTTCATAGAGAATGGGCAAATGCATCTGTGCATACCAGAGTGGCAACAGTTGGTAATCTCTCCTACATTTTTCGAGATAACGGCTTGTTCTTTAATTGGGGAGAATGTTGCAATCGAAAAGCCAAACAGCAAGATACATCTGAATCTCCCTACATTCATTCACCTCAAGTTCAAATTGTAATTCAATGAAAAACACAAATGTAGTTATAATTTAAGATATTGTATGGAAGTCTTAGCAATTTTTTTTCAAAACATAAATTACATCAGATTATTGATCTTTTTAAAAGCTTACTGCAACAATCAGCTTTCTATCTCATTCTCTCTAGCATGCACTCATTTCCTTATGTAAAAGAATTTAACCAAAGGAAACTAGCATTTTAATTCAATTTTGCCTATAAAATATATAATTTTATTTTGTCATAATGGCTGCTTTTATTTCCAGGGTCAGATTTTATTTAAATTTCAGCCCATTAGGAACAAAAACTTGCCATTTTCTGATAAACAAAATCAGCAGGGAGGCCTCTTCAAAGTAGAAATGTATTTCCATAGACTTTTGTTCTAGCTGATCTAAATGACAGGTATATTCCACTTTTCCGATGTTTAATTTTAAAGATTCTTGGGCGGGGGAATAGAAAGAGCATGACATTTGAAACAACAAAACTAGCAATCACCCAAGCAATCCTGTGACAGGGAGATGGAAGAAATATGTATAAAAAAAGAAGTAATCTATTGCTTTGGACCACCAAAGAGGCCTAATATGAGTAATTAGTAGAAAACCGTTCATTTTCCTTTATTTCCCTCCCCTGTGAGTGTTGTTTGTAAAATGCTCAACCCTTTTGGGATGCAGCAATTTAACTGTTTCTTTGAAGGATGAAAAATGGACTCCAAAGTACTCATTTAAAGGGGGGGTGGGCAAAACAACACAACAACAACAACAACATCATAACATTGCAATCACTTTAGAGTTTGCTAAAACCATCACATGGTGCTAGTTTTTTTTAATAAAAAAAACCTCCCACCTCCAGTGCATCATTATCCAGGCTTATTATTAGGACGCTATGGCTGCTGAAATAAAAGACTGGATGAATTTTAGTCCATTGTCAGGTATTCCTCTCAAATGAAGACTTGGTATTGCCTGATATGACTTAACCTGACCAAAGTGAATCACGGCTGCTAAGGAAAGGAAGGTCAATGCTGAGGAGTATGGCATTTTCAGCCAATATAGAACTTTGTGTATTGTTTGGGTGGCGAGTAGTTGTTCTGGCTTCCAGAGAGATCAGCCGCTGTTTAGTTGTAAAAGAAACTTGACTGTGACACCAAGGAAGGAAGGAAGGAAGGAAGGAAGGAAGGAAGGAAGGAAGGAAGGAAATAACAAACTGACAGCAAACACAAGTGTTCTCCCACAAGTGTGTATATCACCTCTTGGGATCCTGTTACATAAGAGACCATATAACACCAGTCCTGAGAGACCTGCATTGGCTCCCAGTACATTTCCGAGCACAAAACTGCCTCGGTCCTGTATACCCGAAGGAGTGTCTCCACCCCCATCGTTCTGCCCAGACACTGAGGTCCAGAGCCAAGGGCCTTCTGGCGGTTCCCTCACTGCAAGAAGTGAGGATACAAGGAACCAGGCAGAGGGCCTTCTGGGTAGTGGCGCCTGCCCTGTGGAACGCCCTCCCATCAGATGTCAAGGCAATAAGCAACAATCTTACTTTTAAAAGACAACTAAAGGCGGCCCTGTTTAAGGAAGTTTTTAATGTTTAATGCTGTATTGTGTTTTTAATATTCTGTTGGGAGCTATCCAGAATGGCTGGGGAAACCAGCCGGATGGGCAGGGTATAAATAATAAATTACTAGTACTACTACTACTACTACTACTACTACTACTACTACTACTACAAAATTCTATGCAAGAACCAATGCCTTTTTTCCACACACAACCCTGCCTTTGAGGTCTTCTCTTGCATGTTTTTGATGCTTAATGCTAAGAAACATTTAATGTCACAGCCAATTTGGCTCTCATTACCTATGGTTGGAGATGCAGAGGTTTATTTTTAATTTTTAAAAAGTGTGCCACCCAACATTGGCGCACATGTCTGTCATCATCAGGAAACTGCGTTCTTGGGCACCATTCTTGAGGAAGATCAGCAGCACTGTGCAGCTAAAGTTCTTCCAAGTGCTAGACCAATGCAAACTGAGAACAGGACTCAGGAGAGAAGAGTGGTGTGATTATGGGAAAGGGAATATCTACGTACTCGTGGCATATAAAGGGAGAATGGTGCAAAGTAATGGTGAATATTCAGAGATATGGCTCCAAAAATATTCCCTGCTTGACACATGGCCTATGAATCTATTCCGTGAGGAATTCTGACTACCTAGACATGATACTGACTCAGTGCTGTCTTTAGCATATGTGCCGCCAGGGTGCAAAGATCCACCCAGCGCCCCCAAATTTAGTTTAGCACCCAAATTAACTTTTATTATGTTTATGTCAGACACCACCCTTACGCCTTATTTCTTGTTTACGTCCTGACAAGCGCCACCATTGTGAACGATAAGTGCCACCACTGGCGTAGTACGTCTTTGGTAAATGAGCGCACAAAGTCGAAAGTCCTTTAGTGAAACAGTAGGTATACATTTCAGTAATAGCCAGGTATATATGTATTTTGTTTTTCTAGCTTGATCAAAATTATTTATTATTTCATAACAGGTAGATAGTTGAGAGCTTAGGTGGCTTCAGCAGCAGGTGCCTGTCACCCGCCCCCCAGAATTCGGCGCCCGGGGGCCCTGCACCCATTGCACCCCTGGGTAAAGACGGCCCTGTACTGACTAAACTAGGTAAGACACTAACAATGCAATCCTACATGTCTGCTCAAAATAAGCCACATTGGGCTCAGGGGGGCTTACACCCAGATAAGTATCCACAGGACTGGAGCTTTAAAAGTTTCACTTGCTAGAGTGTCTTTTTGAAAACAGATCAATAATAGGCATGAGGGCTAGGAGGAGAAGATAGAATCTAAGAGGACTCCTAAGGATTTCAGCTATGCATGTCAACTCAAATTAAGACCCCAGGCAAGTGCATATGAGATTGGAACCTAAACAGGTATATACGGTTTATTGCATCAGGGAACTGGTGGAATACAAAAACCCTATTATAATTACAGAAGACTGTTTTGAAGGCACTGTTGTCCACCCACAGTCAGCACCCGGACAGCAGCCTGAGCAGGTTTCCTGGTCACAGTCTTGTTCCCTGCTAATGATGAGATGCAGTGTGTTTCTTTGCAAATTAAAGCAATCATTCCTAAATGTGCCTAGATAAATCAGTGTGTGCACATTTTATGCAAATGTGTGTCCTCTTTTTATGGGGTGGGGAGATAGGAAGCCCTTCCCTTTTTGGCAACGTGTCACTGGCCACCCAAATTCTAATGCAAGGGAAACCCTCAACACACATCAGTGCAAGTACAGGTTTACAGATATCCCTCCCCATTACCAAGGACAATGCTGGAAGCTAAAGAGCAAGGTTGCTATTGAGCATTTGAATGAAATTCTTGTTCACTCAATGGCAATTGCGCTTCAGTGTCTTGTACGAGAAGGATTACATTGCATCTGGTGAAGGAAATTAAGGATTAACACGTGCATTATGCCAGAAAAACATTATAGGAAAACTGTCAGTTTTATTTTACAAGGAAATAATCCTTTAAGTCTCTTAGGACTGAACAAAATCTTTAGCTTCTCCCCCGCCCGCCCCCCCTTTCCCTTTTCACTCATGGAATGCCCCAAGAGCCCTTATCTCAGCCATTTACCAACACTGGCCATTTACATAAATGAAAGGCAACAGTGCTAGGCCTATCCATTCTAACAAATTATTCAAACCAGGGCTGGATCTAGACATATCAAAGAAGCGTTTCAGTTGAAAGCATTGTAGATTTAAACAGGGAAAACAGGTAGAGGAAATATGGGACTCCACATCGCCATCTGGTAGCACAATGTTATAATGCACATACAAATTGCTTTTTCTTTACCAGTCTAGCTGAGTCCTAGGAGTTTCATTTTGGGAATTATATACATGCTGGGATTACTCCTACATTATCTTGGCCTAGGAGCCATAGTGAACAAGGAAACTAAGGATAAAACACTTGAAAGTACACCAGAGGCCTCTCACACGCCAGAGGCACACAATTGAAATCTCCCCGGAAAGGCACTTTTAATTATTATTTTTTTTATTAACTCAGAATGGCCACAGTGCAACATTAACTTCAGACTTTCTTTATTACAACTCCTCTATCCACTTTTTCCACGCTGTGGATAATTTTAGACACTTCTATCAAGGCCCCCTTCCCAGTCTACTCAACTTCCCCCCCCCCCTAAACTAAATAGCTAATAACTTATGTTGTATACCTGAAAAAGTGTCTCCACCCCCATCGTTCTGCCCAGACACTGAGGTCCAGAGCCAAGGGCCTTCTGGCGGTTCCCTCACTGCAAGAAGTGAGGATACAGGGAACCAGGCAGAGGGCCTTCTGGGTAGTGGCGCCTGCCCTGTGAAACGCCCTCCCATCAGATGTCAAGGCAATAAGCAACTGTTTTACTTTTAAAAGACAACTGAAGGCGGCCCTGTTTAGGGAAGTTTTTTATGTTTGATGCTGTATTGTTTTTAATATTCGATTGGAAGCCGCCCAGAGTGGCTGGGGAAACCCAGCCAGATGGGCGGAGTATTAATAATAATAATAATAATAATAATAATAATAATAATAATAATAATTTTATTTTTATTATTTTGTCAATTTTCTGAAGAGAAGAGAGAGTGCTTGGACATGAAGCAGCAGCAGCTGCTGCAATACACCTTTTGGAAAGGGCTGTAGCTTAATGGCAGGGTATCTACTCTGTACACAGAACACAGGTTCAATCCCCAATATGTCTAGGTACAGCTGGAGTGGGGAATTCTATCTGAAATTCTGGAGAGCCACTGCCAGCCAGTGTAGGCAATATTGAACTAGATGCAGCAATTTGGTGGAAGCTAGCACCTGATGGTTCTATTGCTGATCTCTTGTTATCTTTTACATAAACGGTCCCTCTTCTCTTTTTATCTCCCCTTAAATAGCTCCTCTCCTGCTACTGAGAGCCAGTGTGGTGTAGTGGTTAAGAGCAGTAGATCTGTAATCTGGGGGACCGGGTTCGCGTCTCCGCTCTTCCACATGCAGCTGCTGGTAGCCTAACTACCTTGGGCTAGTCATACTTCTCTGAAGTCTCTCAGCCCCACTCACCTCACAGAGTGTTTGTTGTGGGGGAGGAAAGGAAAGGAGAATGTTAGCTGCTTTGAGACTCCTTAGGGTAGTGATAAAGCAGGATATCAAATCCAAACTCTTCTTCTACTGTTCCGAAACCAGTTAATCTAACTGAGGTATTGTTCCCTCCCACACATAGCACAGTGCCCCAAAGAAGGAGGGGAAGAAGGATGAGGTTGGTTGGGGGGGTTGGTGTGGTGCAAACCAATTTGGTGCTCCTCCCAGTGCATTTGCACCAGGTCAACCTCCCAGCAGCCTCACCCTTCCCCATAAGCAAGAGTGATGCAGACACTTAGAAGCTTGCAAAAAGGCTCTACATCACCCAGCAAGCTGCTTTCAGCACCTGCCCTCCACCGCTGCCAAAACACTCTTCTACCTTGCAGGCTGCAGCATGGATGTGAAAGGCCCTTCTCTCACATTGCCTCTTAACTTCTGGGATGCTCTGCGAAAAGTGAGAATGTTTGTGCTGCTGGGACAACGGTCCTTACCTTTGCCATCTTTGGGAGTCTGCCAAAATATCCAATCTTCTCAAGCTATGAAGTTAGCCCTGAAGTTGCTTACCATAGCATCCCATCAATGATCTCGCAGCAAGGGCAATAAAATCATACTATTTCATTAATTTCTTGATTCAACATTTGAGAACTGCGGGGTATTTCTCCAAAGGAAAGAAGATGCTTTGTGCAGAAATCCAGTCCATCTCGCTGTTCAGGGAAGCACTGAAGTCATTTGCATTCTCACTTCATCTTAATAGTAATAATAATAATAAAAAAAACCAAGATATATGCATTACAAAATACTTGCACTGAGTAATTAAAGTCCAAGTGAGAAAGCTGGGGCAGTACACTGTCCAAAGGCATGAAATTAAACCATTCCACGTTTCATGATAAATGCCCTATGCATGTAACTTGGTTGTTCTTAAGTATTCAACAGAACGTTATTCATTTTAGGAAACCCATGACATCTATAACCATGGGGGAAATCTGGTTCAAGTCAGCTTTCACATTTAAATATTACTTGCAAATTCGTGTTCAGTTTCACGTCATCCATGTATGCCACACTGACAGCATCAAGGAAGACCTGGGAATTTCTCAGCTCCATACTGAAGAGAATTACATGGCAGGAAAATAATTACAGAAGTCCCCTAGCGTTCATTCATATGTAGTTAAGTTAAAAATAGTGGAACTGGCCATATTTCCTACAGGAAGGTATAAAACGATAGCATTAAAATGGAATATATCAAATGCCACATCTAGGTAACATATGTGTACCATAGTTTCAGGTCACTGTCAGCATCGGCGTCATCTTTTATTTGTGAAGTGGCTAAAAATTCCAGGGCACCAAAAAAGTCATTTTTAAAAGACAAATTGCTCCCTGGTGCTGCTGGCTTATGCTTACAACCTAAAAAAAAATTGAGACAAGAGGAATCATAAGACAAACATTAGCAGAGCCAAGTGACCATTTAGGAATGGTTCACGCATTACATTTTTAAGGTGAATAAAGGTAATATATTTTACAGCCAGAGCTTCCACAAGCACAGCAAGCTCCCTGTTCCAAATGCCCATCCCCCAACAAGGGAAGGGTAGAGGTGGGAGAATATGTTGATTTTCAGCTTCTCATTTTTCCCAACCGTAAGTTCAGTTCTCCATATCAGTTGCATTTTTTTATTTTAAAAAGCCCTCACGAAAATTCATCATCATTTTAGTGCAAATTTCTCCTATGCATATTTTGCTATTCAAAATATACACATTTTTGCAAAGCAAAATAATACATAATACACTTTTGCATGTTATTTTCACCAGTATATGAATTTATACGAACACTTGGCACCAGTTTATGAACATTCGCACACATTACATAGCTGGAGAAGTGCATTGCAAAATTCAGAGAACTGCATACTGTTTCAGAAAATATGAAATATTAGTTTGCCCTTCAATGTGAAATGATCAGATTTCTTCCCCATCCCTAGTGGAGGGGTATGTGATGAAGACAGCAGCGCCAGCCTCTGCTTTTCAAATCATGTGGTTGACCTCCAACACCCAAATAGGGCTAATCTAAAAAGTGTGGAGAATATTTTTTGGTATTTGCTCATCAGGGAGCTAGGATTGGCTAGGACTCCCTTTTCAGTACAACAACCAGAAAGAATCTCTAAGAACATAGCCTTGCTTTGCATAGCAAATGCCATTGAACCCGAAGCAAGGAAAATATAGGACGTCCAAAAGGGCTTAAATACTAGTGAAAATGATTAAATCCATCCCCTTTCTGCCCTCAGATCACCTTCACCCAGCATAAGCAAGGGCTTTGCTCTTTCTTTCTTTCTTTCTTTCTTTCTTTCTTTCTTTCTTTCTCTTTAAAATAAATTTAGTAGTTAGGAAGTTGGAAACAGTGAGAAGCAAGGTAAATTCAGTTCCACACAGCTCTTCAGTTCTTCATGGGTCTTAGAAAATATATTTGACCCATGCTGACATCACTGTTCGAGGATGCTGAAAGAGGGACATATCCACCCAGTCCTACCACCCAACTGTATCTAAAAAGCCTGCTTTCTATTATCTGCATATTACTCCTCAGAAAACATTTCTCTGCTGCTGTAGTTGAAAATTCATTGCTGTTAACTAGTATTTTTCTGTCTCTCGCAATAAGATAAATCTCAAGATTGTACAATGCATCAAAATATGTCACAGCAAACCAAAGTGCAACACAATATTTTCAACTGGAACCATTTTTGTTTTGCTTTCTTTATTAATCAGAGCATATGTTGTTATTACTAATCTTTTATATTTTCCCATACATTTCAATAAACTCTTTTCTCTGTCTTCCTGCTGACTTGAACTGGGTGAATTATTCACACTGAATAAATTATTCAACCAAATGTAGCCCCTTTTCTGTTCACAAATTATCTGTGAATAGTCTTAATTTTTTTTAAAAAAAATCTTCTGTTGGCTATTCCACAAAGAATTAATTTGAATGCATTTTTAGCCTATGGCTAGCTTGTGAACCATTCACCTCAACAAACCAGGAATCCACCATCTCCTCACCTTAAAATAAAAAAATCCACATAATTGCTTCCATTCCAAGACTGGAAAAATCATAGCGCCGAAATATTAGAGGATGAACAGTTCTCCAAAGAAATTTGCAACAGTTATTCACATTCACAATTATGATTCTTTCAAGCACACACCCTTATAAAACAGTAAATGCTGTTACTTCAACTCATTAATTCATTCAATTTCAATGCATGAGAAATAAAGGCTGAGCTCAGCGTCCACTGCAGGCATGGCCAAACTTGGCCCTCCAGCTGTTTTGGGACTACAATTCCTATCATCCCTGACCACTGGTCCTGTTAGCTAGGGATGATGGGAGTTGTAGTCCCAAAACAGCTGGAGGGCCAAGTTTGGCCATGCCTGGTCTAGTGTTTACATTTCTATTTCTTTATGGATACTGGAGTGAAAGCCACGAAACTATGGCCAAGGCCTTTAATAAATGCTGCAGAACTTTTGATTCCTCTTCTTACCTTTGTGATCCCATGAAAAGCTGTTTCAAAAACTAGGGAACTCTTTAGCCATGAGATAACAATAAAAGGCAGGGCAGTGGTTTGATAGTCTAAGACAGAAGAGACTCATGCTCAAATCTCACCTTAGTCATGATGAATGAAGCTCACTGGGCAGCCAGTCACTCTCTCTCAGCCTAACTTACCACAAAGAATGATTATGAGGATAAAGGGAGCCTGTGCTTGTTAACAAGTGGTATGTAAATATAATTTAAAATTAATTAATTAAAATGAGGAGACAAAAATCTAAGCTTCTCTTGTGCATAAGATGAAGTACTTTGGCGAGTGCATTAAACTCCTTGGATCTCAGCCATTTTTTAAAGGATTTGGCAAGATATATTTGCAGATATTTGGTTGCCATTTGTTTTACATGTTGGTAAATGATCCCCAAGATTAGTCTGCTCCCAACTCTCAAAGTTGTTCATGGGACAAATTGGTAACCCCGGTCCTGTGGTGGTTAAATATGTTTGCTTTTGGAAATACGGATATATAAACATATGTGGCGGAAGATGATGCACTTCAATTGCAGTTTGCATTGATGGTTTTGTTTGTTGTTGCGATTTTGAATTCACTTCATGAAACCGAAATTGAAACACAATTGAAAAGTGTGTACAGGAATGGGGAACCTGTGGTTCGCCATATGTGGTTGGCATCCAAATCCTATCGGCCCCAGCAAGCACACAAAATAGTCGGGAATTATGGGAGCTGTAGTCAGGCATAGGTTCTCTATCCCTGGTGCACAACAATATAGCAGCTTTTCTGGTTCAATATACAGTGGTACCTCGGGTTAAGTACTTAATTCGTTCTAGAGGTCCGTTCTTAACCTGAAACTGTTCTTAACCTGAGAGACCACTTTAGCTAATGGGGCCTTCTGCTGCCGCCGTGAGATTTCTGTTCTCATGCTGAAGCAAAGTTCTTAACCGGAGGTACTATTTCTGGGTTAATGGAGTCTGTAACCTGAAGCGTATGTAACCTGAAGCGTATGTAACCCGAGGTACCACTGTACTTGTCAAGGATACCACTATTGTTGAAGAGCTGCTGCCCCTGCTATCAAGTTTAAATGAACTATCTGTGTGGTTAGGAGCCAATGGCAGTAACAATACATTCTCATGAGAGAAGCTAGATGGAGCCCCTAGTTGTCAACGTTCAAGAGTAAGAAGAGAAGCCACAGTGAGATGAGAGGGAAACCCTTCTCAGCTGGCCTTCCTTCCTCTCTCCGATACTCACAATTTCCTACTTTCTCTGGCACCTTCTTGCCCCTGTCTACTGTGGAGAGAAAGCATCTGGCCTATAGGAGATCTGCAAACTCACACAAAGGACATGTCAGGAAAATGCACAAATAATTAAGTTGGGGTGTGGTTTCCTGGCAACCAGGGCAGAGTTGGCTGGCTCTGCCCTGCTTGCCAGGAATACGATTGGGCTGCTGTAGACAGATTAGTTCTAGGATCTCCCACTGGTGAGACTGCTAAAAGGACTAGGCTGCCTGCAGCTTAGGTTAATTGAGCATTATGGCTAGCTTTGCATTACAAGAGCACTCCAGTCTGCGGCATCGCACACTGCATGTCGGTAAAACATCCCTATCTTTGCAACAGGGAGTTCAACCTTTGACAAACCCACCCACTCAAAAGAGAAAAGTTTCTACTCTGTCATGTGATCCACACAAACAAGTACCTTCATTTTTTAAATTAGTCCAAGGCCATTTTCCTTTTACTGTTGTATAAACAGAGAATTGAAGGGTAAAATAGTTAAAACTTAATGCTATAGTGCTAATGTGGCTTTTAAATCACGTCAGCAGCAATCACTGCATTATAATTAACAATTTATTGAACCAGCAATAAAATGAACATCACATTACTTCTTAAAGCAGCAGAATAAAATGGCTAATAAATAGCATAAGCCAGACAAATTGCAGAGTAATAGAAATTTTCTTAAGATTTATGGTGTGCAGAAAGATGGATGTGCTATTAGTAGAAGCTCCACTACTTGACAAAATTCTTTTGCAAAGACATAGTTACCAGGCGTGTCAGAGTTCACAAGTCTAAGTGGTTTATCCAAATCTCAACTCACTCCCATTACAGTGGGAAATACTCATTACCAGGCTTTGAAAATGCAAGTGATGTGTATATTTGCCAAGATTCAAACTGCTACTGCCAGAGAGATACTAAAATATTTTACAAACTGTCAAATAACAAGTCTGCTAGCTTAATCTGATTTTTAATCTAGAAGGTTTTCTTTAAAAAAAAAAAAAGAGGGGGGAAAGTATTTCTTCAGATGGCAAATTCTAAAGTCCCAGGCATGGGATATTTCATCCTTGATTAGGCCAAAAAGCAAAAAAGGAAAAATATTTTTTTAAAAGAAGCATTTTTCAAACGTCTGCAGTGCTGAATCTCATCTACATGGCAGGTTGCATATGGAACAGTTTCAGATACGGCAATCTGAGGACCAGTTCACATATCAAATTCCTTGAGTGGTGACCATTTGGAGTAGCTGGCTCCATGCTAAAGCAGTATCACCTGTAGACAACAACTGTGTTAGATGGATGGGCAGTTTATGTGGTTCTCTTCCATACTTGCATCACTAGTCTAAGGGAAGGGCACTGCTGTGTAGTTTGAAACAAGTTTCTTGATCACAGAGCAAAGAAACCATGACAAGGACAATGGTCACATTGACTGTTTTACAGCAGCAAGATGTCTTCACAGACTCATGTCTAGATCACAAGATGATAATTTTAAGACTAAAAAATGCCAAGCATGAATTTCCATTATCTTATGGTTCAACAAACATTTCAAAGTTTTCCAAAGGTAAGGCTGTGATCATGGTATATATCATCTGCGTCTGGACAATCGGTCACCAAAAAGTCTTGTGGTAACACCCCCACTTTAGCCATCAGCTCAAATTAGCTATACCAAGTCTCCTTTAATGAGGAAATAAAACATATACTGCTGTAGAAAACAGTAACTAAAACCTTAGTTTCATGTAAAAACCACAGCATGGAAAATAATATTTTAGCATTTTGTAAGCTTTTCACTTTTATTGACTTTTTTATTTATCACGGAAAAGATTCAGATTCCATTATTCACTTAAACCTGCAGAACGGGTGTTTGCTACCCCAGTTTCTGTAACTAATTAGCACATGGACTAATCAGCACGAACAAGGTTAAAGTCTTCATATTTAAAATGAAATAGGATCATCAAATATTCATCAAACATTTCCAGGTTCAAATCTACATTTTTAAAGTGAAATACATAGTTAATTCTCGGACTAATTAGTTGCTGAAAATTGCTGTGGCTGGTAATGATAAGAATATATAGCCTTCTTTAATGATGTATTACTTTATAAAGTCAGAAGATAAACTATGATTAACATACCGGATAACATTTTGATGATTACTCAATTAGATGAACACTACGATGTATTTGAAAATAGCAATGATCTGGATTTGATCATTTCAAGCAGAGAATTAGAGCCAGGAGCAATTTCAACCTTATTATGCCTAGGATCAGAAAACAGATCCCACCGTATGAATGCAAATGTTGCTGTGATTTCTGCGGAAGTTCTGCTGCTTGAACACTGAAATCTTATGTGCCCAGCACATATAAATGACCAAGATACCAGCACCTTCACTATTTAGGATTATATCTGAAACTCATATAAATATGTCCGTGGCTCAGGGAATGACTTCACTTCACTCCTTGGAGGCGGAGACTCTTATCTGCATCCCATCATTAGGGAAACTGACATGGCGCTACCATAATGTCCTCCCCTTTGCAGTGCAAATGGTGCAAATAATGTTATCATTTCAGTGAAATGTCAAGACTTGTTTATTTGCCTGGGCATTTTAAGAGGTCTACTGCTGTAGTTTTGTTTTTTAGCTGTTTGGTGTGGCTTTTTATTGCTTGGTTTGTTTGTTATGTACTGTGCTTCACCCTAGTATAGATGAATATTTTAATTCATAAATAAGCATCTCTCGGAGGGTCTGTTCTGAATACAACCTTGCACTTCCTTGGTCTCTCAGCTGCCTTTATATCTTTAGTGCCAACCAGTCTTTTACTCTGAAGATAGATGCAAAAGTTAACAATCTGTTTTGAGACATAAGAAATCTTAAAACTGTCAATTGCAGAGGTTCTACAGATTTTCTAATCAAATAGACACCAGAGCTTTTGCAACCTAAAACTGTTACATTTCTAATTTAAAATAAAGCAAGTCTACCAGATATTTTTGTGTATGGGGGTGTGTTATTGTTTGTGCTTGTTACTATGTTATGTTACTATGTTATATTATAAACTGCCCTGTGATCGGATGTATAGCAATAGATGTGGCGGGACACATCTATTTACTTTAAATATTTAAAAAACATTTACTTTAAATGTTTAAACTTTAGTAGGGCTGGATTTTTCTAAAAACAACAACATGTTTTCAGTTTGGGTCCAGATTTCCACCAAATTTTCACCCACATCTTGGAACCTATTTTGGATCTAAAACCATTTCTCTTTTGATCTAAAATCCTGATTTAGATACTAGATCTGAAATAAACAGCAATGGCTTTGTCATTTAGGGGACATTGTGGTTCATATTGATGGCATTGATGTGAGTAACTATAGCATTTCAGGAAGCCCATAATCATTATGGATGCCTCAGTATTCCAGCAGGTTCAACTTCCAATGTTCTGTTCTTTCCCTTATCATTCTGTTGGAGCAGAGAGCTATTCCAAAACATTCTTATATCCAGTTTGAGCTGATGTACCATTTTGGGTCGGGGGTGGGGTGGGAAGCATTATCAATGGTAGGTGCAAGAGCAGGAAGAATTTAGGGGGTGGTCAGAGGCTGGCTCTGTTACCAAATGCAGACTGAAATTTGCTTTTATGTGGATGTCTAGTTGCACTGCACTATTCCAACCAGAATGTGCATCAGAATATAACTTCTCATCCACAGCTGGTGCAACTAGTCATCACAAATCCACAGGCCCACTGCTGTAATGTGTGCCAATCTGTGCTGCTACTTTTGCAGAAGGGGGAGAACAAACCCAGCCCATGTGAACATTGTTTGGAAAATCAAGTTTATCTGACTGATACGCTTCATGGACTTTCCATGAATATCCAAAGGAGTTAGTAGGAAGTGGAAAAGTAGATGCAGAAAGGTTTCACAGTTATATAATGGCCCTGGATCTTCCCAAACCAATAGAAGAAGGCTCCTTATTTGGCACGTTCTCTAGTCTAGTTCTTCATAGTTCTGCTGCAGGGGAACTGTAAATCAGCTGCAAAATTATACAATTCTTTTTTTGTATATATTTTTATTGAACAATTTTAACAAAGAAATTATCAATCAATATAACTATTTACATGTAAAAAAAAAATGTAAAAAAACCGAATTATACAATTCAATTGTATTTCTATTAAAGTATAAAAGCAAGTGTAAGATTGCCCTGCCCCAATGTCTATGGTAGCTGCATGGAAACTATATGGAAACTAATTGCATCACATTTATGTTTCAGTTTATATTATGGAACTTTATTTTCCAAGGAAGTTAGAATGCATTACAAACCAGAATTCATTTGCTAAACATATGACAAACCAACAGCATATACTATCCACAGGCTTAAGTGAATATTTTTGTCTTGAAATTATTAGAACAGAGGTGAACTTGTCACATTCTTACCAAGCATGAAAACTGCCTTCGAAGATTATTATTGCAAGTGTAAAATTTTAAGACATTAATGCAGAAGATATCATAGATTCCACGTGCTGGTTGCTCTTGTTCCAAGGGTGGCACAGATTGGTTTGAATTAAACAGGGAAGATCTCATTAGCGATTACTATTCATATTTATATGAAATTGATCCGTTGCACAACACATCAAGCGGTAACATAATAACGTATTTTAAACTGCAGTTTACTTGCCATGGAATTCTGATGAGTTGGTAATTGATAATGACTCACTTGTTCATGAGTGGTTCATTTGGTCAATTTCCTTTGATATCGGTTCAAACACACCACTTCAAAAAGTTATTATGCACAGTCAAATGGTTTTGCAAAAGGAGTCAGAACAAATAGCAAAGAATGAATGAAAAAAAATCCAAATAATTTCTTCTTTCTCAAGCAGAAAAGAATAAAATGGCACTTTCTGCAGCTAAACTTTGTACCACATTGAGGGGGAGAGTCAATTGCACAGGAGGTCAGCAAACTGAACAAAGACTAAAACTATGCTCCCAGGAAGTTGGGTGTGCTTAAAACCACTGAAATCCATTATCAGTGCAAGTCATTGAAACTAATCAATGTAATATTGTGATAAAAGAGTACTTTTGCACACACGGGGTTGTGGGGGTTTTTAAACAATACCTTCAAGACCACACCACTGAACTCTGTTTAATTAATCAAGGAAAATGACCTCCCAAGTTCTATTTTAAAGGTCAATAACATGGATTATAATCTATGCTTCTCCCATAACAGAAACACCCTTCTCCTTGACAAATCAATCTTTTCCTGGCTGTAAGTACTACAGGTTGTGGCTAAAGGACTGGCAGTAAACCCAACAACAAGACTTGCAGTCCTAAGCATGTTTACTCGGAAGTAAGCAAATGTACTCAGCAGGGCTTACTGCCTAATAAGTTTGTATAAACTGTTAACCTAAAGCACGTACAATAATCTTGAGTTTGCAATCACAGAATTTTTGAATGTCTTGAATATCAGGTCCACCACAAGCAGAGACCAACAGAGGTCAAAATGTATTTTATGGATGTACCTGCTACATGAAGATGACAACAGCAAGCTGAGACAAACTATAAGGGGAGAAAACAACAAAATATTGAACCTACTGGTTAAGTCTGAGTTGGAGGAGAATTCTCAATTCCTCATTGCTTGACAGTAAACAAGCCAGTAAATAATCCCTGAGGGGGCTATTCAATCCTAACACCTCAAGAGGCTATTGACTTGATTCTAACAGTAGCAGGGGTCATACAACTCCCTATGAAACATATGGAAATAAAGTGTGAGCAGGGCCATGGAGCTACGTATCCTCCGCTGATGGACCCAGTAGACACACTTCCTGCCATCCATGCATTTGGCCAGTTTGTGAATGAGTACCACATGAGTGGAGCACCTTCAAATGACTGGGGAGTGGGGGCAATGGCCTAATCACATTGCCCATTGATGTACATCAGTATGTGCATTGATCTTCCAGATGATGGTGGGAGGTATGCCTAGCTTGCATAGCCTTGTGATCCCCAACACACGTGCCGTGATTGCCTAGGCTCTGTTAACCCAGGCTAAAACCATGATGGGTGTCCTGTTCTCACAAGGCTCCTGAGTAAACAGGACACTTACCAGTAGCAACACCAAGGGGGCAGCAACCAAAGCAGTGTCCAGAGCTAAGCCAAGGTCAAAGTCCAAGCAAGCAGCCTCTAGAACAAAGGGTCATGCAAAAGGCTAATGCACAGCAGTCCATGGTCATGTTTGGCATAGGCAGACAATCCAGTAGCAGACAGGGCTGGCACATAGCACTGTTCCAGCAGCTCTTCCAACTCTGAATTGGGGTTTTGAGCTGGAGCTGCTGTAACCATACCCCAACCTCAGATGACTCTTATCAATTCCCTTCTCTCCAGAGGTCTCCTTGAGAGGAGAGGAGGGTCTTGCTCCTGAGAAGACATTTACTCCTGAGAAGGTATAGGTGGGCACTTATCCAGATGGGTTAGGTTTCACTCTGATGTTCAATGGGCTTGGGACCCACTTGGCCTCAACATCACAGGCTGAACTCACCTGGGTGCAGGTGAGTTATCCTCAGCCTCATCACAGGATCCCAGATTCTCACTTCCAGATGGAGCCTGACCCAGGGCTTGAGGTAAGACTGGTTCCTCCTGGCTGCCCAGCAGAAGCGTGACATCCTTCTCTGTCAAGGACTCACCTGGATGAGACATGATAATGGGGAGGGTACATGTAAATGGTTCCTCTATCATCTATCTATCTATCATCTATCTATCTATCATCTATCTATCTATCTATATCTATCTATCTATCATCTATCTATCTATCTATCTATCTATCTATCTATCTATCATCTATCTATCATCTATCTATCATCTATCTATCTAGACAAAGTAATAATAATTAATAAATAAGAATAAAAATGTGCACCCCACCAACGAGTCCATTCCATTGTAACTATCCAACCTCCCGAAATTTCAACACCTCTTACGATGGTTTGACCCCTTTCCATTTTAACTTGGCTGGTTTTTTATCTCTCTGCCTTTTCATCCTCCCCTCTCCTTCTCCACTAAATTAATAAAAATGTACTTTGTTGCTTAAAAAAATAGTATCTACCTAATTAAACACACAGAGAGAAATACTTTAGAAACAGGAAGCCATTAAAGTAAACAAACATTTGATTACAAATTCTAGCAGGCATCAGCTTACATCTGTTGCTAACCAGGTGTCTGATATTAATGTGATAGATATATTAACTGCCTGTTTTTAAGAGCTGCTTGGATTGGTGTAGGTGTGTGACCTTTGTGGATGTCTCTCACATTTTGTCTCTCTCCATAGTAGTGGACATGCTTTGCCTTCAGAAAGTTGCATGTTCAATCCTAGTATCTTCAGTTGAAATATACAGTGGTACCTCGGGTTACAGATGCTTCAGGTTACAGACTCCACTAACCCAGAAATAGTACCTTGGGTTAAGAACTTTATCTCAGGATGAGAACAGAAATTGTGCTCCGATGGCACGGCAGCAGCGGGAGGCCCCATTAGCTAAAGTGGTACTTCAGGTTAAGAACAGTTTCAGGTTAAGAACGGACCTCCAGAATGAATTAAGTTCTTAACCCGAGGTACCACTGTATTTTATGTGAAAGTGGCTGAGACCCTAGAGAGCTGCCACCTGTCAGAATAGCGAAAACTGGGCTAGACAAGCAAATAGCCTTACATGGCGTAAGTCTGCTCCCTGCCTATTAAAACAAAAATGCTCAATGTATAACTTCCCCATGGCCCACCACATTCTAGGGAGGCCAGTTTTAATGCCTCCAAGTTCCATGTTCAGAAGCAGTAAGCTCATGCTTCCCTCCAACGTAACTTTTTCCTATATTCCTAAACACTGAGAAGTTATCATTTGAACAGTTTGCCACTGAACAGAATAGGAAATTATTTATTTCCACAGATCTCTGTGGTAATGTTGGCATTGTGCTGGGCTTTGGATCATGGCCAATAGGGGGAAATCCAGTATTAAAGAGTTCAAGTGGAATCTTTAACAAGAAGAATGACTTAGGGATTGAGGTAAAGCCTGACTACTATATGGGAATCTATATGGGACTACTATATGGTGAATCTATATGGGAATCTATATGGGACTACTATATGACTACTATATGGGAATCTACAGAATGCTTTGCTGCAGGGATGTGGAAGGAAGGAAGGAAGGAAGGAGAAGAAAAAGAAGCAGAAGTAGAAGAAGCAGAAGCAGAAGCAGAAGAATGCCATCTGACTGCATTGCCCTGGCCATTCTGGTGGTTCCCAACAAAATATTAAAATATTAAAAACACGATACAACATGAACCATTAAAAACTTCCCTGAACAGGGCTGACTGGCTATTGGCCACGCTGGCTGGGTCTAACAGGATGTAAGGAGCCACCAATTCCCTCTATTGGCTGAATTACAAGAAACTCCTTTGGCTCCTTTGAGAACTCCTATGTTCCATGCAGCCGAGTGTTCAACAATTGCTTCTAGAAGCAAACCCCTATCTTGAGAAAGCAACAATAAGCAATTTAATTCTGTTCAGACCAAAATAGTGATAAACAAGGGTAATAGTTTTAAAAACAAAACAACCAGAAACCTTTCCCCAAAGAGTGCTAGAAATCCTAATTTAGTGACGGGAAGCTACTTTCTATAAGTAGAAATACAGTAATTTAATAATCTTGGCTTAGCAGTTTTCACTACAGAAAATTAACCAATTCATTATTGCTTATAATTTGCTGAGGCATAGCTGCCATATTTGTAAAATCAGCAGGTTGAGAAAGGGAACTAAAATGCAAGTTTTAAAATGAATGTTCTCATTTCTCCCCCTCCGCCTCCTCCTCTTCCTTCTTGGACACAAATGACACAATTACTTAGCTCCCTCTAGTGTCACTTTCTAAAACAAACTTCCCAGTAATGATTGCATTTCCCTCCTCTAATCTTAGGAGCAAATTAAAAATTCACTTGGCAATAATTAACTAGTGAAGTCTCAAAGGGTTTGGTAAGATTGTCAGGGACTGAAGCTGGATTCAAGTAGTGTCACACTAACAAAAGAGGGTCAAATGTAGGCTTTTTTTTACAACAACAAAAATATGACAGCAGTCTTCTGGAGTCGTATTGTTTGAACAATTGAGGTACATGCCAATAAAGAACAGCAGTCAGGGAGCAGTGATAACAAATGTAACCGATCTATCATAGTCATGACATTTGAAGTACCATTATTACAGCAGTATTCATTTTCCCATTTAAACCCATCAGTTTCAGGACTGGTAATTTGGATTCCGCCCCCCCCCCCCTTAAAGAAGGCACTCTAGGCAGAAACACGGCGACTAGAATTTACTACTCTGGCATCAGAGAGATGGAGGGCCTGAATGTATGGAGTATTGGCCATGCAAAAATAAACATGTTATCACCAGTCCCAGGATCACAAACAGCCCCATCTAAGATTTGCTGCACCAACAAATATGAAAAAAGACTTTGAATGGTGGCACAGCAGCCACTGCAATGTCAGAAAATGCCATGCTGCTCTAGTGATGTGAAGATTTGTCACAACTTTTCTCACTGGGATTTAAATTAACCTTCCCTTACAAAGATGTTGACATATGCCTTCTAGAATATTGTCATCTGCATGGTGGTAAAGAATATCCACAAATTTCAGTCATTTTTAATTAACTGCTTTATTTGAGAGTTTGAGAAAAATATATATTCCCCAAATTCCACTGAAATCCGTCTATGTGAGGTATTATTTTGCTCTAGCTAATGGATTATGCTGAGGTAAAAGTCTGTTTCCCCCCAATAAAACTGATACAGAGAAAAAGATTTAAGGGCCTTCTGAAAACCAAAGAGAACCTAGAACAAATTTTTTCTCAAAGTTTTCCCCATTGATTCCTGTGTTTGCTGTACTTTTTTTACTCCACTCCTTTGAAAGTATTGGGGTGATGACAGACAAACACACAAAATGCACAAAGATTGCTGTGAGGAATTCTACTCGTCCAAGCTATATTGGAATTTGGCTTGGGGGAGTAAAATGGCCATAAAAACCTTCAGTAGTAGTAGTAGTAATAGTAGTAGTATGCTTGGATATATATTCAAGGATTTTATATATATATATAAAAGCAATGCATTTTAAAAGTAGCTGATCTATTCCAACAACATTTGATGTGTTTATATACTTCATACTAATATAGCAACATTGTCATAAAAACAGTCATTTAAAATAATGTATGGCCACCTCATAATAGTCACTTGTTTTTGTCTTCTACTGTTCTCCCTAGCTAGTACTATTCCAGTTATTTAGATTTACAGTGTGAGGAACTCATCATGTATTTGCAGAAGAGTCCCGCTTGCTTTCAGTGGAACATGGTTTCCTAAGGGAGTTTAAAACACACCACTTAAGACTGAGCAGTCTTTTAAAGCAGGCCCAGTCCTTAGGTACATCAATCTCTGTTGAGGTTGGCTCTGAAGCAGTGTCTGTGTCATCTTGATGAGAAAGGCTAGTCATGAAACTAACTTAACAATTGCAAAACAAACTGCATGCAATTAAAAGTAGCACTATAAATCAAACCTACAAAAATACCTGCCTCAAATAGTTCTGCATTGTTTCTTTTAGATGCTCACATTTTCTTAGCCTGTGTTTTCTGGACCGACTAGTCTAGGTCTCCTTACCCTAGGTCAATAGAAGGGATGGGCAACTTGTGTCACTACCACCCTCAGATCAGTCCCAGTCAGCCAGCATGGCCAATGGTCATGGATGATGGAAGTTGTAGTCCAGCAATATTAGAAAGACCAGTGGTTCCCCACCCCTGCCCTAGAAAGGGCAGTGAGAATGAGCCCATTACCTATAAACAAGATGGATGAGATAGTACTAAGAAGTCTTCTGGTTCCTTCAACTTGACAAGTAAAATGGGTTCAAATATTCGTCAAGCAGAGCTCACTGGCAGAGCACTCATTTTGCAGGCAAAAGTCCCAGGTTCAATCCCTGCATCTTCAGCGAAATCTAGAAAAGAAGCACTGAGAAGTTGCCAGCAGTCTGTGTAAACAGTACTGAGCTAGACAGAACAATGCTGTGACTTGGTTTAAGATCCACATTGCCCTTCCCTAAGCCAACAGGGCCAATTGTTTTGAATTCTGGTGCTCTTGTAAATCTTTACCAGTTTATGGGCTTGTGAACACTTATTGCGCCTACCTGGAGATCTGGAGACTTCTGACATTCAGCACATTAGTACCATCGAGCTCCTCTCATTCTACTCCTACTGTTATTTCCATAAATTGAGTGCCCTTTCTCACTTTGTCTTTCCCTCTCTCTGTCTTCCTCTCTCCCTCTAAGTAGGCCCAAGCAGATGTGGCATGTGGTTTTTCCTGACCTGAGTCTCCCACAATGCATCTTCTTCATCATGTTTAGGAAGAGAAAGATGTGAAATGATCTTTATCTATAGTAAGAGAATTTGTGGATTTACACCCTTAAATACCCCAATATTTAATGCAGTTAGAAAAGGGGAGAAATCAGGCATAGTGGAATGGGGTCATGGCATTGCCAAACTTAGCTTTTGCTAAAAGAAATTAGCAAAACCAATTTGAAAAGTATGCGTGATAAAAGCTTGAATGACGCCAATGGCGCAAATTGTTGCACAAATGTTGTAGGATATCACTGGCATTTTTTTACCCTATCCCAATACGTTCCTTTACTTCTTTGGGTTGGAGAAATGCATTTAATTTCCCTCCGTTCATCTTAAATCTTTAAATCGTACTTCTTTCATTTTGCAGCTAACACAGGGTTTGTATTCCTTTAATGAGATACGAGCACACACCATGTGCCATGCATACACATGGAAGCATGGCGCTAAACAGATCCTGGGACTCAGTGCCAGTTGACCAATTTGATCACATGAATACCCTATGGACACAGCCTACAGTACTCTTAATCAAGAAGAACCTTATCCAGCTACCAGGAAAACTGGTTTTACTGATGTATTTTGAAATTCCTGCTATTCTGAACCACTGTTAACCCCCAACTATTTCATTTGGGTGAAAATAATTTCTTAAGCCATGCCCACTGGCGGAAGAATAGGGGGACGGGGAGAGCGCACTGCCCCCGGCAGCGCGATCCCAGTGGGGTGCCATCGCGGCTGTCCAACCTGCACTGGGCGCCACGCCCCCGCAGGTGGCACGCCACGCCTCCAGGGCGTCGTGCCATGCCCCCAGGATGCACACCACACCCTTGCGGGTGGCATGCCATGCCCCCCAGGACGCACACCAGCCACGCCACGCCTGCTTTCCGCCCCCTGGTGCTGGAGCATGAAGCTCCACCACTGGCCATGCTCCTCTTCACATTTGCATCTGTGCATTCACTAAATATCTGAAGATGTAGAGGGGATAATACTGTACTCCACGGAACCTATCCCTGTTCTGCCCGTCATGTGGCAATATTGCCTACAAGGGTACAGATGTATGCAAGCAGGCATTTTTTTGATGAGGAGCTCTGGTTGCACAGGAGTCCAGATGATATGAACCACCCACATATACATATGTTTTCACATGTCCTGCTCAGTGGTGAGACTAGCGCAGCTATGGCTGGAGTGCATCCAATATGGCAGTGTCCCACACATCCACACATTTAGTCAGTGATATATATATATATATATATATATATATATATATATATATACACATATATGTATATATAATGTTTAGGGGTACTCTCATGTTGACTCAAGAAAATAACCATTTTATAGTTGAAATTGGGAAAAATAAATACAGTAAATAGACAAAAGTACAAAGATTCAAAAATGTTTAGTGGTATGCGTACCTCTGCGTCCCCCTAGAAGAAAGCACTGCATTTAGTATATGTGTGCAAGTACTCATAAAGAGGACTGTAGTATCCTTCCTTCTTGCTTTGGTTCCTTATGGGATTTATGGATATGGCCTAGGAATGGTCAGAAAGTATGTTTCACATTTTTCCTCCATCATGACTGTGTGTAAGCTTGTATTTAATACCAAGTATTTAGATCAGCACATATCTGTATTGAACAACCATAGCCTTGTCCTCTTCTGTCTCTTCTACACTGAGAGGCTTGGCTCTCTGTAATAACAAACAACAATAATCCGAAAGCCAACGTGTCCACAGTCACTCTTCCTGTGACCTTCATGAGCCGAGCTGATGAAATATTACGTATAATTTTATTAGAAAGGAAGAAAGGTGTTTGACAGATGAATTCTGCTGCTGTAATTTCCACAATGAATGATACTTTCCCCAATGCTGCCACAGCACCTGCTGCTAAGTACAAAGATGATTAGCCACAAACTAACCCACTACAGAATTATTATCAGTATATATTTGCGTGATGAAGAACTAATGGGAATTATGCAGATTGCATTTCCTTCCCTGCTGAAGGCAACCAACCTTCACCATCAATAGCAAACTGAAAAGCGATCTCAGATGTGGAAGAACAACAGAGGAGGAGGGCATCTGTTGTTGTTGTTGTCGTTATTATTATTATTATTATTATTATTATTATTAATAGTAGTAGTAGTAATATTAGTAGTAGTAGTATTTCCAAATAGATCCTGTTGATTATCCTGAGGCTTGAAGACACATGTTTCTTTTTCATGTAATTATATGACAAGAAATCCAAGTATCGCTTTTAAAAGCTTAATAATTTCCAGAGCATGCTAATAGAGTTAAATAGAAAGTAGCCCCACTGCTTTAATGTAGCATCTCGAGCCACTGCACATCAAAGAGGCTTTTTATAACTCCACCAGTATGTAGTGCAAACCAGTAGCAATTGGCCTCCATAATCACATTAGGAAAGCTGCTTTGAATGTTCTCTCTGTAGTGGAAGTATTAAAGGCTGATTTTACTCAATGGAAGTTTATTTCTGCTTCTGCGTAGATAGGCCCTCTGGCTATTCCTTTGCATGCCTTAGCAAAATTACACTGTGGAACTGACTGTCCTGTGTGGAAACAAGCACAGGCCATGATGTGACTATACAACATTGGAAGGGGAAGACCTCATTCTTTAGCCTGTGATTATGCCCCAGAGCCATTTGCCACAGCCAGTTGGGGCAGCTGACACCCTATGAGCACATACAGATGGAAATTTCTCAGCCCATAGCTGCTGCTTTATGTTGATACATCCTGCCGGATTACCGCATTTTGTCCCAGTCAAGTTATTTCTAGGGATGAGTGGCTCACTCTATTTCCCAGCCCATATCATTTTATTTATTGATTTGATTTCTTACCCGCCCTTCCTCACCAGAAGGTCCCAGGGTAGGTTGCAACAATAAAACACACAATTAAAAAAAACAAATAGATAAAAACATTATCATGACAATGGCTCCAAAAGCTGTTCCAAATGAAACAAAACAATGTATATTTTCCAGTGTGCACTTGTAAATTCATCACATCCTATATTTCCATATTAACCTCTGGAATTCTTTTTTTTTTTTTTAAGTGGACAAAATAACATTTAAATTCATATTTTCAAATGTAAATATTTTCTCTCAAAATATGCATTTTAAAACAGTTTGTGATGCTTTACTTTCTTACTTACTTTTTAAAGATGAAAACATTGGGAAGTACCAAAGTTATTTTTTTTAATGTATTTTTATTAAAGATTTTCTTGGTTTACAAAAGTATGTGCAATGTCTCTCTCTCTCCCTTTTTTCAAGTAACATTTTTTACAGATAAATTTACTGCACAGTAGCCCGAGAAGTGTTAAGTTAGTTCATATTGGACTTTGCAAATACAAAAAGTTCTCAAGCATCCATTGTTGTTGCTTGTGAGTATGAAATCTCTAATGCACAACCAAAACTCCAGCACCTGCAGAGGTCCATTCATTTCAAAGAAGAAGGCCACTATGCATGGAAACTGATGCATGTGCGCAGCAGTTTTCTCCATTGAAAAGAATGGGGAAGCTCTCTGCTTGCAAAAGAACTGAAACATGTGAGGCTCTTTACTGGAACATATCTATGAAATGATCAAGTTACCTGACTGAAAATAGGAAAACACTGAAAGCCACAACCCTTTGCCCAGTTTCCTGGGAGTGAGATCCATTAAACTCAATGGGGCTTACTTTTGAGTAGATACATACAGGATCCCTCCAATTCTGAGGGTTAGCATGGAGCTGTAGTGACACTTTCCTTCCTGCAACCTAAACTGGTTTTTATATGAGATTTCTAGAGATTGCATCCTGGTACACTAATAAAGTTTAAACTACAGTGGTACCTCGGGTTACAAACGCTTCAGGTTACATACGCTTTAGGTTACAGACTCCGCTAACCCAGAAATAGTACCTCGGGTTAAGAACTTTGCTTCAAGATGAGAACAGAAATTGTGCTCCGGCAGCCCGGGGGCAGCAGGAGACCCCATTAGCTAAAGTGGTGCTTCAGGTTAAGAACAGTTTCAGGTTAAGAACAGACCTCCGGAATGAATTAAGTTCTTAACCCGAGGTACCACTGTATTGGCAAATTCAGGAGTACGTTTGAAAATGTGATCATAACACAGGAAAGGCTTTAGCCCATTCCCATCACTAGGGATCCAGAGCCTTCTTTTCCATCTAAATGCCACCAACCAATTCTTCTAGCTTCTAGACCAGGCATAGGCAAACTCCAACCCTCCAGATGTTTGGGACTACAATTCCCATCATCCCTGACCACTGGTCCTGTTAGCTAGGGATGATGGGAATTGTAGTCCCAAGCATCTGGAGAGCCGGAGTTTGCCTATGCCTGTTCTAGACTTTAGTTTCTCCTACCTGACTCCTCCTCCTTTGTCCCACCTCAGCTCCATTACAGCTACAGAAGACCAGGAACCATCCTGCAAGAAAGGTCTAGCTTTCTGAAAGAACCACAGATATATCAATAAAATGCTATGAATATTTTTCAGTCAAGTGGAAATTCTATGATTCCATAACTGGGGCTCCAAAAATAGAATCACTTTGAATACAGAGCCCCATTCATTCATTCCCCCAGCTCCTCAGGCAATTGCTGTGGGATGAGGGAAACACTGAGTAAAAGCCTCTTTCCCCCACTCCCATACTTCCCTGTTGATGCTCCTGGGGAGCCTTCCCCAATGTATTGGGGACTCAGCATCTGAAGCCTGTGCAATTTAGAACCCTAGAGCAGACTTCCCATTGCAGGCGTTTAGTCAATGGAAGACATGCTGGTGAAAATGGGGTCGATGGGTTAATCCTCACTCTCAGCCTTGCACTATTGTAATCACATGGTGGGAGAGAATTAACTGAATGGGGCTTTAGAACTGTGATCTTTCAGAGTTCTCAATCACTCAAATAAGCTACTTGAGTTCTCTACTGTACGCATTTAGCACCAGACATGTGGCATGCTGCAGGAATGAAGATGTGGGAAGGGTTGAGTTCAATTGAGTCATCCCTACTCTCCCCGTTGCATAATGATATTCGTGTGGGAAGTGGGGGGAGGAAAGTGAATAGGGCAAGTTTAATATTTCAGATGGGGGGAGACCGGCAACATGCAGGAAAACAAAACAGACACTATGAGGCACAAATGTGGGAATGCCCGTTTCAGTTTGGCCATGTAGGTTTGTCTATGGCTTGTTTGAATCAAACTAAATGCTTGAAATTACTTGTTTGACGAAGGCAGCTCTTCACTCAAAACACTAAAAGGAAAAAGCAGCTTCAAATCATTGTAAAGGGAAAATGCATATGATTGAAATAGTGCAGCCTTAATAAAGGCATCCATTAAGTTGGTGCCGTGTAAATAACTGTGTCACAATTAGTTGTCCGACACCATTTTGGTCCACATAATTAATTTACAACTTAGGGTGGGTTTTTAAAAAAAATAAAATTAAATAAATAGTTTACGCAAGCAATTCCAAGATCCACAGAAGCTGCAGTTCTTTTTGCATCTTCTAAATATACAGAATACTTATGGGAAGAAGAATCAACTGCCTGTTTGATTAATTGCCTTAGTCACATATTAAAAACTTTTGCTTCTTATCCCATTAAAAGTAACACTAATGAGCTATGGCTGTGACCTTCAAGCAGAAAGGCACATGCGCCTCAACCCCTTCAATATTTACCACCCAAATTTAATCTTTATAATGGAAGCCTTAAAAGGAATCTGATAGAAAATACTAAGAGCTGCTCCAAAACTAAAACACTTAGGGAAGATTTTGATTAATGCCTCGTGATTAATCAATTGATTAATATAGTTTTCAATACAGATGTTAGGACACTGTCTACTTTAATCAACCATTCTGAAAACAGAAAAGACAAATGATCTATTTTTGTGTCAATTTCCCTCCCCAAAAAAGCCTATTTTAGCAGTTATGTAAATTATGACATCAACCCTACTTAGTATGCCTTAATTTCCCCCATACATTAAAAACCTTTAAGCATCGGAACTATTAATTAAATAATTGTCACCCCTTTTGGCAGGACTTCTTTAAAGCTAATGAGAGAGTGGGAGGGAGGGGGGAAAGAGAGAGATTTAACCAAATGAGTGCTCTATACTTTTAAAAGAAATTGTTTCAGCATTACACTATAATCCATATTTAAAGCCCTCCCAATATTTTTGTTTAACTCTGAGGCAGCTTCTAATTTGTGATTATGCTCTCCACCATACTAAAACTGAAATCTTTATTTCAGTCAAAAATAATCACCCTGTAATTACCATGACAAACTGCCCAGGCTGTATCATTGTGGCCATTTCGACTAATGATATTGTATTATAATGCCTAGCAATAGACTTCAAATGGAAAATATAATTATGTGCATTAGTTTGTCTAAGCATTTATAAGATCACATATCCATCAGTTATCAGGCTTCATAAAAAAAACTATACATCACTGTCACTGCTAGTTTTGTTATTGGAAATGTGGGCCTTTATAAACTGAGCGGAAGATGTGAGTTTTAAATTTCACTTCTGGTGGATCCCAAGCTCTGACCCATGGAAGCCAAACCCATATAAAATGATTCTTTTTTTATTGATGGCATATGCAAACAAACCTCTTGCTTCTACAATGAATATTTAACCTAAGTCTTCATTCTCATTATTTAAACCCACTGTTTCTTATCTTGCTGTCAGTGGGCATAGTGAGCAATTATTTTTGTTCCCTCAACACTTTATTCCTGGATTTAACGTGCTGAAGTCTAGTTTCTAGCTTAATGGAGTAGCAGTGAGCAAAGGTACAGAGAACCTGAGTTTTATCAGATGACATCATTGCCTCCCTTTGATCTAAATGGATCTAAATTGACAGGAAGGAGTCACAGGGACGTGGCGCCTAAGTTGGATATACAGAAGGCTGGTTGTCTAACTTCAGGGGCAGAAAACAGACTGGGAACTGAGCATGCAAAGGACTATGCTGACAAAACAGTGAATTGGCAGACGTGAGGAAGAGGCATTGGCAGTCTAATAGCACCTAATACTTAAAACAGACCAACATATATAATTAATAGAATCATAGAGTTGTAGAGTTGGAGAAGACCCTGAGGACTATCAGTGAAAAACTGAAGCACAGCCATCATCTAGTCCGACCCCCTGCAATGCAGGAATCTCAACTAGATCATACGTGACAGATGGCCATCTAACCTCTGCCTAAAAACCTCCAGGGAAGGAGAGTCCACCACTTCTCGTGGGAATCTGTTCCACTGTCAAACAGCTCCTACAGTCAAAAAATTCTTCCTGATGTTTAGTTGGAATCTCCTTTCTTGTAACATTGGTTCTGGTCCTACCCTCTGGAGCAGGGAAAGACAAGCTTGCTCCATTGTATATAGATTTATTAATTTAAAAAAAAAAACACAGGAAGCTGCATCATACGGAGTCAGATCATTGCTCCATCTACCTGTCTGGGACTGGGCAGAGGAGGAATGGTAGAGACCGCCTCCCCAGCCTGACCCTTCCAGAGGAAGGCAGTTCAGAATTACAACAGGGGTTTGAGGGAGGTCACAGCTCAGAGGAAGATGAGGGGGAAAGTTGGGAAATAAAGGGAGAGGAGGAGACAGAGCTGGAACAGCTGGCTAACCCGTTGTCACTAGAAAGCATTCCAGACCCTCCATCTCCCAGAACCCGGTGAGCCTTAAAAGTAGGAGAGCAAAGAGCTCGAAGACAGAAGGCACTTAGCAGCACCCATAGAGTAGGTGATGAGGATGACGAATGAGGAAGTGGGAGAGAAGGGGGGTGGAGATTCGCTCGGGACAATGCCATTATAAAAGAGGTTGGGTTCTATATCCTTTCTCTGTAAAGTTTGAAATAAAAAAGGATGGTAAGAAACTTTTCCTTGTCTTTGTATGTTCCTGGGCAACTGGCTGTGGGAGTTGCTTGCAGCCTCCTGCCACTACCTCAGTGTTTTGTACTCTGAGTGGTAGAAGATCTCCAGGGTTTCAGATAAGAGACATTCCTAGCCCTACCTGGATATTCCAGGGATTGAACCTGGAACCTCCTGCATGCAACACAGATGCCATGCTACTGAGCCACAATTCTTCCCCTTCTCACTTCAAAACTTTGCTTAAAACACTGAAGTGTCTTCCACAAGTGGCTCTAGCAGTGAGACCCAACATTTTCTGGAAATTCAGCAGAAGGCCAGTGATCCAATGCTCTTGGGCTTCTTACATACAGTATATGAACGGTTGGGTCATTTGGTTTATACCCACAGGGTTTGTGAGCTGGCCAGAGTAGGTAGTTCCTAAGTGCCATAGGCCTACCAGAAGGAGCCAGCTTACTCCAGAGTAAGTGTTTTCAAGATGAAAGCCAAACGCAGGGACAGCGTCTTAAAGACTAACATATTTATTCTGGTGTGTACTTTCATGACCAACAGTCCACATCATCAGATGCATGACTGCAATCCATGGAAACTTATGCCATAATAAATCCCTTAGCCTTTAAGGTGCTACAGGGATTCTTTGTTTCTTTTACTGCAGAAGACTAACACGGCTACGCTTCTAGAAATAACCCAATACAAATCTGTTTGGCATGATTCCTTAAAGAGTTAAAGTGAAACCAGAATATCGTGGGCCCTATACTTCTTTCTTTTTGTAAACATAACAGAAAAGAGAGAGGAGAAGAGAGAAGGCTTATTTCTTATCACTGCAATGAAACATGGAAATTAAGCCAATCTGTAAATTGCCTCCAGCCTATTCACTTAATGTTAGATGCCATAGTCTTTTATATCATCTGAAAGAAATGTTCTGAGGGATAATTTTTCATGTCTCTTAATCTTCAAATGATTGGTTGTCTTGCTGAAAGGTGTGCTATAGTTCAAGTACAGGCCACTCTACAATTTTACAAAAAAACCAAACAAAACCCACAATTTATTCTTTTATATACCTAGCCCTCTTGTTGTGAAGGCATAGGTGGACAACAGTACATGAAATGAAAGCAAGTATTGCATGCATCAAAGAGGTAAGACAGAATAAATTTTAAAATATCATTTCCAAATGTTTCCCAGCTTAGTTCTTGCCAGTGAAAGCCAAGCCATTTCCCCCCACTAAAAATATTTTGTAATATTTGGGAAGTGGCGAAAATATCATGTAGTCATTCAACAAAGCTACATGGGGGCACAAAGGACTCAAGCATACAGCCATTTCCACAACAATTACATTGTTGAAGATGTTACTGTGAAGGGGGGTATATTCTGCTCCCCCAAATTCTAGCATATTATATATATTACCTTTTATTTGCATACCCACAAAGATCAGATGGATCATAGGCCTAGCCAGCAACTAGATTTTGAAGTAGATGGAAAAGTTTCTGGCAAAGTTCCAGAGTAGAAACCTCTGAAAACAAAAGCACAAGAAACATATGTATGAAAAACATATGTACAAATGTATAGGATATCTATATTTGACATCACACTGCACATCGGTGGAATAATACGATACAACAATTAGGCAGACTACAAGCAAACACATATTCGTCAGTAACATTTGAGCAGAGCTGGAGGTATTTCACACAAATTTGGAATGAACAAAAATTTTTAATGTCACTTTTCAAATGTCACTTTTGAAATCAAATCTTGGGAGATATTTCTTACAAATATTAATAATCTCAAGTCACCTTAGTGTGATATAGCAAATTGCATTGTTGCACCTGGGTTCAAATGATCAGCCATTTTTTTTACGGGAGAAAAGAAAATTGTTCATAAACAATTAACTACTTCTGAGATACACAAAGATAATGGTGTTAATCACTAGTTGATCAAATTCTATACTTTCCCCTATAGGTCCCTAGATTGAATATTGGACCCATGATTAGCTATGTTGAGGGGAAAGCACAAATTAGAATTCAAATTTGATTTTTTTCCCCTATTCAATTTTGAGCTAGGGGGAGTTGTTTGAGAATTTTTCTTCCCAAATTAATTTCATCTCTACTTTTCAATTGCTGGCACCTTACCCATATGTCTATGTTTTCAGCTCTACAGTTGAGCAATATTGCTTATTGTATTTTGGTGCCAGTATAGATTTAAGCAGTCCAAACAAGACTGTGTGTTTGAACTGACAGAGAGTAAATTATTTGTATCTGGCATAACTGATGGTTGTGTCAAAACCTTGGCATAAAATTCACTGGAAAACATATTCTTATGAATGCCTATTCAAACATGCCCAGCATTTATTATCATGGGATATAGCCAGCTCCATGCCAGAATAAGGCTGGATTTATTTATTTTTATATACCAATATTCCTCTCCAATGAAGACAAAACAACGATGCATGTACTCGATAGATGCCAAATCAGACAATTGTCTCAGACACTGAGCATCAAGACCCATTTTGAAGCGAGAATGTACTGTAGGACATATTTTTAAAAATGTTGCAAAACAGTTATAGAACATGGTTCTACTTCATTGATGAAATATTATATTATTAGAATTATTGGTTCATTTATAAGGTAGCAGGACATTTGCAAGTACCCTGTCTGAGGCTGTGAAGAAATGCTGGGGAAACTAGTTGGACAAATATTTGGGCCTGCTGGAAGGTGTTTTGTATGTTCCTAGCTTTAGGCAGCTGAGGTCTTTGCTTGAGCAGGTCATGGGACATTTGCATCTACTCATCTCATCTCATTACCAATGACTTGGGTTGCCAACATGGTGCATAATGGTACATTTGAGGTCTTCTCCTGGTGCTCACAAAACCTCCAAGACACTACAAGATGGTGAAGGTAGTTACCTTTTTCTCTTTTGAAAAGTACTGATTAATTCTAATGGATTTGACTTTTACCAGAATTTCAACTCTATGGGTTGTACCAGCTAAGTCCTATGACAATAATTAACCTACATTCGCCCTGCCTATTAACTTCAATGGATAGCTGAGGGACACAGTTGGTGGGCAGGGTATATTTTTCAAGGTACACATTAGTTCTTCTGAATCTGCCTTTTACTTGGATCGGGATAGCAAAGTGTGTGTGCATGCTTTTCCCTCTTTCTTCCTCTTAATCCATGGAAAAGGGTGGGGGGAGAAATGATCAGAGGAAGTAGAGCCTGTGGCATTCACTCAAAAATCCAAATGTGCCCACAGGTCTACAAAGATTGGCAACCCCTAACCTAAGTCATTTGAGAGCCCCTGTGAGGTAAATGCATCAGGGCAATCTCTTGATTTTTAGATGAGATGGAAAACATTTCACTCTAGCCATCAAGGATATAGCTATTCCTATACTGCATGCCCAAGAAAAGATGTTTAAGTTGCCAAGGCAACTAAGAACAGCTATATAGGAAGCTCCTCCTGAGCTTTATAAGGGCCCACTCTTAGTATTGTGTCTCTTCCTGTTGGGTCAGGAACATTTTCTGTTTTTCCACTAAATGGGACTGAACCGATGCAGGCAAATCACATCCACATAGGGTGCTTCCACATTTTATTGTTGACTTGGTCTCCTCATGCATACCTGTTTTACACAGTGCCCACGCAACAGTGTTTTCATCAAAAAGTCACCCATATTCCTCCTCTGCATTTAATCCAGATTGACTGTTGACACAGCTTTTTTTTTCATTTAATGGAATTTCCACCAACATTGTAAATCCAGATTAAATGGGATAATAACACAGGATGTCGTTTTGATGAAGACGACACTGTGTGGGTCACTGCACAAAATGTGCAAGTGTGAGCAACACCAAGCCTACAATAAACTGTCTGTTGGAAGTCCCCATATACAAATGTACATGAGAGAAATACGTTTAACCCAGGGTCTCATAACACTAGAATTCAGGGTGGTCCAATGAAGCTGAATGTTGGAAGATTTATGATGGATGAAAGAAAGTATTTTATCACATAGTGCTTAGTTAAGCTACAGAATTCAAGAAGCTGTGATGGCTACCAAACTGGATGGCTTCAAAACAGGACTAGGCAAATTCACTGAGAATAGCAAGAGCTATATCAATACATTTGACTGAGGGTGGGGACTGTGCAGTTACTTCAAGAACTGTGCCACCCACCCATGTCAAAAGCACCCACTGTGATTGGGAAGATTGCTTGGCCAGTAACTTGACCACTGCTTGGTTATCTGACCAAGTTCTGAAGTTGCACCTAGATGGAGAAAATCCAAGGAAGGTTAGGTCTTGCATGATCCACTCCTCACTCCACTGAGCAGTCCCAGGTCTGGCACACCAGTGACCTTTGAAGTACACTCCAAAGCCATAGCTGCCGGGAGCATCTGAGTGCACCAGAAAGTCTGCATATATATGGTTTTCTTCAATCACACATACACAAGTCCCCAGATGTTTCCCACATTTGGATGTTTTTATTCTTCTACCTAATATGTAAGTGAAACCATACCCAGACATGTAGTGGTACTGTCAGTTTAAACCTGGAATGTCCCTGTGTATAAATGATGCCTTATTCTGACCAGGGTCTTCTTCTTCTTCATAAACAGACATTTAAAAATGGCAGGGGACATCTAAGAGAATTGTTCTCGTATTCCAGAGGCCAACAGTTTCTGTGACAGTACGACACTCAGAATAAATTGTATTTCCAGACAAATGTAATAGAGATGCTGCATAAAATCTCATACAGTTGGAAAGATAAAATTAACATGCTGATGATATTTTAATGTTTCAATATAATCAAAGGAGCATGGATCATGCATCCTCCACTTCCAGTGTCATTGTCTTCTTTAATCTTTTGCATATGCAAAAAAGGGAGGAATAAACTGAAAGAAAAATCGGCTCTGCTTTACGATACATTACAAATACTACTGAAGGGAGGCAAGGAGCATATTAGAAATTTCTACTCACAACCTAAACACAATTACTTGTGTGACAATGCAGGTATAGCCTGACAGATTTACCTAATTACTGGGTACAGTTTCACTTAAATTTTTAGTCATAAAAATAAACTCATCTGAAAATGGGAAACATCTATGGATCTATTTTTGAGCATCGTGGCAAACATATGAAATACATTTTTGCAAAAATGCAACTGAACAAACCTATTCCTGAATGACTCTGTCATAGTAAACCTCTTTGCATATGCTCAGAAGGAATTGTGGAAGCCATTCCATGACCCACTCTAGAGTGGAATGTTTACTCTCTGCTCTTTGCCAAAACTCTGTGAGTGATTTCACCCATCCTTTCTGCCACCAAACTTTGTAAGGCTGCCACAATGACTGATATTGCTTCCAAACAATCTGTCTATTGTGTGCAGCCTCTGCTACTAATTTGGTGAGCTTGTGCATCACTGTAGAATTTTCACTAACATTCCAAATGCTCTGGAAACAGAATGTCACAATAGCTTTTGTGAAAGAAGAAGTCAGTTTTGTTGGGATTAAAACCTTCCAAGGCAGCTGAGAAATTGTTTTGTGGGGCAGCTTAAGGGCTGCAGTTAGAAGGATTAAGAAACAGGGAGCTTCCCCCCCCCAAAAAAAAAAATGGCAGAAAGAAGAGTACATTGCAAACATTAGATGCATTATACCTGGGGCTGCTTTTGAAGACGGTTTGGAATTGCTGGTGCAGAATTGCTCACAGAGGCAAGACCATTTGAGCATATTACACTGATCCAAGCTCAACTGCACTAGCTGCCAATTAGTTTCCCAGTCCAATTCAAAGTGCTGGTTTTGACCTATAAAGCCTTAAACGACTCATGACCACAATACCTCAACTACAGGTACCTCTCCCCATATGAACCAACCTCATCTGAGGCCCTTCTTCGTGTGCCTCCTCCGTGAGAGATCTGGAGGGTACCAACCAGAGAACAGGCTTTTTCTTCAGTGGCTCCCCATTTGTGGAATGCTCTCCCCAGAGAGGCTCACCTGGAGCCTTCGTCGTACATCTTTACGTGCCATGCGAAAACATTCCTCTTCAGTCAGAACTCTGACTGGCTAACATTCTATGTCCTTTTAAATGTGTTTGTGGGAGGCAGGGTTATAGGCTTGTTTTGTTGTTGTTGTTGTTATGTATTTTGTGTTTTTATTTTGTGTTTTTATGCTGCATACCACGCTGGGATCTTCAGATGAATGGCAGTATACAAAATAAATAAATAAAATTTTAAAAATAGATAAAATAAATAAAGCAAGCAGTGGCCGGGGAAACCACTACTGCTGCCCTACACACCCTATCCACTAGCTGAGGTGGTTCACTTTGACTCATGGCAGGCCTAGCCCTCATTGCCACAGTGGGTTTGACTGGCTAGTGAGTGGCGGAAATAATTAAACAACTATTTGCATAATCTGGAAGCATGTCATGCAGACCTCAGTTGAGGTTACTGAGTAGGCATGCATAGAACGGTACTGAAAATAAACAAATAAATAGCAGTTCATACCATTTCCCAACGGGGCATAACAAGTTTCTCCTCAAAACCTCAAATTCAGCATCGTCCAACTTTTCTATTCATGACTTTCCAAGTTGAAAAATGTTGTCCGTGTACAATTTTTCAGATTCGCCGTTTGTACTTACACAAGGCCCGTATGAGTGAGGAATCACAGAAAGCTCAATTATATTTCACATAAGCTATCTTTCAAAGGAAACCTTACAACACTAGGATGTTACAGGAGTGCAGTACATCTCTAGATACTCAAAAAACACTTTGTGCTGTCAGTGTACTGAGAACAGATTGATGACTTTGAAGACCTCCAGCATAGAGGGCGAAATTAAGGATCTGCTATGATTCGGCTGGAGTTGGGATGAGGGATGCCTCCTTTCCACCCTTGCTTATTGAATCTGAAAACCCTCATAGATTTTCTTTTTGCTATGGAAGTATTGACTTTAAAACATACCAAGATAGAAACAAGCTTTTTCTAGGGGAAGCTGCAAAGCTTAAAATAGGATTCAGCTGTATCTCCACGATCTCAGGAAAACAGAATGTCCAATAAATTATAGTTGCATGGGAAGGGGAAGATTGTTGCATTAAATTTAGTCCATAGTTTTTTGAAACTAGCAAACAAAAACCACAATTGTTCTACACCGAGGGCAACACAGTACAGTGTGGATTTTAATGGGATAGAAACACAATTTGGACGATGGGCATTTGAAGAGCTTGGGTAGTTAAGGCCACAACCACATTAGAAGCCAGGATTCAATCCAAAGAGCTGTGTAGTACAACATGAATGTAGAAAAGCTTCTGAGTAACTTATTCTCCAATTGGCATCCATGTTCAGCAAACAAAATTGCTCCAAAATCTCAGGATATAGACTGCACTCCTGCAACTGCCTTCCTGGAAGTAAACCCATTGAACTCAATCTGATCATCTAGTCCAACCTGAATATGCAGCTCTCCCGTACGGGGATTGAATCTGCAGTTTTAAAAACTCAATAGCAGTGTGAACAATTAAAAGCTGTTTAGAATACAAAGTATTTTAAGGACCTATTGAAAGGCGACCAAAGGTGGGACCAGATGCACATCCTGTGGGAGAAAGTTTTACAAAGAATTGTTGACCAGGGTGAAAAAAGGAAGGAGTCTCTATGGATCAAAGCCCCCATCTCCAAAGGTTTGAATTCTAGTTGTACCTTTTCCCCCTTTTCTTTTTTGGCTATGCCTTTCAAGCCACTTCCATATTACAAAAACGTTAAAAGGTACTTATTTACCTATATTACAGGGGGGATTTATCACCTATGTTTGCTAGGAATGTTGAGATCCTTTGTGAACAGGCACAAAAGAAATGAGAAGTACCATTACGAGAACATCACTTAGGATATCATTAATCCTCATCAATTACCAGAGAAACATGTCTCTGCCAAAGCAGTTTCAAGCATTCTATTATACTGTCTCTATAATTAGTTTAAATATCTATTGTACTATGTACAAGCTGGACTCGGTTTTATGCACTCATCTATACAAAGAATGAAGTAACCATTACACATCTTCTGGTGCCAGTTATACTTTGCATCAATCTTAGCTGCTGTGTGTCTATATTTGATCCCCCAGATTGAATTTGTAGTTCTGCAAGCCCTTTAACACAAGAACATGAGAATTGCCAAGCTGGGTCAGACCAAGCTGAATATTGATCTAGTTCAGCACTCTTGTCTCCCAGCTATTGCAGACCTTCCAAGTGTCCCTATTTTCCAGGGATGTCCCTGATTTAGAGAAGCTTCCCCGGTTTCTGATTTGATCCTGGAACGTCCTGCTTTTCCTTAGGATATCCCTATTTTCACTGAAGAAATGTTGGAGGGTATGGAGTTATCCAACCCCAAGCTGTCTGAAGGCAATTCTGTATAGGGAAGTTTTTTATGTTTAATTATTTACTCTGTTTTATATATGTTGGAAGCTGCCGAAAGTGCTGGGGCAACCCAGTAAGATGTGTGGAGTATAAATAGTAAAATTAACATTATGGAATGGGACGTCCCTATTTTTATTGGAGAAATGTTGGAGGGCATGCGGTTGGCAAGGCAAATTCTTCAGGGGATTCACAGTGGTACTATATGTTCCTGGATAATAATCCTCAGAATCTAGAAGTCAGAAGTATACTATCTCTGAAACAGTGGTTGTTCTGATAGAACTATTCTCTATCATATGTAAGCATTTTCAAGGTTCATGTGATGCTCACCATCATATGAACATGTTTTGTGGGTCAATGGTTTTATGGCCTGGTTCACACCTAATTCTAAACTATAGTGAGTCTCATGGCCATGTGCATGCATATAAACATACACACGCACATACATATACCTCTTTCTTCAGTGTGGCCACAAGAGGAGAGCAGAAGCTTCTACTTTCATCTTAGATTAACTACAGTTTAGCATTATGCTGGAGCCCAAAACTGTGGTTAACATTAACTGTGGTTTGTTGAAAGCAAGCCAGCTTCTTAAATTATAGTTTTAGTGGCTTGTTTCAACAAACCATAGTGACGATTAACCACAGTTTGATTGGGTTCGGGTGACATGGCAAAATCCAGTTACTCTATTTTGCAGCTGAGCCAAAGTAGCAGGGGACAGAGAGGTGAGTGCACCAGCCCAGAACTCACCTAGGTTCACTCACTGTGATTTGGCATTATGTCTGAATCTGCCCATTGTGGATGAAGAGTTGCTACATTTGTGATAAACTTGCCAGCTAACAATTTCAGTGTTTTCCCCCAAGATTTTATATTATAATAATTTATGATTTATTCTTTCCACACACTCATAAAACTGATCATATCCTTCTCTCTTTAATATGTGGTCATTTTGCAAAATTGGAACATTACACTAATTTAAAGCTTTCTGCGTTGTGGAAGGGACAAAAGTTAAATAAACTTTTCTACAGTTCACTGTATTTGTCCTACACTCTTTCCTAAATAAATAAATAAAGAATATGTAATGTTGGACGTGTGACTTCTAGTAATCTGGTATGGAAATTGGTTTTAATGATGCAGAATATTTTTCCCTTAATATTTTTAAGCTGTTTTTCATTTGAGTTTCTTAGAGACACTCAATTAATTTCAGTAGCAGTTATATCTCTTATATTTTTATGTAGTGCTTTGATCTCTTAGAAATGAACATCCAAAGTATGGTCTTCCAAGTATTTATTCTGGATCATTTACATGAATGCCAGTCCAGAATGAATGTTTGGAGGATTGTAGATATATATAATATGAGAAATGTGAAAGAAGAGCTAAGAAATTTACACCACATCCCAACACACCAGGCAAGATACTAAATAGTTCTTCCACACACATTGAGTTGGCAGTGTGTGCAACAGTATCATGACCTCCAGATGACCTATTTATGAAGCACTATTCCTTAAACTAAAGTAAGGCTGTGCCCAGGCTTTGCAGAACATTCATTCCCATTTGTTTGCAGGAGATTAAATGACAGTGAGCATTCATCTTGATCTAGTTCTCAGTAGTCATTCATTCATCCCACACTTTTTGGTGCATTTCCCCATCACTGTCCTAACTGTGTTTAATCTTCTTTAATACAGATAGGAGGTGATAACAGTGCAAGCAATGGAGAGACAATGGAGTGTGTCTCCAGGGGTGAAACCAAACTGCTGCATTAGTGGCACCAGCGTTACCTCCCTGGCGTGCAAGCCTGGGCAGTGTGTATGGAGGTTCTAGGATGCCCAGATGACAAGACTCCTTTCTCGTCCCCTTTGATGCAGTCCAAAGGAAAGCAGAGCAATAGGTTTGGCACCAGCTTGGCTGCAGGAGTTACTGGAAGGAGGCATACAAGGCACCATCCAACCATCTTCAAAGTGGAGTGGATTTGTGTAGGGTCTCCTCCTTAGCATTTTCTTCTCCAAAAGGTATCTTGCAAGGCAGCAGAGGCTTAGAATCAGAGTTTTCCTTCTCTGATCCCAGGTTGATGAGCCCCATATGACCCTCCCTTCCCTTTACAGTGAATAACTGAAACCACCTTCTGAAACTGAAGAACAGAAACTGCCTTCTGGTCTCATTTACTCAATCTGCTGGAGCCTTTCTTCACATGCAGGGGAAGTCCCTAACTCACTGAGGGTTTGAGACTCATTGGCTACACTCACCTGGTTTAGCCAGCCAGTCAAACCAATTTCACAGGGTATGACCATTGTTGCATGCTGACGGATTCTAGGAGGAACAGATGAAAGCTGAGTGCAAAGGTGGACAAACTACCCAAGAAGGAGTATGACATGTTCCCTGCCAGAGGTGCTACCCATCCCCTTACACCCCATACATACAGCAAACAACAAGTAATCTGTTGAAAAAAGAATAGAGACTATGAGATCGTTGGTTTATTTTTGTACATGACCGAAGTATCAAAGAGTTTTCGCAACCCATAGCCACAAGGAGTTCTCTACCATTTCATTTTTACATTAATCACTTCTCCTATTAATTGTCTGTTATAGTCATCAGTCAAGAAGACACTGTTATTAGCTGATACACACCAACTTTTGTTTAATTTTGAAGTTAAATGGTGATTTCTTGACTTATGCAAGTAGAATGCACAAGGTTCAGTCACTGGTGTTATCCTTTCACCCAACATCTAATCCCCGGTTAGTCTAGAGCCTAAGATTTCTAAATCCCCGTACACTCCTGAGAATGTAAAAACAAGTAATATTCCATGCCATATGGTGACAAGTATACCAAGTATACCATTAGCACTTGGACTCATGGCAGTAAAGTAATCCATATAATCATTTCTATCATGAGAAACCGTGTCGAGCAAATGTTGGTTGCAAGACTTGAATATAAACACACAAGTCATTCACGTCTATACGCCAACCAGCTTGATCATTGCACATAGATTAATACCAATCTATGATTTTGTAGTTGGGGTTTCTCTTCTCCTAGCTGTAGATCAAAAATCTATAAGCTGAAACTAAGCTAACTTTTCTTTGTGAACCATGTCCCTTTTGGGGGAATTTTGCCACACTCTTTCTGTGATGGTCTCAGTAACACAGCCAATTCTGACAGTCCTCATAGCATTAAGACATCATCTTTGATTATACAGAATCATCCATTTGACTAATTCAGGCTGGAGCAAGAAGCAGCAGCCAGGTGTGATGATGTGGTCTTAACACTGGAACAACCAAAGGAGAGCGTTCCCAAAGCGCTAGAAGAAATTAAAAGATTTGGAGAAGTGGCAGGTTTTAAAAGAAATTCAGATAAAACCAAATGTTGGTCAAAAACATGGATGAGCGATGGAAAAGACAAGTTTTAGACCAACATTTGGTTGAATGGTTATAGTAAAATGTGAAGGAAGCTATGAAATGTAATATGAACCATGGAAGGAGAAGAAGGGAAGTTACTGGATATTTTAAAGTTTGTAAAATGTTTAATTTGAAATCTAGAAAAATGAAAACTCAATAAAAATTATATATTAGGAGGAGGAGGAAGAAGAAGAAGAAGCCAGGTGAAAAATGGCATGGAAGTGGTGGCTTCCATGAAAAGTGTCACTTAACCGGGTTGGACAAAGGTTAGTTAGTTGCATAATCTAAATGCTTTTCAGGGTGCAGGTGAAATCTATACCACTCAGATTGCTAGGATTATTGATTACAATATGTCTTGAATACAGCTGATTTTCTTGAATACAGTTTTTTAAAACATTGTTTCTTAAAATATCATCTGTATAATGGGAACAGTTGACCTACAAGATCACCTTACTCTGCATATGCCCATTCAACCACTTTGATTGGCAGAACTGACACTGCCACATAATACTCATTCCACATCTGTAAGTGCCTGATCATTTAGTGTGGCAGCTCCTGCACCTTGGACCTACCTGCCTACTGAGATCAAGTAGGTGTCTTCACTGTACTCTTTCTGGTGCCTGATAAAAACATTCTTATTTAGATTTCAGTTTCATGTAACAGGAGCAAATCCACATTGGCCTGTGAATTTCTTGCATAAATTGCCACGAGAGTGATCCAGCCAAACATAAACAAATGTAATACCAATTAATTTCCATAGGGGAATTGGGCACACGCTTACAAAATGGTTAACTATGGCTGGCTGGCTTCCTAAAGATAAAAATGGTACAGCGGTGACTAGAGAAAATGGGAGAATGTAGAACAATGATCTAAATAATGCATGTGATCAAGATCGTACTTGGTGATGGGCAAAGTAGATATTTAAATATAGTACTCAACAGCATAAAAGCTACAGCTATGAAGCTGCCTAAGTCATTTGAACCAGTCACGGTCTCTCACTGCAGTTGTAAAGGACAAATTGTGGAGGAAAGAGCCACAAATGCCCCATTGTGATGTGTCATGTATATACATTAATAAATAACCCCTTAGCATAGTCTCTTCTGTCTTTGTTCTGAACCTTGAATTAAAAATATGTGTTGGGGAGGAATGCTTTGATTCTTTAAAGTCAGGGGTGTGGCACTTGTGACCGCCCAGGCTTTGTTTGACTACAACTCCCATCATCCATGAATGCTGGCCCTGCTGTCTAGAGCTGGTGTGAGTTGTATTCAGGCAACATCTGGAGGGCCTCTGGTTCCCCCTCCCTGGTTTCGATGTCTTCTTAAATCGGACTCCTCAACACATATAATTGGCCTCCACCTCCCATTACCCACATACTGAGATGCATATCCTCATTGTGAGTCTGTCTGCACACACAAGTATTTGTGTGATGGTGAGGCTTCATGAAACTGAGAGCCATGATTTTTAAACATTTCCCATTGCATAGAGCCTTACCTATGTGCAGGTGTTTGTGTGCTCAGATCATCACTGTGCACATAGGCATTTCAATACATGGGCAGCGGGATGGGGGTTCCAGGGCCTGCTATTGTCCACTGTCTGTGTGTTCATTGCACCTCATCTTGTGGAAAGGGGTTTGGTATCCATCCACTTTAAACAGTCATGGCTTCCCAAATCGCTTCCACGTCCGAGTGGGGGGCAGGTTGCAGTCTCACCGCCAGGCCCACCCCCACCTCAGCATTGGGACGGGACTGTGTCCCGCGTCAAGCTGAGGGGGCCTGGCCATGCCAGGCAGTGAGCGGCCAATTGGGTGGCTCAGGGGGCATGGCAAGGGTAATTTAAACCCCGGCGTGACACTGAATTGCCCCTTTCAGCCTCACACCGTGGATCTGCCGCCCTCTTACCTTTTTTCAGGCTGGTTCATTGGCCTTGCTATGGACTTCGGTTGGTCACCATTGAGGGGCCTGGTAGGACTTTTACCACTTGGCAAATTGGCACCAGCCATTTGGTTTTCACCTACCTCATAGCAATTGTTACAACTTTGCAAAGTTTGGCAGTTAGGCACTGGAATAGCAATGTGTGGAGGAAGGGAGGTGCGGCCATCACCTGCCCCTCCATGCTCAAGGGTATTCCGTTAAAGGAATCCGGGGGGGTGGATCTCGTCCGAAGTGCACGGAGGGACTAGGGCCATGCCACAACCCCAGCGGGAACCTAGGGAATATTAGAGTCAATCCACATTGGCAGGGTTCCCCCTACTGGTGGTTTAGCCTTACAGACTTCCAGCAAGGCGGGCAGCAAGTCAGATATAGTCTGTTGGTGCCAATGCCTAAGCCATACCACTCACATTCTGTAACCAATAAAGTTGCGGCCTAAATTTTGCCCATTAGCATTAACCTAAAAGTTTGTATCCTAGTGTCTTTATTCTCCTGGGGGTGGCTTGGGGGCTTTGACATGCAAATATTTTTGGGAACTGAAGCTAGTTGAGGGTGCTGAGAGTCATTAGGAGACACCCTATTCCCTTCAATTCCCAGAGTTCCCTGTGGAGAGGGAATGATTGTTGAAACAGTCTGACAATTGTATTTCTGTGTGGAGATCAGAATTCTTTGGGGAAAGCCATGACTGCTTCAAGTTGCATCACTGTGGCATGAATGTGGCTTAGATGAGCCTTTGGCCTGAGCCAGTAGGACTTTTCTTATGTTCTTACATTCTTATGTGTGCCTTTCTCCATGTCTGCACAGAAGAAGTTGGGCAAAGCCATTGCCTCTCTCTATGCTGTGGGAAAACAGCATAACACCAAAGCAGCTGATTTGTCTGATTCCCTTTTTGTTTTCTGAGACAAGAGGGTGTGGAGAGAACCAAAGAGTGCCTTTGTTATTTTTCCACCGGGGGCTCGAGAAGGAAGGAACTGGAGCCATATTCTATCAGAGCATTTTCTCAACATGAATGGAATACATAAGCCTGAGCTAAAGGAGTATATAAAGCCTCGCTGAAATGGGCTGCATAATTCATTTGTCTCACAATCCATAAATAATGATAATACTGTATCATAGTCCGGCTATGCAGTAATCTTTATCTCCCACTGTCTAAATAAAATTTGATGTTTATAAACTATATACACTCACATATCCCCATGTACATAGCAAAAATCAGCCAAGAGATAAATTAGAGAGGAAAACTATGAAAAATGGCAAAATTACTGATGCAAACTCTACATAAACAAATGTGAGGGTTTAACATTTTCATAAATGTTTCACAACTTGAGCTGTTTAGTGTCCCACTAGGTCAATTGCTCTAGGATGAGGGCATTTCACATTTCGGATTTTTTTTCGGGGGGTGGGGGGGACAAACAAGTCACAGCACTGGGCGGATCAGCTCATTAAATCAGAAAGTGGCAACTTGCCTACAACACCACAACCCAAGCTTACTTCAGCCCATGAAAAGGGTTCTTTCTGAAATTCTAACACTGCCAATGGTCAAGCCTAAACACAGGCTGATTCACCTGGTATGGTAGGCTGAACTATGGCTTACCATGACCTCACGAAGGTGCTGGATCCCAGAGAGAAGCACAACCACTTTGTTCCTTCTTGGGTGGGTGGGTGTTTAATTCCCCCATGTATTTTTTATTGAATTATAAGCAAAAGAAAACAATTATGGAAGTAGAAGCCAGAAAGAAGAAAGAGATAGAAGCTTCCAGAAGATCAACATAACATGATGCAGCATCGGTGCAGACATGGAACATGAGTACAGAAGAATATTGTTGAGGTTTAAGAAATATTTGGAAGATATTTGGAAAAGAAAGTACTGCAGTAATTGCCAATATGTTGAACTCAATGTGGATCAGACAAAATTTTAATCTTAATTCCCTTGCTTTCTTATCATGTGTGCAGAACACAAACAGAAATGTAATAAAAGTAAAATAAAATAAAATGGCTTGGATGTGTTATATCTTGTGGATTGTATTTTCATGTAATTCATACTTTGGCACAAGGTGGAAGAACCTGGTCTTTTTTTTTACTCCCACCCAACATTTGACTTAGCATATATTCCAGACCCAGGCTTGTGACTGAGATCTCTCACTACTAACCATCAGCTGTCATCCAGGTTTGTTCTGTTCCCAAAATATCTGCATCTTTGGGAATCTACTCACTTCATAAAAAAATGTGCATAGGTTGGCTACTGCTCCCTTCTCCTTTGAATGTCTGAAGGGGACTCTAATGTCTGCCAGTTGCATTATATGATATGAGGAAGCTATGAATGGTCTATCTGTCACACTCTATCTGCTAGTTTTAATGCTTAACATACATAGCTGCCCTATGCTGAGCGAGACCACTTGTCCATCTAGCTCAATAATGAGTCAGACCAGAATTGAGTCATATCACATTGGTGCAGCTCCCAACGAATTGTCCACCTGACTGGGAGCAGCTCTCCAGGGGTTGCTGCCTAACCGTTTAGCATGATATGTGGGGAAATGAACATGGGAACACAGGAAGTAATTAAGCTTTCTCAAATCGAGTCAGACCATTGATCAATCTAGTTCAGAATGGTCTGCAACCTTTGGAAAACCAAAAGTTCTCCAAATGGAACTACCAAGGCAGCAGCCTTGGTCATTGGCCATGTGTGCTGGGACTGACTCTTTGCTCTGAGTCATTGTACAGATTGTACAGATGCCACACTAGACTTCAGTGGGAATGCTGGGCCCAAGCTCAAGCTAACCTGAGACTGGGCTGACATTTGAGCCTAGGTGTCTGAAATGCAATGGTTATTAGGGATGCTGTCAACATCATTTCCTTAGTAGAAAGGATGGGGGGGTGGGATTTGGTGTGATCCAGATTTTAATATGACTCTTTCTAATTCATACTTTTTGAAACAATATGCACACTGAAACACAGCTATCCTCCTAAATTTGCACTTCCCTCGATTTTGTCATGCAGTTCTCCTATCAAATAATGTGTCGTACCATATTATTAATTTTCTTTTTCTTTTTAATAAAATTTCTATATCATCCTTTATCTGAGCATCACAGGGCAGTTTACAATATAAAAATACAAAAATACAAATCATAGTAACAAACAAAACCAATATTGCACAAACTGTTTAAAAGACCAAAGATTGTTTAATTAACCAAAAACCTGGGACAAAGTGCATATTAGGGGAAAGTGCATAAAAATGTTTGCATAAGTGGAAATAACATATAAAATGTTATAAATTTATTGAATTTATATCCCACACCTTCCTCCAAAAGAACCCAGGGTGGGAAAATACACTTTATTTAATGTGCGAAAACATGCCTATTAGAAGAATTCTGTACTAAAATGCTGACAAATGTACAAACTGATACAGAACTGGAGAGACTGGGGAAAAAAATGAGAAGCTGAAATTGGCAGATCCATCCATGCCTAGTAAAAAGTATTTTTGAATACACAGTAAGATAACATGCTGCCTTGCATTCATTTATTAACATTATTTCATAGGTACCAGTAAATTAATTCATGGGATGATTTTTTTGCTATATATGTGTGTGTGTGTATGTGTAAAATTCAGCTGAACCTGATTTCAATCTCAGTGATACTTGAAATCTTGCTAGAGCACATTAGAACACATAACACATAAAGCTACAACTTAACCTAATTTTATATGAACCAAACCCTTAATTCTTTTTTTCCTTTTTTTTTTTTTTGCAACTCACTCATCTCATTCCTATGATCATAAGAAAATGTCTAATATTAAATTATAACAACAGCAATCAAAGTCATGGGGAGCGAGAGGATTCTCAATTGCAGTCCATGCCCTGCTCTCGATATCACCAGAGGAAGAGATTGAGAAGCCCATCAATTCACATAACTTCCTACCAGTGCCCCATTGTCTTTTCAGGACTTAATGATGCTGAAGTGTCTCCATGATTAAAATTTAAAGGCTTCCAAGTAACCAAGTAATTTGCCCAAAACTCCTTATCCACCACTCACCACAAAGACTCTGATTTTAATATACTATTAATCAAGCTCCAGCCTAGTTTACCAGCGATACTTAAAATTACGGAAGAACTAACTTCATTGTTCTCATAGTATCAGAAGAAAAATCTTTTTCCTTCATCAGTGATGTGTGCGTGCACACACATCCCAAAATGGAGAAGTTAAAAAATGATATTTGATGGTGAAAACACGAGAGAGAGAGAGCTGTTCCTCATGTGATAAATTTGATCTATAGGTTTTGCTGCAGTTTTCATAAACCAAAAGTTGGTTTTAATCATCACACAGGTGTATATGTTTCTGAGTATACAAAAGAAATCAAGAAAATTGATAGAGATCTGTTGAAATACAATGGTTGCTGATCGCCCTACAAAATAAGAAAGTATGAGATTACCCTGCTTTTACTATGCTGTACGACCACTGAAGGGGTGAACAGTCACTTCTGAATTAAGCATATCATGGCCAATAAGTTTAAATAGTGACGGGGTGACTGGTGGCCACAAGCATAGGAAAGCACTGCTGTTCATTGCTCCACCTCTTAAGGTACTCCTAATCACATGTTCCTTTTGCTCCACCATTTTGGAGCGCCTCCTGCCTGTTTGACTCACTGTTTGACACATGCTAGCTAGGCAAAAGCAGTCAAGGAGGGTTCAGGGCAGGGCCATGAGGCATGTGTCCCTGCCTGTTCCCCAAAGGATGGTGTGTTGGGAACCCTTTTGGGTAAAATTGTGACTAAAAAAAGAAGCTACTAAAAGTGATATCTTTGTCCCGATCTGCCAGGAGAAACCTCATTTGACTTCTTCTCGGAGTTATAGGCCAGAGGTCCAACATTTTGCTCCTCTGCAGCTTACTCTACAACCCACCTCTATTCCACCATCACCTGCACCTTCTAGCATGATTGCTTTGCTTCCACTGCTTCTCCAAGGCTTGAAGAGAAGCCTTGCCAGATACGAGCACCTTCAAGGTAGTAGAGGGCACAACCACCTTGGCCCTGTTGATGCCTTTTTGTCCAGCAACCTGACTTCCCACAATATTGTCTGGCATGAGCATACCAGAGGTGGGCAATATCAGTGCTTGCAGTGACATTCTCCTTAGCATAGGCTAGAAGGAAGGAAGGAAGGAAGGAAGGAAGGAAGGAAGGAAGGAAGGAAGTCATTTCATTGAGATCAAGAGGTAGCATCTCTGTGGCCTAGGAATGCAGAACATTTTGGTGTTCCCATGCCTGGAGGGAGTGGATATTGAAAGTTTCCCCCCTTTGGCACCCATCTGCATTCACAGAAATGACCTATGTAGGCTCTCAATGATGGCACTGATTCAGGTTTAGCTTTCTGTAAATGCAAGTTAACTGTTTTGTATAGTATATATTTTTGCTCTTATTTGGTAGAACATCCACACTGCTAATTTTTAGATTACTTGATTCATCATTATATTTACTGCTCTCTAAAATTGATAGGTGTTTGAAAGCTGCCTGGCCTTGAGTGTGTGTGTGTGTGTGTGTGTGTGTGTTACACAGTATTCAAAGAGAAATATTAAATACAGCCTTTAAGACAGAGTTAAAATCTAATTTCACAGTCGTACATACATGTTACCTTGTTACCAGACTTGCAACGTTAACCAATTCTTTTCTGTCAACTGGCAATTTTTTGGCAGATCCCTTTTGCATGATTCATGAAGGACCAGTAAAAGGCTAATTGTTCAAATTAATTTGCGTAAATGACTAAGCAAGAGATAACAAAATTACATCTGCACTTGTTTGGCAAAGATTCAATAGTAGCGGCCCTGTACTGCCAGCTGCTTCCAGACAACACTCTTGCAGAAATTAAAAGCTACAAATATTAATTAATACACTTTTTTGGTACGTTAATTTGCACTGAAAGGTTCCGGGAGTGCAAAACTGCTGAGAAGATGAACCATGATAATTAGAATTAATGGGATGGATGCATGTTTTTTGCAGCTGAAGTTTTAAAAAACCTATGAATGGGACTGGGAACTTGGAGCTGACATTCTCATAAATCTCTATGATAATGCAGCTATTAGTATTAGAAGGATTAAGTAGTGTGGCTCCAACGTTATCCATCACATGACACATTGTATCCCATCTGTCACTGAAGCAACTAAGACATGATAGCTGTCCTTGAGGAAGCCATCTGAAAAGCTTTGGGAATTTAAGGAATTGCCAGGCTGAGTGTCGAAGTACAAAATGAATAGCTCAAACCTCTGACTCTCAAATAGAAATAATGGCCAACACTCTGTACTTGTCAGCTTAGTGCTTTAACAAATACTTTCACTTGCACTATCTATATTTAAGTTTAGGTAAGCAGTCTAAATTATAAATATATCAGAGAGAGAGGAAGAAAAATTATCAAATGCCACTGATTTTATCTTTTAAGTCATTTGTGATGCTGTACATTTGATTTCCCCACATGTTCATGTACTAACAACTATGTTATTAATTTCCTTCATTTTCCAGGGCTTTAATACTGAAAAGTAACACAGATAAATATTTACTTCCTAAAACATCTATGAATTGTAAAGAATATGTGCAGGTACTAGTAGGTAATTGTTATACAAAACATGTGGGCACAATCTGTTTCTGTTGCTTGCAATGGTGTAAGCTGTTAAAACTAACCAATATTAAAATCAATGGTTGCTGTTGTATTGTTGTTGTTTTGTTCATTTGTGCTGTGCTCTTAGTTCTGGGAAGAACACAAATTCAAATTGCTTTTAGATCAGATAATCGTTAATAAATCTGGTTATCTGAAAACTGGACAGGCAAATAGATGAGGAGTACAAAAGGAAGTTTCCATCAGTAACATTTGATAGTTTCAATGTTGGGGAGATGTTTGCATAATCCGAAGGGATTCTGTTAGTTCTGTTTGAAGTATTGTAAGCAAACAGAAAATCAGTAAGAAGAAACAACAGTGGAAGCAACATAAATAGGCCTGGTCATATTCAGCACAAATCCAAATCCTGAGCATTTGAAAAGCCACCCATCTATTGCCAATTTTGCAAGCAGACAGACTGGAATAAATGGTTAGGATTGGTATCTTGCAGAAGATGGTATTTAAAAACAAAACAGAAGCGTAATGCTTTGCTGATATTCAAGATTATGCTGGAACATAAAAAAGGCTAATTTTATTACAAATGTAATGCAAGAATTGCCAGGAAAAAAAGTCTGGCATAAAATGAGGGCCATCCATCTACACAGCTCACGAGGAACCCAAAGCACATCACAGGTTATTACTATGATGGTATCTTTCAGAAGTCACTTATTTTTATTTAATTTTATTTTTAAAAAATTCTGGTTGAACGTAAGAATAATGCAAGACTCAGAAGCAAAATACACTTCTTTATGAACAACAGCAACAAAAGTACAACATCAGAAGCACTTTAGAGAGTAATAAATCATTAAACCTTTCCAATATTTTGTGATCGTCTACATGTTCAGCCTCATTTGTCCAGCTCCTACATCTTTTTATTTAAACTGTTAAAAAGGATACAAAAAGTAAGCTGTTTAATATTGGTCAATTTGTATTTATTAGGTGACTTCTTACGTGAAACAGAAGCTATTTCAGAGGGCTGCCTTATATATTACTTATTAGTTTGCAGCTCCTCCGTGTGGCACACCCATATGTGATGACTCACCGCACAGATTTCCCCATCAAATGAACAGTTTAACTTTTGGAGAGGGCGATTTCTGTGGCAAGCTTCTCTGCATGTTATTGGTCCTATATCTGCTGTATAGCCAATGGAGTTGGGCTGTCAGGAAGAATTCTTAAAGCATTGTGCAAGTAGGGTAGTTGTCACATGAGGGACGGGTGGCAAAGAGGACAGAGACACTAGATCACCCCCTCCTCTGTGCCCATTTTTATGTTGCCTTCTACACATTGGAGGGTAGCAGAGACCTTCTGCAGCAGGGACCTTTTCTTTCTATGGAGACTCCTCAAGCTTTTTAGAATCCTGGAGAACCAAAGTACCAAAACGTGTATACGCCAACAGAAGAGGCTCCCTAGTGCAGTCACCTTCCAACTCATGGAAGGCAACAAAAACTAGCACAGAGCGGATGGAGGTAACATCTTATCCCTGTTCCTCCTTCTTCTCCTGGAGAGGTCTAGTGAAATTCAACAGCAGCACCAGATCGGAATGCTGCCAGAATGGTGCCTCCCACCCTGGGGTTTTCACGTTCTATTTTTCTTTTCGCCCACTAATAACTTGAACCTAACATATTGAATGAGGAGCCTTCCTTCATGTATCCCAAGTTGAACTCTAAGTTTGGTTTAGACCACCTTCTTAAATGTTCTGTCAAACCATCTTCAGGACTTATAACTGGACCTCTATCACTGTAGAAATACGTTGCTCTGGAACTGCAACCCTATGCAGCACCCCATTTTTAGCATATTTCCAAAATATTTTAATATACTGTTTTCCATTTTTTTCTGAGTCCTTCCAGAGCATGACACGAGGGAGCATGTGAATGAAGAGCAAATTGCAAGAATGTATAGATAGCATAATTTACAGTGAATCTAGGAAACACAAAGAAAGTGCTCTCAATTTCTACTCCAGATATTGGATAACTTGACCCATACAAATATGACAATATCAGCCTTTTTGTAACCAGCACCTTTCTTTTATTAAATCTGTGATAGAATTGAGAATTTTGTGCATGATTTGGGAAGAGAAAATACATTTAAGCCAATGGTTCACCTTCCTCTCTTTGGTAGAGTCAATGTCCAGAGTTTTAAGTAGAATTTAAGTGAAATTATTCATAACCCATTTTTTATATTCTCCAAGTTTTGATGCACAGATTAGAGATGTGCATCTACAGTGGGGTGGGGGAAACAATGAGGCAAACTGGGGTGGTTCAGGGTTCTGCCCCCACTCCACCAAGCCAAAAGTGCAACATCAGCAAACCCCTTTAGTCAGACTGAGACCCCCACAAAGCCCAAGTTACTCTGTGCTTTTCTTTACTGTATTCCCTACCTATCTTTATGTTTCTCCATGGGCTTTGAAAGAAGTAAGTCTGTCCAAAATGTTGTCTGTGGAGCACTAAAAACATATGGATTTTTTTTATTAAAAACAAAATGAAGCACAGAAGCAGAGGATTTTTTAAAAAAAAGATTGAAAGCTTCACTTCAGTTTCTTTTAAAAACGCTACTTCATTGCTCTTCTTTAACCAAAAGAAACAAAACCCAGAGTTCAGAACTCCACAGGCATTTTTCTAAACAGCCTCACGTCAAGAATGGCTAACCTGTGGCCATCTGGGTGCCTTTGGACTACAATTCCTATCATCCCTGGCCATTGGTCATGCTTGCTGGAGATGATGAGAACTGGGGTCAATGGTCATCTGAAGGATGGCAGGTCTAAACCATGGCTGAATTGTTAGATTCAGCATTTTTCTCAATAAGCTACATAACTGGAGTTCCAAGAGATATTAACTGGGAGAGACTGAATATGCCCTTGCCCATCTTGTCCCTTGTATTCATAATTGTATATACTGCTGCCAATGAAACACTGGGGATTTTATGTATAAAATTCAGTATTTCCCATCTTTCCAACAGGGCTACTTATGATTACTTGAAAATACATTCATTCAGGTAGTTCCAGACATAATTCAGATATCACTCAGAGCATCGAAAGGTACAGATATAATTGCCAAGGTAAGATCATGCAACTTCATCCTTCATGGCTGTAACTGCCCCATTTAAACAGTAAAAGCAAAGAATCGTCTTGTGACGCCTTAAAGACAAACAGATTTATTGTAGTATAAGCATTCATAGACCAGAGCCCACTTCATCAAATGCATCACTTGTATCCAGTGAAGTTGATTCTAGACCACAAAACCTTATGCCACAATAAATCTGCTGCAAGATTCATTGTAGCGCTTGCTGCAACAGATTATCAGGGCTACCCCTACGGATGCCACTTGTCTATTTAAAGATTTCACAAGCCATCTTTTAAGGGAAATCCTTCCAAGGCAACTTCCAACACACTTTACAACAATATATATGAATAACAATAAACTTAAAGCCCAAATAAACATACTAATCAATAAAGAGCAGTAGCCAGCAATGGCATTAAAACAACACATAACCCAGTAAAACCGTAAGATATTGATAAATCAGCACCAAAAATGATGTCCAGTTCAAATCTTTAATCACAAGATAGCTGCAGTGAACTATGAAGCTTTCAGGACCTGCTTGGGGGCAGTCAAGGAAGGAGCCCAGCCTATCATTCACAACAGGAATGGAGTTTGACGTATGTGGGGTCACTACCCAAAAGGCCATCTCCCTTGAGTCTGCCATCCTTTTATCTTCACAGGAAGTCACACAAGTAGGGCCTATGAAGTGGATTTCAAAGTGTAGGCAAGATGATAAACAGTGTGGACCATCTTTTGTAGTTTTAGGACAACACAGCAACACACTACTGGATTCCTGTACATAGTTCTGATCAAGCTGGATTCTTCCAAACTAGTCCTGCTTTCACAGTGGCTTCTTAAACCATCTAAGCTGGTAGCCACCAGTGTATTGAGATAGCAAATGCCATACTTTAACTATGGAACTATACTGATTCTAACATGCCCAAGTACAGGTAGCAAAACAGACTAAACGCTCAGATTATTTTCAGAGATGGAGCCTTGACTTGCTTTGCTATGAAGAAGAAGAAGAAGAAGAAGAAGAAGAAGAAGAAGAAGAAGATCACGTTCATCCTGCCCATTCCTCAAGGAGCTCAGATTGCTTCTCGGAGAGATCCTTCATCTGTGTGCTAGTCAGGCCAATAAATAATTACAATTGTACCTTGGTTTTCGAACAGCTTAGTTCTCAAACATTTTGGCCACAAACCAGAAGTGAGTGTTCCAGTTTGCGAACTATTTTTGGAAGCCAAAGGTCCGACGGGGCTTCCACGGTTTCCGATTGGCTGCAGGAGCTTCTTGCAGCCAATCAGAAGCCACACTTTGGTTTTCAAACATTTTGGAACTCAAACGGACTTTGGAATAGATTCCGTTCAAATTCCAAGGTATGGCTGTACACCAACAGGCCCCTTCAGATCAAAGTCCGGCTTTTTAAAATAGAGGGGATGCACACTAAAATAAATTTCTTAAGTACTTATTTGGGACTCTGTAAAGAGAAGGATGAACCAAAGGAGTGAAGGCCGATTAACACCTGGTGCAACACAGGTCCGTGCAAAGGTGGGTCAGCTGGGCACATTTGCCCCAGACCTCAGAGGGCTAAGCCAGCCAGGGGAACCAAGCAGGGGGCCTGCCAGATTTATGCTATCATGCCTAACTCCACCTATACCCCCAAATTGCAGCACAACTTCATTGGCCCACAACTCACAACTTTGTTGCAGCACCAATAGGGGCTCCTCTTGCTTCTGAGCATGTCGATGCTGCTTTGAGATGATAAGTGGGTCAGGTGGCAACATCTATCATTTTCTGCTATTTTGGCTCGGCATAGACTGGGCATTAATGCTGTCCAATCACAAACTGTTGTGAAGTGCTGCTGGGAAACCCATGACAAACTGCTACCAAAGCTGTAATGGATGTAATGGGTAAAATAAAATAATGCCTGATGGACAAGTCTTGGAAAATAACGTCACGGTATCCACCTTACGGATACAGCAATCGCTTTCAGCGTCTGAGCTTCCGCAGAAAGTAAACATGTTTTAATTCCGTTCCTCTGGGGACAATATCAATGAAAACATGGAGGAGAAGGGTGCAGGGAGGGCATAAGCTGGTGTCCTGGGCTTTATATTTGTGCATCAGACATTCTAATTCCCTCATGCCTGGTTTCTACTGAAGGGGCGACCAAGAGCTTTTGAAATGTGTTGCTAATTACACGTCTCATCAAAAGCTCAACACTTAGGCTTGTGATGAGCACAAAGCACTTGTCTACCAGACACCTATCGCCTTCACGGGCTCCACTCTCTCTCTCTCTTTTTTAATAGTCTCTTATGCAAAGATAGCTGGGTGCTTAAATATTTCTAAGTCTAGCAGTTTAAAAGATTTAAAAGTATTTTTCTTTTAAAAAATGCAGAATAGATTCTGTCTCTTTTTCTCTTTTTTTTGTCTCTCTGTGTGTGCTCTTATCACTCAAGAAAACCTTCACTGATTTCTCCTCCTCCTCCTCCTCTCTCTCTCTTTTTAATTAAAAAAATCCTTTGGGGCTGTGAATGCCAATTTTTAGCCCAGAGGGAATATTTTTTTTATTAGAGTTCTAAACCCCTGAAAATCAGAGTCTATGTAGTGTAGGGCCTGATAAACCCTTAACTGTAACACGGCTTGCAAGGGCAGCTATAATATCTGATGACAAACTGACAGATTATTTCTGATGAGGATGGGGGAGCCCTTTTTCCTCCTTTTTTTTTAACCTGACCCTGAGGACATGTCATAACATTTGTATTATCGGCAATAAAATGTCAACTACGCTGCCGTAAGATTGCTAAGGCTTGGAGTTAAAGCATTCCATTTAGTACTTCTACAGTTTTCAATTTAAAAAATAAAAAAGACTGTAATTTCTTATTGGACAGTCCCTGACTCAGTACTGTTCGCTGATTTATCATGGCAGTTGCTGGGAGATCGTCCCTGGCCATAGCAAAAGAAATCTGGAGAGATAAAGAGAATAACTAACTAAACTACAGGGCCAAAGATACCTCTGTAATTCTTTAAGTAAACGTTGAGTCAAAATAAGTTTTTGAGAGAGAGAGAGAGAGAGAGAGAGAGAGAGAGAGAGAGATATGGGGGGAAATTGGGGGCCTGGTTTGATTTGAATTTGTGCAATCTTACCATTGGATCTCTCAGATCATTAGGTATTTTAAGTCCAGTACACACAATAGATTTTTTTAAAACCCCAAAAGCCTATTATCTGTCAGTTCCTAGAGCTGGGTGGTATATTTCAAGAAGAGCAAACCTGTGTACATTTATGTGGAAATAAGTCTCACAGTAAGCTGACACTATACAAAAAGTAAGCATAGGAATGCAACCTAAAACCTACTTGTGAATCAGTTAGCCACACTGAACTCAAAAGGACTTTCTTCTGTATAGGATTGTGCTGGATGTAAACTCAGGTGGCACTTAGAATGGGGGGTAAATTTGGTTTAGTTTGCATTTAAAGGACTCCTAGCTAATTCATATTTTCTGAAACAATACGCAAACTGGGGCACAGCTATCCTTCAAAACTCACACATCCATAGATTTTGATATGCAGTTCTCTAGTCAAGTACAATGGTACCTCAGGTTAAATACGCTTCAGGTTACATACGCTTCAGGTTACAGACTCTGCTAACCCAGAAATAGTGCTTCAGGTTAAGAACTTTGCTTCAGGATGAGAACAGAAATCGTGCTCCGGCGGCGCGGCAGCAGGAGGCCCCATTAGCTAAAGTGATGCTTCAGGTTAAGAACAGTTTCAAGTTAAGAACGGACCTCCGGAATGAATTAAGTACTTAACCTGAGGTACCACTGTAATGTGTACAAAACTGCATGTTCTATGGTACAATGCACCCACGTCAGTGAAAATAAGATGCAAAAATGTATTATGTTTAGGGAAAGTTGTTTGCCAAAATATGAATATTTGAAGAAATTCGCACCAAAATGCCGTGGAATTTTCCTAAATTGGTTTTTTTTTTAATAAAAAAAATGGAAACTGGTGTGGAAATGTAGAAAACTAATCATAGGACTGGAAAAAACAAAAATTGACAGAGTCACCAAACTCTACTTGTCAGTCAAGCAATTCAGTTAGAAAAAAACTTAAATAGCTGCACATGTAGCCAACACTGACAACTTTTCTTCTCTTTCTGTTGGCTAGTATGTGCAAAAAAAACCCCACCCTATAAAGTTATTTTTCAAATAATTTCTTTGCTGCAGTGCCATAGAATTTTTCAGAGTAACATAAAGAGAGGATTTGGGAAACTGATGCAATGGCTTCCTGGTTGTTTGCAAGTTTCATCACCTTGTGCCTCAAAGAGGAGAATTTTCGTCAACATTATGTTGTCACGTGGCTGAGTCGTGTAACTTGAACCACGCAAAGTATCTTCAGAATTTTGTGTGTGTGTGTGCGCGCGCGCATGTTATTTCAGCAGGGAAAGTCAATTTTGTACTGATCACCATACATAATTATTTGGATGGTGGTTTTGGATGGGGAAGAAGGTTGATGCAATTAACAAAGGCCTATTTCTTTTTCATCCAAGCAAACCTATGATATAGTAACAAAAAAAAGAGAAACAACAACACTCTAAGCTATATTATTTCCCCAGAGATAAAATCCTTCATTTACTTGAGCAACTTTATAATTTTTTCTTTCTTTTTTTTTTTACATTTCAAGACTTCAGTAGTTGCCTTCTTGTAATATTTCAGCTTTTAAGCTGTTTTCTTGCCTCAATGAGCTCACATAAGATACATCTGAAAGCTTTAGTACAAATTTACTTGGAATAAAGTCTTCAATTCATTTTCATGGCACCAAAAAGACAGCTTTAATAACTGCAATGACAAATAAACTGGAAATCATTCCAGGCCTTTTCACTTAACTGACAAGTAGAACACTCTCATAATGAGCCGCAGGTTTTACGTTTTCTCTTTGACCATAATAGCTTCATTTAAGAGCGTCAGACCCTGACACTTCATCATTTATCTACATTATTTCTCATCTTCTTTCAAATAAATTATGGAATACTAGACTGAGCACATAAAAACAAAGTGACTTGTTATCTGTAAACAGCAAGATAAATTGTCCAGAAGTTCCTCATTTAGTTCCTTTTAAATTTAAAGGCAAGTTATTGGTTGTACCTTTTTTTTATTTTTCTCCTTCTTCCCAATTTTTTGTTGCATTTTTTTTTTTTACAACCATCTTATTTTTCTTGCCAGTGGCCTTTGTGCACTCATCCAAAGCCTGATGATAGTGCAAAAGGCATAAAATAATTCCATTATCTAAGGTTGGCCAGTATAGCGGGAATGAGGAAGGGCGGGGGAGAAGGAACAAATAAAACAATTTTACATACATATTCCCTTCCATCTGTAAAATTCCTTCTCTGTAATGCATCTTGTCACCCTATCAAATGTGACACATTCAAAGTAATGAGCAGTGGATCTGAAACTGTTTGAGCCTATCACAAGTTAACAGTGAATATTTACTCTGACCCAACAACCCCATCCTATCTTAAATGGCACTTATTCTTGTCTGAACACAGGGCTAATGTTCCACCAAGTTCACATTAAGTTGAAAAACAGTACTGTTTAAAACCTAATTAGCAGTACATGCAGCATTTGTGTGTTAATTATTAGTGACGGGCGAAACTCAAGAAAGTTGGGCGGTTTGATTTAATAATACTTTGTACTTCAGAAGCCACCCATATGAGAATTCTAAAAACACTCTGCACATGCATCCTGGTGGGCACATGTTATTGCATTTGATAAATATACATACATACACACACATTTCCACAAAGCCTCAAAACCCTACCTGTTTCCTGCAGTTATTGGTCTACTACAATCTAATTTCCCTAATGGTACCAGAACTGCATAGGAAAGTTGAAAACTCAAGGGATGAAATGTACAGCAAAGGAGCTTTGAAGCATAGAAGAAAAGAAGCAAGAGTGTCCACAGTCCTCACCACTCTCAAATCTTGGAGCTGAGTTGACAGAAGTGTTTCTGATTATCAAAGGCTGAAATCCTCAACACACAGCTAAGGACACCTCAGTCCCCTTGATGTCAATGGAGTGTAACTATCTGCAGGCATCTAAGCCAATGTTATCAGCCTAAGTTCACCAATAGAGCATTCACCATCAATATCAGATTAGCGTGGGATGATGAATTTTTTGAACACTAAATGCAAGCTTTGTTTTCAGCCAGAACTCATCAAAACTCAGGTTCTGCACCTCTCAGGTGGGCGCCATTGCCATTCTATGAAAATGAGGGAGGTATTCATAGTGAGTTCTGGCACCTATTTTTCCAGAAAAATAGTACTAAAAGTACAGTGGTTTCTCAGCTGTTTCCGGAGGGGTTCTGATCTCATTTCTCAAGGGTAAAAGCTCATTGTCCAGCAAGGGCTACGGAAGAAACAACCTGTCCTGAAAGAAGGGGAGAAGGAGGAGAAACAGCTTCCTTGAGATGAATGCTCATTTCTCTTCTTTGTTTTATTGATACTATTTTAATCATTTTTGGTGCTTTGTGAGCCCCAAGTGAAAAGTGATATATAAATACCACTCTGAGCACCCTTGTGTTCAGGGTATAGTTTGTCCAGCTGCATGTCAGCTCAAGGAGAAAGGTTTTCCAGCCTTTGGGCAGATTTGTGAGATCTTGGGATCGTGAAAGAACCTTAAGTGGGTGGGGAAGTTGAGGACTTAAAAGCTTCAGCTGTCCAAAGGTGGGGTTGAGGCCATTTTGCCTCATGAGCTTCCTACTTACTTGCTCTCTGTGCTAATGCTTCACAAGGAAATTGGGTTGCTGGCTGACAATGCCAGAAAGGAATTTTACTCAAAATCTCCATTGGCTCTCAGTTGGGAGATTTTTTGCCTTCTCCCAGTGATTTATATTGTTCTTTTGCTAGGTGTCCATAATTTTTTTCCCACAACTTTTGGTCAGAGTGCCATAGGGCAGAATTGAACATAAAGACGGACCCCCATAAGGGATCCGGGGGGAGGGGGATGCACAAACCACACCTCTAGTACAGGAGGGTGTTTGTAGTGCTCACTCCCACCATTCACAAGTTACAACCTCAGGCTGCTGCACAAATAAATGCTTACAATTCAACAACTTGTGGTTCGTAAAATGTGATTTCCTTCAGCCCAAGCTATAGCTTCCCTTGCTACAGATTTTTGGTTGAATAACAGTTGCTGGTGCCTATTGGATAGTAGCTGTGACATCATAGGTATGAAGTCTTTCTCTTGTGGGACCATTGCAAAAACAGGGCAGATAAGCATCGGCACTACAAATGAAGTCTGAAGGCAAGTACTGAATAAAGTTAAAGTGGAGCAACCAAGTTAACCTAGCAAGACAGTCTTGAAACAACTGGAAGATTAATCCTTCCTCAGTAGGAAGGAAGGATCCTATGTGAGGGCTGGGGAACCTGTGGCACTCCAGATGTTGCTGGACTCCTTGGGCTACTGGAGTCCTTCAAACATCTGGAGGGCCAGCGCTTAGTCTCTTCTGCCTTAAATGATCACTAAACCTTGCCAACAAAGGTCCGTATAGTTAAAGCTATGGTTTTCCCAGTAGTGATGTATGGAAGTGAGAGCTGGACCATAAAGAAGGCTGGTTGCTGAAGAATGGATCCTTTTGAATTATGGTGCTGGAGGAGACTCTTGAGAGTCCCATGGACTGCAAGAAGATCAAACCTATCCATTCTTAAGGAAATCAGCCCTGAGTGCTCACTGGAAGGACAGATCCTGAAGCTGAGGCTCCAATACTTTGGCCACCTCATGAGAAGAGAAGACTTCCTGGAAAAGACCCTGATGTTGGGAAAGATTGAGGGCACAAGGAGAAGGGGACGACAGAGGACGAGATGGTTGGATAGTGTTCTCGAAGCTACCAGCATGAGTTTGACCAAACTGCAGGAGGCAGTGGAAGACAGGAGTGCCTGGCTTGCTCTGGTCCATGGGGTCACGAAGAGTCGGACACGACTAAACGACTAAACAACAACAATAGCCCGCTTGCCAAATCTAGAATACAGTAGTCTAATTAACAGTGTTGCTTTTAACAAAGGCAGCAGGAACGGCTGCAAAGTTTTAACACATGACAATACCAGCACCTCCGCTTGGCTCTTTCCTTATTTAGCACTCTGTGTTTCCTGTTCCTCTGAGAGCTGCAAACAACCTAGACAATTTTATAAATAGAGTGTGATCAGTGTAGGCTCCTGATATGCTAGGAAATGGTTGCAGGGATAACTCCCTTATTACAAGAGAGACAGAGAGAGAAAAGAAACAATAAACAGTGGCTTTTGTTTTGAGCTAGTCTCCATAACTGAAAGCAGCATTCCAAAATAAAAAATTGACAAGGTGAAGTTGCATAGGCTTAGTTCCTGCATAATGCTAAGCCAGACATAGGCAAACTCGGCCCTCCAGATATTTTGGGACTACAATTCCCATCATCCCTGACCACTGGTCCTGTTAGCTAGGGATCATGCAGTTGTAGTGCTAAAACATCTGGAGGGCCGAGTTTGCCTATGTCTGTGCTAAGCCAAACCATTATTGACATGAACAAGCAAACATGAAGTGATCATAAGTGCTGTGCTCTTTCTCTGGTTGTTCTGCTGCTGCACTGTGCTGAGCTTAACCATGGTTTGGCTTAGTGTATGATCCAAATCCAGCCTTGTGGTTTACATCTCCCAGACAAACTACAAACCAAGATCAAATCTTGGTTACAGCTTGTGGTTTGTCTGGAGCAAGACAACCCACCAGCCCAGTCTTAGAAGAGATGCTAAGACAAAAGAAGGCTAAGCTCACAGTGCAGCAGCAGCAGGACCAAAGGAGGAGAAAAGTATCCCATATCTCCTCTGCAGGAGCCCACATGTTCCTGCTAAACCATAATTTGGGTAAGAATTACACATGAACTAGATCATAGAGAGCAATCCATTGCATGTCTACTTAGAAGTATGTCCCATTTGGATCGCTGGAACTTACTCCCAGATAAACCAGCATAGAGCTGCTATCTAGCCACTGAAGTGCTCTCCTTCTTCAGGTGTCTAGTCACAAACAGAGCAATTTAAACTGGTATAAATAATGCTAGCATCAAGTTACCCTTATTCCAAGCTCTCTTCATGAGGAATTTGACTTGCACCCCTCTTGTTTGATAGCTGAGTTCCACCAGGTTGCTAGGTCTTGTAACTGAGCTGAAGGTGTTTTGGAATAGGTATAAATCTCTGCTTATCCTATTTCCTCCTGCAACACTTTTTGTGGGAGTATGGCAATGGTAAATTCCACTGGCTTAAGTTCCACTGGCTAAGTCAGGGTGGTGAAGAACTTGTCCGGGATAAGGGGCGCATGCCAGTGTAGCACTGCATGAGCTCTGGCTCTGCCAAGAAAGTCCAAGCTCTGCCAAATCCAAACACTCTCATCCCAGTGGATCTTGGTTTGGATAGCACTGTGTGTGTATGAAATGGGGGGCTGGTAACAGAACCCTTCAACACTTCAAATGCTCTCTAGCTTTGAGAGGCTTTCTTTCAGCCTTCCTATGTTGTGATTTTGCTCTTGTACTTTGTGCTGTTGAAGGATTTACAGCATCTGATTGTGCTTGACTGCATATGTTGTTGTTCTTAATATGCTATTGATGACCTTTGGGCTGAAAAGCAGTATGCAGATAAATTGAAACAATAATAATAAATAATGAGATCTGCAAAATCCTACACTCCAAGTAAGTCTCTCTGTTCAGTGGGTCTTATTTCCTAGTAAGTGCGTTTACAGTTGCAGCCTAAAAGTCTATTAGATCTGTCACCAGGCTCCTAAAGCAAGAAAGGAGGAGTGATCTGTATGTTTCTCATCAGCAGACGATGCTACAATTCCTCTCCAGTATCACCGGGATGTCATTCAATCTGGCTCTAAACTTAAAATCTGCACAATAACCATAGTAGCGACAATAAAGCACTTAAACTTAAATGGAAATAATCTACTCACAAATAAGTCCTAATGGTAAGTGGTTTGTGTAGCTACACAAGACACATAAATAAAATTGTATTGATCTAATGGGCATCATATTTAATTTTCCTTACTTGACTGCTTCATATACCATTTCATAAAGGCATGGCAAGAGAGCTAAGTAATATTGCTGGTATCGCTTTCAAAATCGTATCCACAAAAGGCCAGGAAGAAAAGTCAGAGTATGGACAAGGTTTCTATTAGCAATTTAGCTGTGGATGCACCCAGGGTACATTACAGCCATGTCATTTTATAAAGCTATATTACATATATTAATGACATCCTTTCGCTTATGCCCCAGTCCTGTATCCTATAGGAATTGCTTCCCATGCATACATTGGCCACCAATGGCTTGTATACAAGGCAGGCTCTTGATGTAGCTTCTAGTTTTCTGTTGGTTGACATGCATGTAATTTTATAAGTGAGCATACGAGTTTAGTTTCCCTATCTGCATTCAGGTCATGAAAGACATGAGTCACAGTCACACAGAGCCACTGTTGGCTCTGACCATGCCATGGGTGTGACATAGCGATGGGGGAGAAATTTGTTTGGCCCGTGTGTTTTTTAAAGCAAACTCTTCTAATTTCCTCCTCCCATACCCATAAATGGATTGCAACACGTAACCTTCGGGATTTGCTTTTTCTCCAAATTCTGCTATATGGTGCCCAGAGAAATAGATACTTGTGGGTAATGTGCTTTTAGAAATGCATACATCAAAATAAAATATGCTTTTTAAATATGAAACAAGGCATACTGCTACCCCCTTTGCTACTGCCTGGGGAAAGTATGACTAACACCATTGTAACACAGGGCCTCTGTCATGGAGTGGCGGGGGCTCCAGCACTGGCAGGATGAGAATGAGCACCAGCGGATACCAGCAGCCCTTGGGACCAGGGCCGAAGCAAGGTGGGGGCGGTGGGGGTGGTCTGCCCCGGGTATCATCACCAAGGGAGGGTGACATTTGGCATGCCGTCCGCCTGCAACTCCTGCATACCCCAAGCTGTCGGGGGAAGGGGGGAGTTGTGCCAGAGGCTCCCCCCCTTCCCCTGTCGTTTTGACAGCTCTGTGCTCCCGGTCTGCTGGAGGAGATAGGCAGGCAGGCAGGGAGATGGTGGGAAGGAGGCTGGCAAGCAAACAAGTGGAGGGAAGGAGAGAAGCAGGAGCCAAAGCCTGTCACCCCAAAATAAGCTCAAGAACTTTGGCCAACCCTCCCCTTATAAAAGCTCAACAACTCCTGGCAATGACAATGGGTAGATCACAGCCCGTATTTTTATACTGTGAGTAGTTCGCAGTCTTTTGGGAGTCCAACTAGATTTCAATGTGGGCAGGGGGGTGACCGCACCGGGTACCACCTGACCTTGCTACGCCACTGCTTGGGACACAGGTCAGGAGGCCTCAGAACCCCTGTAGAACACAAGGAGGCACCAAAGGGGCTGAGTGTCTGGTGGGAGAGCAGAAAGACAGCATGGAATACCAGGAACACAGGGGAAGAAGAAGAGATCACACAGCCTTCCAACACAGGGGGTGCTAAAACTCTAGAGGTACATGAGTTCCTCTCCCTTCACCCTCTCAAGCACCTTGCCCTTCCAAAGTGGATATTTGTTACCGGGCAGTAATTCAGCCCCACAATAAATAAATAAATTGTTGCCCCTGGTAATACGCATTTTCCAACATTCCTGGAAGAAAGCCTTGGTCATATTGCGGACTGCATTCGAAAGTACTCGCCCAGTATCATCATTGCTACCACACACCAACACACCCTTCGCCAGCAGATGCCAGGGCAGGTTACAACAATTTAAAATCCAGTATTAAAAGCAGTCAAGACAAATGATGATTCCAAGAACAGGGTGGGTCCCGAAAATGCACCTCTCAGGTGTCAAAGGTCTGGGTAGAGAGATGCATCTTCAGTATTTTCCAAAAACTGTATAGTGAAGGGACCAGGCGCACTTCTGTTGGGAGAGAATTCCACAACTTAGGGCCGCCACAGAGAATGTCTTTTCCTGGGCTGCCACCACCTCAAGCTTCTGAGGGTGGCAGAACTTCCAAGAAGCACCCCTCTGCTGATCTCTACACTGAAGAGGGGCTTTAGGAAAGGAGTCTTTTTATATATACTGTATATATTTGGACCTAGGTCATTAAACTCTTACACGGTCCCCTTGAATTGCACTCAGAAACAAGGCCCGATATGGAGGAAGCAATAACTCTTTAAATCTCAGACCAGAAGAACCAGCCACTTTGTCCTCCACCCAATATTGTTCTTAACTGGAAACATGCCACAACTTAGTAAACATCTTAAGCCTTCTCTCTGTCAGCGAGGGTGGCGAGAAATGTGGGTTCTGAGGCTACAAATCTCATCTTTCTTGCCACTTCATATTTGCCATTCATAGGGACTACATCATCTTCTTCATCATCATCATCATTTTATTATTTATACCCCGCCCATCTGGCTGGGTTTCCACAACTACTCTGGGTGACTTCCAGCAAAATATAAAAAATAATAAAACATCAAAAGCTTCCTGATACAGGGCTGTCTTCAGATGTCTTCTAAAAGTTGTGTAGTTCTTTGTCTCCTTGGAGGGTGCCACTACTGAGAAGGCCCTGCAGTAGTCCATAGTACTACTCCTAATGCTGTGCTCATTTTATCATTTGCTTCCCACCTTCTCAGCATCCACAGGTGGTTTTCTGACTGCATATTACGTATGGATGCTGGCTTTTGAGCAACATGTTTTCCAAGGCTTGCTCATGGAACTAGTAGCAGGATGACAGTGACTCAGTGCAATGTGTGTGCATCTGAATTCTTTAAATGAACAGACTAACAATTGTCAGTGCTCCAAAAGCAGACCAAAATCAAGGGCAAAAATTAGTCTGCAAAGGCAGTGGTTGAGCACGCATGGTTTCACTTACGAATTTGTCTGTACACCCTCAATCTCATTAACCAATGCTTCACTGCAGAGTGAGATTTTACACTTCTTCTGAGCTGAAGCCAGAAGCAACCATTATTCCATCTTCATGCATTCTCTGATAATTGCTAAACTGATGGAGAGTTGTGAGATGCAGATAATATACTCTTTAAAATTATAAGTTGCAGATGTGTATAGGGTTGCACTGCTAATCCCCCAATCCTCAAACTATTTATTTGGCCATTGCAGCATGACATTTAGCCAACAGAATTTCCTTGGCAATCGCTAATGTTCTTCCTGTAAATAAATGCACTGCTTTATTGCAGGTCTTGCTTTTTAGAATTAAAATGTCAATTATTCCTTTCAGGTTTAAATTCCAACGCATGACCATGACACCCATCACAGCTTATTAAAGCTTATGTTTCATACAAAAGTACAACATGTAAATGGAGAAGCAGGGCAAAAATCCAGGATTAGAGTAGTGGGACGGGGGCAGGGGAGGGAAGTCATGCATTAAAGCCAATATTCATTTCTGTGAATTAAAAAAAAAGATATTCAGGGCATGAACTCAAGTTTGTAGCATGTGATACACTGAAGGCCATTGAACACAGCATAATCACCAAGTACATCGTAACTGCATAAACATCTGTTCAAAACGTATTGAAGAATCGTGAAATTGCACAGTGTATAATGGCCCTCAAAGTTTATATTTATTATCTATAACATAATGAGTATTAGTATTTGAAGGAAAAAATAGTTCTCTTTAAGGGGGGGTGCACACACACTCTTGATTGACAGCTCCAGAATTCAATGCTTCGATTTATTATCCAGAGCCCAAGCATCCTGGTGGTTAACAGCACTCGAAGTATTTCCATTGCCCTGTTTGCAGCTGTCAACCCTGTTATTGAACAAACACCTTGAGGGGTTTATTTTCGGTGTTCACATTAGTGCCAGCTCATGAAACACCCCGTGCCTCCCAATGATTGGATCAATGTAATCCTCCAGTACATAGGAACATAGAAAACTGCCTTACACGGAAACAGACTGTTGGTTCATCTAGGTCATTATTTGCTACATGGGCTGGCAAAGGCTCTCCAGGGTTTCAGACCCGGAAATGCCAGAAATTAAACCCAGGACCTTCCCCATGCAAGGCAGATGCTCTGCCACTTAGCAAAATCCATTACCCAACTATAGGAACACAGGAAGTGGCTTATATAGCCACTCAGATGGTTGATTCATCTAGTTCAGAATTGTCTGCACTAAAGGCAGCAGCTCTCCAGGATTTCAGACAGGAGACATCACTAAGCCCACCTGGAGATGGTGGAGATTAAATTTGGGACCTTCTAGATGCAAGGAAGATCTCCTACCACTAACCTACAATCCTTCCTCCATCTTACTGTTATTGCTATTATTGCTTTCTTGACAAACTGGTGTGTGAGACCATTTACAATTTAGGAAACAAAAACTGATGCTTGTGGTACTAATACATTATTTTTCTTTCTCTTTTACAGTAAGACAGTCTTATTTTCAGAAAACTGTAAAACATTTCTGAAGTGTTCTGAAGTGTTCCCACAAGGCAAGACCCAGTGATAACAGCAAGAACCTTTATTGAACTAACAGAACTGGACAACAGGAGCAAAGCAACTGCTTATATACATTTCTGCAGGCCTGGGCCACTCCCACTCCCAGCGTGATTGGCTGTCTAAACTTCCAAGCTGCGAATCGTGACTTAAAGGGCCAGTGGCAGAGGCCCAAATCCTGAAAAGTTCTGTGATTGGATATCATGTATCGAATCAGAACACAGGGGCTCAGAATCCTTAGTCCAGACCCAAGCTCAGGCAAACACAGACCACTGAATACATAGCAATTTCTATCCTGTGTGTCAAAACAACTTTCAAGGCTGTTGTACAAAGGAAGTGGATGGGCAGCTGTTCATGCAGTGGGCCTTCTCTTTCCTCTCCCACTTGCTGCAGCCCCCTCCACCAACCCCGATTCAATTTGGGACCTGAATTAGCAACCTGGCCTTGGCCACAGTTTAGCCCAAATCTATTGGATCCATAAATCTGAATCTTCATTATTTCCATTCACTTACATTCCATTCACTTGTTTTGCAGCCCTACTAGCAGGGCTGATGATCTGTGGCTCTTACTGAGGTTTCCTATAGTGCAGAGCTTTCCAAACTGTGTGCCGCGACACACGTCAGCTACAGTGTGTAAGTTTGTCGCATGAATGCTCCCTACACTCTTCCCAGGACTGGAAAAGGATTAGTATAACCTCCGGTTTGGTAGTAAACTGAATTACTGTGTCGCGAAATGATGCATGTCTAAAAAGTCTACTGCCAATGTGAAAAGTTTGGAAAGCTCTGCTATAGCATGTGAGGCTGCGGCAACCAAGCAGGATTGGGGGTGCTGGGGTGGAAGGGCGAAAGGGGAGGAAAAGAAGGAAGAGGTGGGGGTGGGGAAAAGGAGGACAAGGCCAAATAGCAGGGAATTGTTCACCTGGTTTGCTGGGAAGGGGCAATGGCCAAAAAAGGTCCACAACACTCCTTCAGAGTATCCAATCTTGTAAGCTTCCCCATCTTCACCAATGTGGACACTGGTTTCTCTCTTCATCTGTTGTTGGTGAGAACAGGGTCTTTGTCTTTGCAGGCATGGTTCTAGTTACCTTAGATATCAAAAAGAAGGAATGAGAAAAAATAAAGTAGTGAAACCATAATAAGAATAAGGGACTTTGCATATATTAATTTCATTTTTTCCCTCTTTTAAAAGTGATACTCCTGTCATCCTCTTCCCCCCTCCCCCGATAGTTTTTAGATTGTAAAGTGTTTCTGTGTTTTTCCAAGGACAATGGCTGGTCCGTAGAAAGTCTGTCTCCTGAAGTGATGAGTTGGAGAATGCAGCCGGAGCACTTGCCAAATCATACCACCATTATTAATTCAAGCATGATGAAATTGTTCATTTTAACTATAATCATGTAATTCATCAAAATACTACTGGAGCATATCATTCTGTGCTATTACACTGATATAGCACCTTCTTCCACCTCTGCCAAAAGCAGGAAATGTGGGTGGGGATATTCTTTTTAAAAATAATGCTTATTTTCACAAAAAGCAGTTGAATTTGGGACTTTTGGAAAGCTTCTTATTATGAAAAGCAAAAATTTCAAATGTATTGTTTTATGAACTTGTGTGTGGTCATTGATCTCGTTTGGGTAATTAACCCCAGTAATGAATTGACCGAGCACTGGAGATAGGAATGAAGAATTTATTATTTTTAGGAAAGTGTGGATGCAGTATGGTCCTGTTAAGGCAACGACTTTTCTCCTCCCTGGTCCTTTTTTACTCCTGTGCCATGCCAAGCTAAGCCAAGGTTTGCTTTTAAGCTGTTGTATGAACCCCAAGCCTGTGGTCAAGCTTTTTCCTCAATAACCATGAGTTTCAGCCAAAGTTCACTATGCTCATTGGTGCTGCAAATGTGGGTACTGCTGAGTGACACAACAAGGTAATATTCAAACAACACCAGTGTCCCAGCTTGCATGCTTGAGCCCTGGCTGTATGCATGCAGGCCTCTCTCATACTGATGTCAAAAAACTGAGGAGGTGGCTCTTTGCTCTCGCGGTGGGGCATGAAATGGCAGGAGATTTTGCCTGTTGTCTACCAAAAGATTACAGCATGTGGGCAAGAGGGTCCTGCAGTGGAATGACTGGGTGATACGGCACACTGACATTACTTCCGACTCAGAGTCCCTATACCGGCCAAACGAGGTGCACTTTCCAGGGGAGAAGAGTGTGATCTGGTTGTCTGACGTATCACAGGTCCTAAAAACCTGACTACAGATGTAGTGGTTTGGAGGCAAGGCTTTGGGCTCAAGTGGTGGTTTAGGCATTGAGTAACCATAGTCTCATTTATCTCCCCATCATTTCCTGTCATCTCCTTCCCTCCCTATTCGTACCATACTTTCAACTTCTCACTCTTCCCAGACATTTCCCCACATTTCCTCTCCTTCCTATTCACTCTTGCCTTATCAGATAATTGAGCTGGTCTTGCTGACTCACCCAGTGTCTCATCTCTGCTTTCAGAGACAGAAAGAGATGGACTTGCAACATTTCATGGTGGCAAAACGCTGAAGGAGAGGCGCATTCACTGCGCTCCAAACTACTTGGAAAGGGGACATTTATTTTTCCCAACAAAGCACAGCATATTGGTTAAGTAGTAAAAGGCCCATATAATATTTACTTACAGTGGGAAATTCTAAGGCTGAAATACTATGCTCATTTACCTGGGAGAAAGCCCAAGTGAACTTAGTGGGACTTACTTCTGAGTAGACTTGCACTGGAAAATTATTGCAATCATACAACTTGAATTTGCTATGTTTCTTGCATTTCAAGCAGAAAACTAAAATAAATAGTTGTAAGTAAAACCAAAAACACCTTAATTCTAACCATAAATACCCAAACATTTTGCATGAAATTGACAGATAACTGTATACAAAATGTGAACACTAGGAATTTTCAGTGCTGCCTAGCTGTGATCAGTACAGTCATACCCTGGGTTACAGATGCTTCAGGTTGCGTTTTTTCGGGTTACGGACCGCCGAAACCCGGAAGTACCGGAACAGGTTACTTCCGGGTTTCGGCAGGCGTGCATGCGCAGAAGCGCTAAATTGCGCTTTTGCGCATGCACAGAAGCATCGAATCGCAACCCGCCCATGCGCAGACACACAGCTGCAGGTTGCAAATGCACCGAAAACCAGCAAAGGGCCGGTTGGTTAGTATTTGCAATAAGGTGTGCCTTTAAGAAGCTTCATGGAGGTAGGGGGGAGAGAGGCCGCAATAAGATTTTGAACACTGAGGACTAAAGGGGGAAAGAAGTTAAGATGACAAAGACCATGCAAGCTGATGAATGATCACTGGCACAAAAATTGCTTCTGCAATACATACCCCTGCAAAAAGAAAAAGAAAAGAAAAAAGCCAGTAACAACAGTACAGTATACAGAGGCAGCCACTATTCAAAGCCTGCTTGATGTGAAAGCAATTTCAGTAGTAGGAAAACAGCTATAACTCTTTTGTGAGATTACTGGAAAGAGTAATGAGAAAAGGGTTGTAGGTGGAAACTCCATTATCCCAACCTCAATTATCCAACTCTTCTGATTATCAAAATTCCATTTTTGTATCCCACACTGCTCAGATCAACAGTGACACTGTGGAGAATTTTTTTATTGCTGTTTTACCTAGTTGCCACAACAAGAGTAGGGTCTGCTGTGTTTCATATGGTCCAGGTTCAAAGTAAATCATAAACACACTGGATAGATTTATTTTATTTATTTTAACCTGGAAGCCCCACAATCATTTTTATGCACATCCTTCCTCACCTGACAGGGACTTTACCAAGCTATCAGCAATCAAGAGGAAATGTATAAGGGACACAAAAGGAGAGGAATGCAGGTATCTAAGTTGTTTGTTCTTCAAAAAAAAATGGATAACAACAGGAAATTAAAAGTGCAACCTGACACTAGAGATCTGCTGAATGAAACAATATAGGATTTGACAAGAGGCCCCTCACCCACCCAATGCCAGCAGAATATGTAGATGTGTGTGTATGTGTAAAAGGCATGAAATATATGTCAATTGAACACCTCAGGTAGAACAGTGAAGGATTGTGTGTCTACCTCATGGCAACTGAGTTATGGGGTACTATAAGGCACAGTTATATTCACAATGCTCTTAAATATCCATATGAAGTAATCGGGAGCAGTCACCCGTATGCTGATGAGACCCAGCTATATGTCTCCAGTAAGTCCAGAAAGTGCACACCCACTTTCCCTTCTCACATGATGGGAAATGCCTGATGTGTATGTGAGTAATCCGTGGAACTTCCTCTCAAGGAACGTGCTCCCATCACATCAGGCCTTAAAAAGGTCTCTGAGAATCTATTTCATTCAAGCGGCTTTTAGCTGAAATCATTTTTATTAAGTAGGCTGCTGGATTTTTGATTATTGGCTTCTGAATTATTGATGGCCATATTTAATGCTGGTTTGAACTGTTGGTTAAATGGTTAGTTAATAGTAGGTATTGCTTAGCTGGATTTTCCTTTACACACACACACACAGAGAGAGAGGGGGGAGGTTTGCAAGGGGCAAGGAGATTGTGGGTGGCGTTTAAATACATACATACAGAGAGAAAGAGAAGTTTAAAGTGACACCAAGTGTCACCTAGTCCAACCCCTCGTAGTGCAGGAATCCAAACCCGCAACCTTTGTGTTATCAGCACCAATATAGCAATCTGCTTAAAATTGTGTTGCATTATAAGAACTATGTTTTTTATGGCAGGAAGTATTCCCTTAAACATAAAATGCGGATTAAAAAATCAAAGAAAAATACAACTCCACATATGCCACATCATGAGCTATGAAACAAAATAAGTGACAAAAATGTTGCACCCAGACTTTTCCGCCCTCCACAATAACCTCTCCCAAATATATCCTTAGCAATCTTGTACATAGAAACCTCACTTTCAAGCATTCCCATCAACCACACAGATAACACAGCTAATCCCCCAGCCAACCATTTGTTGCAAAGCAAACATCTGGTCGACAAAAAAATAAGCGTCAAGTTACAAAGAGCTCATTCCCCCACTTTCATCTAGGGCAACGCAGTATCATACAAACAGCAACATTACCACTCCTTCCTCGTCTCCCAGCAAAATAGCATCTTACTCTATACCAGTTCAGTCTCTCATACTGAGTGGTATTAGGCGACTTTGAAGCACACAAAAATATCACAATTGCACGGCAAAAGTACAGATCTAGTTACTACTCAACAATACACTGCATACTTTATCCTACTTAATAAATTCAACAATGCAAAATTAACAGGGGCAACACCTTTTCCTTGTGACAACTCTGAAGGCCACACCAAGAGGGGAAAATCCACCTGGATTAGACCCTTTGGATTAGACCTAATAAGCAGCACACAGCACTGCGGCAGCTCTCTAGTCGAGTCTGTGGGTGAGGATTTCAGCTCTAATCACCATCAATGTAGTAGCAATTGGGAGTGGTTGTTTTTACTGTTACAGAAATCACGGGGGGGGGGCACATTCAAAGTTGTTAAATGTTACAGATATTATGCATAAATGTATCCTTTCGACTTGACAGCTCAGGGAAGTTATCTAGCTTTAAAAATCCTATAAAATCAACTCCTTGGGTAGTTTCCTTCATTCCACCACCAATTTGCTTCACTGGCCAAGGACTTGGAAACCACTTGGTCCCCGCTATAATCCTTCAAGCGGTAGGTCACGTACTCACAGGAAGGTTCTCATAGGTGTCAATCGCTGGGCAAAGGCACTCCTCCGGACTTGCCCAGGTGGCAGACTATGCAAACCAAAGTTCTATTGTCCTCTTGCATTGGGTGCTTAGAATGTACTTCCCAATACATATCCTGTATCCGCCTGTTGCCCCAACACATTCCTCCTATGTAAATCATGTATAACCCTCCACTTTTCTGATGTAGCAATGATGTAGCAATGATGTAGTGATGGTGCTTAATGAACTGTATGCTGGGATAAGAGAGAAACTTTTAAAAGTCCTTGTCACCCCACCCTCGGGGTTCAAAATTCCTCTTTGAACCTGCTGCGCAATAAACTTTGGTCTACAGCTATTTGCTTGGGTTGGTGGCTGGACTCCTTCCTTTATTCCGCAGGGACCCGCAGGCTCTGCCTGATGAGCTGGGTGACTGAGCAGCTTCGCACCTAGATTTTTCTGTAACATTATAAAACCTAGATCACTTCAAACTCCCCAAATATTGCAAGTGATTTATTTTTTTCTGAAGGAGAGCACAGTGGTCAGGTGGAGTAGCAGCCATAGTTCTGAGCTGCAGTGTCGTTGGATGAGAAAGGGGAGGAGTGAGGCAGTGGCAAGGTTGTGGTGCCCTGGTGGAACCAATCCAGCCCTCTTTTCAGGGAGCCAGCGCAGCCCCAACCTCACCATCACCTCATCTCTCCCATGATGCCGCTGCCAGAAGGCTATTGCTGCAGTCCCCACCCCCCTCACGAGGATGAATTAGTTATGCTAAATATATATCTAAAAACCAAACACCAAGCTACACAACCAAAAGCAACACCATGCCAACACTGCAAAAACAATGGCATTTGTTAAAAATCTTTCTAAGCAAGCCTGGTTTCCCAGCTCACGTACATACTCAAGTTGCAAATTATCCTAGCAAGTGATGTTTTATGTTGAATATTAAAGTAGCCTAATAACATTTACTATTCTATTCAGTAATTATTTGAGAATAATTAGGAGCAAATCACTATAAGCTGTCGGCTATTGAGTATCTATAACAGCACAACTTAGATTTTATAATAGCCTTTTGTTTCTCTTCGTTGCATTGTTCTTTCATGCTGGCACTCATGCTATCCACTCAGACATCTCTCAAAATTATCCACAGATACAGAAACTGGTTTCTAGATAACCTGTTTCCCCAGCCCCAGTTTGCCCAGCTTTTAAACCGTTTCTCTGTTCTCTGTGTGGAACAAAACCATTCTAGAATTCATTTATGGTTCAAAAACATTACTTACGTGGGACTTAAGAACTGGACTCAGGCCTTTCATACCAGGGACTGAACCTGCAACTTCTTCATTAAAAAAACTTGAAAACTACAAGTGTATACTAACCCAGATATAGCTTTCCTGTTGAGTAAGAATATTTATTTATTTTAATACCATTGATACTTTAAAGGAAAGATGCTGCCAATATGTAATCCAATAAGAGGATCATGGCCAACCCTTTTCTCGTTGAGTTGGTTGGTCTATGTCTGAGTTGTATCAGATAAAGCAGGGATGAGGAACCACTATTGGCTCAAGGGCCAAATTTAAACATGGCTGGCTTTCTGAGGGCCACATTCCAATGGTGGGCAGAGCTAAAGGCAGAAGTGGTTTTGGCTAATAACAAATTGAGTTTGGTCAAAGATGGAGCTAAAAAAAGAGAAGTTGAAAGTAATGAAGCCATTTTGAGCAGTTCTCAAGCCACCACATCAAAGCACCATGGTACATATCAACACCAAGCAATGCAGAGCAATAACTCTTCAAAACCCCTCATGGGCAAGCCACAAGAAGAAAAGCGTCACAGGCAAATAGGAAGTTTAATAAACTATCATTTCCATTATCAAGCCACCAATTAGAAACAACAAATAAGCTCTTTATGAGCAGAGCACAGGAAAATATACCCCAAAGCAGAAGCCCATATCACCCACAGCCCCCCATCACACACATGCAAGCATGGCATGATTTGGATGCGGCCCGGTAGAACACAGATATGACAGCCCTCAGGTTGAAAATGGTTCCCCACCACTGCTGCTCTCTGTGGTTTTGAACAGAAGTATTTCCTAGCTTTTTGGGGATGTCAGAGATAAAATTAGAGACCTTTAGAGCTGTACTAACTGAACTACTGCTCTTCCATTACCTCAGACTGCAAGTGAGAGCTCATACTATATTCCCTGTGTATAGAAAACACAGTGCTGTGAGAGGATTTTAGCATTGTCTTCTTCCTGACTGACGTGCAAGTTTTCTATGTGCAGGAAAATATTTTGTATGGGGCAACATTCAGTCCTGTGCCCCCACCCCTGCTCCATGGGAGCAATCTAAAATAATAAAATCCAGAAACAGGTTGAACACCTCAATGAAAACTAGATCTTGAAGAAGCTAAAAACATTAACTTCTTCATATATCCTTTCTCTTTTTTTGGAATCTTTCCTCTGTGTGCAGCAGATGGTTTCCAAATAGAATTTCTCAAAGGAAAGAAATTCTGTATCTAACAAAACATAATGTAAATCCCATTTATTTAATAAAATCCCCGCATTTCAAAATCAAAACTGATTCATCATCCATTTTGGACTCTAACTACCTTCTTTTGGCTCACATAGTTGATAACGCATCGCAAATGCAATTTGTCTTCATAAATGTATTATTATTTAATCATATGAAAGTTTGGTTTTATCTTGAGCAAATATTTATAGTAGTTTTTAATACACAGGAGCCATTCCTGACAGATATGATGAAACAGATTTATCACTCTTGACAAATTATATTGCAAAATGTCCTCTCTTGACTGCCCACAGAAGAAAAAGCATCAAGGAATTCCACAGGAATGTCACCTGTGATTCTTTTGTTTTTTAACCTCTTACCATGGTAATCAAAAGTCTCTTTTTGTAGGAACTCTACAGTACTTAGTATGGGAATTGGTTATAAGGGTAATTGTGTGAATGAATGAAACCTGTAGCCCTTTAAATCAAACTAAGTAGTGTTTTATTAAAGTGCCCAGCAAATCAATCTAAATCCAAGGATAATAAAGCCCTAATCAGGTGGTAGAAAAAAATAATAGGTTGTCATGCATGAGGAAAAATAGGCAATCATGGAATGTTTTCTTTAATTAGGTCATGTAAAGTGGAGGGATTGAGTAGGAACTGGCAAGACATTCATCATGAGCAAGGTGGGAAATTATTTAGATTAGAGACGAAGGAAAATTGAATGTGATACTCTGAGATTTGACTGGACAGAAAATTAAAGATTTTTTTATTATTATTTTTTGCTATTCATGTCACTCGCTTTTGGTAATTTATTGACAGGTGGAGCTTTCGGAAGCAAAACGTATCCAATCCATTCTTTGGTTGAGCGACACTATTTACTTACTGCACATCCTGTTCTTTGGCTTTTTGTCATTTTAAGAAGAGCCCTGTTATATCAGACTGGGAGTCTCTCGAGTCCAGCATCCTGTGTCCTACGGGGGTCAGCTAGCTGCTTCTGGGAAGTCATCCAGCAGAGCTTGAAGGCAACACATGACCCATGCTGTTTCACTCCAGCATCCTGTTTTCATGGCCTACTGGATCAAAACACATTCAGAATTTGTAGGTGGGTTTCAAGTGCATAGCAGAGGAGTTAGGTTTGTGCACTTATAGTGGATTAAAGCACTCTGTAGTTCCAGCACAACAAATCCACTTTTCAAAGAGAAAATCACTTGTTGTCTTTAGGAGACAGGCACTGAAGAGTGTGGAATAGACAAATGGTTAGTGGGAAGACCTACAGATACCCCACAAACAAATCAGAATATGTGTTTAATAAAGATCAAATATAATCTAACCTCTTCCCTTTGAACTAAGCAATTTATCATCTCAACACTTCCTCTTTTGAAATTGCAGGTGACAGTATTCAACTTCTGAGACGTTCTCCCACTTCCATGGAAATGGCTGGATTTGACAGTGATTTGGCTACCTTTCCCAGGCAGTCTCTCCCCCCCTCACATCTCTAACCAGCTTCCGAACATGATAATGCCACCTATTATTACCTCACCTACTAGGTTGATGTGCTGAAGCTATCAACATGCAGCACGATGTTGCATTCTACAGAGGGACACAATTAGCACATGTACTGCTTTTCTGATTAGTCTAGCGATGCATTGGGGGGTTGTGTTGAGGGAGAACACTTCAGCCCTGTGTTTGAGTTTTTTTGTTTTTTAAAAAACAGCTAATCTTAGAATACCAAAGTGCTGCATTTGAGATTTTCATAGAATAATAATAATAATAATAATAATAATAATAATAATAATAATAATACCTCACACCTGTTGAACTGTTTTCAGACTGATTCCCAACATAAACTGAAGAACAATTCTCCATAAAATGAATGTGTTCCCGGCTAGCAGAGAAGTTTCAGAACTATAGTGCCCTTGTACTCTAATGCATACAAAAGAGTAATCTAACATTGATGTTCAAAACATGAACGACAGTTATGCACCTCTGTTAGTAGCTTCTGTCCCTCCCCACAATTCATCTGACATTCATATTTCATTTTGATGTCTGTAGAACAACAATGTATGTAGAGGTCTCTTTGATTTAGTGGTTCACAGATCTTAAAAAAAAAAGTTACTTCTACCTCTAACTCCACCACTCATGAAGAACCAACCTACAAATCACTTGTCAACAACTTTGATCTACCTAGTTTCAGGTGGTTTCCCCTCTGTCTATTATTTCTGCCAAGAGACCCGTGAAAATTAAATACAGACCTCGTCAATGCTTGAGTGACCTGGTGCTCCATCATAACAGCAGTGTAATAGCAATAAATCATTTCAACTTTAATCTATTGTTATTGATGAATGTACAATTATTTGTCATCTAATATGCTGAAAATGATGACCAAAGAAATAGATCAACTTTTTTTTCAGCTTCCAAGTACGGCATTGATGGATTGTATCCCTAAGCTGTTATTACACTTATAATGTACTCTTCTGTTATGACAGCACAGCTAGTTTTTTAATCATTCCATAGTAATCAACTTAAGACAACATAGCAAGACTCATAACTCATGTTCTTTTCATTTTTGGCAGTGATGGGAAATGAAAATGTTTTTATTCTTTTGAAATAATTCTTACCTGACTTAGCTGAAGATTGTGTTAAAATTCTAAATAAATGGTTGTTTATTGAGCTGGAACGGAAAAGTGACATATTAAAATGTCTTTCTAAAGAAATAATAATGATTTAGGCACTGATTGAAGTTAAGAGTTGGTAGAAAAATATATATAAAACTTTCCTCCCTCCCTTTTTAAGCAATTAACTGTGAACTGGAGGTACATATTAGATATGTCATTTTGTACTGGACCAATGGCAATTAGAATAGCGCTATGTGCATTCTGTGATCAAATTGCAGAAACACAGAAATGTGTTCCAGGTGCATAATTATGTATCTGCAGAAAGTTAGAGGGGGAGGGGTGTAGAACTATACATCAAAAGGACTCAGATTACTGAAGATTGAGATGTTCAGATGTCATGGATTTTCTGATGGCGCAGTCCTATACATATCTACTCAAAAGCAAGCAGATACTTGCAGCACAATCTTATACATATCTACTTTTAAGCAAGCACCATTGAATAAGAGTTAATTGGCTTGATGATGGCTGAAAATATCTTGAAGGTAACAATCTCCAGTCTTTTGACACTTCCATAAATGAAGATAATAGATGCATGAGCAAATATGTCAGTCTAAGCTGGGGCAAACTAAAGGCCTGGGAAAAAATGACAGGTGGAGAAGTATGAAATGTTCCGCTTCTTCCTTCCCACCTTCCCATCCATCACTGGAGTACATAACTATTCAGGTGTGAATCTTAACAAATGTTTGTATGTTTGTTTGTTTTTTATAAGATATTTATTAAGATTTTTTTAAAGTATTACAATAAAATGGAAAAAAAATAACAATAACAAAAATACAAAATAAAAATAATTAAAAACACACAAATTTTCCATTGCTTATTTTCCTTTAGCCTGTTTCCCAGACCTCCTCATACCTCCCTTTTTTGTATTCCTCCTCAAATTGTTGGTTCAGCAAATCCTTACCATTATGTTTTTACCTATTTATAACCCTTTTTTCATATTCTCTTAAAGCATTACAGCTGGAAACCACTTAATTTCTATCCAACATCTTTCTAACATTCGTTAATTTTACAATATTTCTGTAGATAATCTTTAAATTTCTTCCACCGACTCTTCTCCCTGGTCTCGGATTCTGCCAGTCATTTCTGCCAATCCCATATAGTCCATCACCTTCATCTGCCATTCTTCCAAAGTGGGTAAACCTTGTGTCTTCCAATACTTTGTGATAAGTATTCTTGCTGCTGTTGTAGCGTACCAAATGTTTGTATGTTTGCATATAACTGCTTGGATTAGGAGCATTGACAGGAACACATTCCACCATTGCTCCACATCTCTACCTTGCTCTGTTTTAAGTTTTCTAGGTACAAATCAAGATAGCTGGATATTTATTCCTGCTTTTAGTCCTGCATTATCACATAGATCACCTCCTCCTGGAGCTTTCATTGTAATAATACCTTGCACAGATGGGGCTTATTGTCGTGACAGCATCTTCTGGTCACACAACTGGAACACATCCAGGTGCTACTTCACATCTTTCCACAGCAAGTTCAAGACTGCCTGAAACTGGCAATCTGTGGCCGCAGCTCTACAAATAGGTGGTAATTAGCTGGGTGCTCACTATTAAAGAATTTGTGTTTATTAGCCATCTGCCTCTTGCTTGGGAAAGTAAATAATAAATCTATTAAATGGAAATGTATGAGTGTATTACCAAATCCTTGATACAACTGCATTTGATACAACACCGTGCTAGATGCCCTGCAACTTGGAGGACTGCTTTATATATACAGTATATAGATCACCAAGATTTTGCAAAGTTGGGGAGATCTCTGCCCCTACTTCAGTACTCCCTACAAGTGGAGGGATGCTGAAGGAAGGCCAGTCTGGAAGGCTTGCTGTAGTGGCAAAAGTTTGATCTCTAAGGCATGCATGCTTGCACTGATATTCACCATTGACACCAGAGAGCCTGGCACAGTGAATACCAAGTGCCTTCCACATATTCAGGAGGATATAGGCATTCGGAAATCCATTTCCCAGGCTCTCCTTTGTGAATGGGCACTGTCAGGGCCAGATTTAGGTTTGATGAAGCCTTAAGCTACTGAAGGTAATGGAGCCCTTTATATGTCCAGCTGTCCTTTATCAACAACAAATTGTCGCTGTTTTTTGTGTTGAATATATGCTATATGGTAATTTATGGACCTAAAAGGTATCTAAAACCATTTGCACATGTGGCCATGCAACCAGTCCATGCAGAATGCAGGCACCCTATATATAGAAATGAGCAAACCAGTGATATTTTAGGGAGCAGGTTAGCAGGTGGGGCCCATTACTTAGATCATAGGGGTCTACACAACACAAAACACTGTTGCTGTATGTAGGTCTTATTTTATTTTATTTTATATTCTATTGAAGGGAGAGGTGTAGGGATTGCACTTTGTGCCTAAGGAAGGGGATTGCTATCGGTGGTCCCTGGACCCTGTGCCTGGGGTAGATTCCTGAAGTAAATTCAGTAAAATTCTCTCTCAATCTTGCTTTGCAGTTGCAAGCAAACAGCAGCCAGACCCATTTCCTGTGCTTGCCAGCTAAGTAGAAACCGCATCTATTTACCGTATGTGGTCAGACAGAGCGAGGGGACCGCTTCCTATTGCAGTTTCCTATTGCAGCTTCCTATTGCAGTAACGCAAGAGAAGAACACACAAACAAGGGAGGGAGGGGGGCTTAGCTAGCCAAACACCTATATGCCATATAAGGAATAAGTTGAAAGCTTGCCAGTTGATTGGAGAAAGTTTTTGGGGGAGTTTAAGAAAGGAAGGGTGTTTTCTACCTATAAGAGTGTCTGCTGATGTGCACTTTGACGCAGCCAGTCTTTTCAGAAGTGATTCTGCTGGTTGCCCCAGCATGCTGTGTTTCCAATAAATCTCTTTTCTCTGACCAAGAAGTCTCTGGAATTGTTTTTTCCCTTCTGGCACGGGAGTGGCGGACCGCCGGACCTCTGGGTAATTCCAAAGTAAGGCTTTATTTGGTGCGTTGGCCGGGAAGAGGTCCCCACTTCCAGCCGAGGGGCCAGACTCGACTGAGGTGAGCAACCCAGGACAGGTGCTCGCGACCTCCAGGCGCCACCCTGCCAGTTCGTGGGGGGAGATCGCCACGCCGTGACTGAGCCGAGACATCCAGTCGAGAGAGAAAAGAGGACGGCCGGAGGAGGGGTCCACAGGAGTGCAGGTAAGCCCTAAGGGAAGGGCAAGGGACGAAGCCCGATCAGCTTCGCCTGGCAGTGAGCAGTAAAGTGCCGCCAGGGAAAGGGTCTGGCTGTCAGCAGCAGGCTGACGCCGGAAGGAGGACAAACAGGGGAAGGGGAAGGGATCTGTGTTTTGTGTGTTGTGTGCCAGATACTCCAGTGGTTGAATTGTCAAGTGTGGGCCGGGGCTTAGCGTCCCCTTGGCCGAGCGATTGCAGGGCTGTGCATTTCTTAGCAACGCGAGTTCGCTAAGTCACAGCCTGTAGTGGTTGGTGTGTGAAAGGATTTTAAGCCCGGTCAGGAGCGGAGTATCTGGAAAATGGGGTCCGGGGGCAGCAAATGTACCCCTTTGCAGTGTTTTTTGAGCAATTGGAAAGCAGCCACGAAGAATGACGATTGGGGCTTTAAGTTGAAAAGGGAGCGCCTTAGAACACTCTGTGAAGTAGATTGGCCCACCCAAGGAACAAATTGGCCCTCGGAGGGGACCTTTGACTTGCAATTGATAAACCCCTTGTGGCGAAACATAGTCAGTGTCCATCCAGACCAAATCCCTTATATTGCCACCTGGAAGAACAATGTGGAAGAGAACCCCCCATGGCTGAAGAGCTGCCACGCAACTGTTGGGCAGGAAGCCAGAGTGTGTGCTGTATTAATTGGTATGAGGCGGGCAGCAAGGAAACCCACTAACTTTGTGAAGGTCAGAGAGGTAGTGCAGGGGAGTGAAGAGGCCCCAGGAGCATATTTAGAACGCCTGAAGGAAGCTTACCGCCAGTATACTCCTGTGGACCCAGATGAGGCTGCCAACGCCCCTATCATAAAAGCTGCCTTTGTAGGTCAGGCGGCGGCCGATGTCCGACGAAAAATCCAGAAACACGACGGGTTCATGGGGCACCCCCTTGAGTGGATGTTGGAAATAGCTCAGACCACTTACAATCAAAGGGAAGAGGAGGCCCAAAAGAAAAAGGAGAAGTATCAGGCTAAAAAGCTAATGGCGCTGCAGAGCACCACACCCAGTTCCCAAGAAAGAGGAAGTGCCCGGGGAGGAGGGCGAGGTCGCCTGGGAAGGAACCAGTGCGCCATCTGCCGGCAGGAAGGGCACTGGAAAAGAGAATGCCCACAGGCTCACTCAGGGGGAAGAGGTCGAGGAGAACGAGTCCCAGGCTCCATTCCTGTGAGACCCGGACAGGAACTGAGGCCTTGGACGTCGGCAAATACCAGCAGGGGTAGAGGACGTGGACAAGGACCTCCCTGGTACCCCCCAGCCCAAGGGCAGCCCAGTGCCATGAGCCTGAGGGAAGAAGAAGAATATTAGGACCGACCGGGCCCAGCTGATTTAGGTTCCCGTGAGCCCATGGTCAAAATACAAACAGGGAACCGAACCATCCCCTTCATGGTTGATACAGGGGCCGCTCATTCTGTCTTGCCCATACCAGTGTCCAAGCCTACCAAGCAAACAATTAGCATAATAGGAGCTACAGGCAAGTCACAAAAGGCCCCATTTCTACAATCTGTTGTCTGCCGCCTGGGTGGCCAAGTGGTCCAACATAAGTTTTTGTACATACCAGAGTGCCCCATCCCATTATTGGGCCGAGACCTGCTTTCAAAATTGCAAGCCCAGATCTCCTTCCAACCGACAGGCGAAGTAACAATGACTACAGGGCCAGCAGGAGAGTTTTCCCTAGAGGTACCCTTGAGGGAACATTGGCGCCTGATGGTGGTAAAAGAAGAGGAGGGACCCATCCCCGCCAGTATTCTGGAACAAGTGAACCCTGCGGTATGGGCTGAAGGCAATCCTCCAGGAATGGCAAGGAACATCCCACCTATAATAGTCAAGCCCAAGCCATTTGCTAACCCCGTGGCAGTAAACCAGTACCCAATTCCCCGGCGAGCTGCAGAAGGAGTATGGGTCCATTTAGAGCGGTTACTTCGCCATGGCATTTTAAGACCGTGCCAATCTCAATGGAATACCCCACTCTTGCCAGTAAAGAAGGAAGATGGCGGGTACCGTCCTGTCCAAGACCTTCGATTGGTTAACCAGGCCGTGGAAACCCTCCACCCCAATGTGCCCAATCCTTACACGCTGTTGAGTCTAATACCTCCCACCGCATGTTACTTCACTGTGCTGGACTTGAAGGATGCATTCTTTTGCTGCCGCCTAGCGGAGGAGAGCCAGCCCCTGTTTGCATTTCAATGGACAGATCCAGGAACAGGCACCAGGGTGCAATATACGTGGACAAGACTCCCGCAAGGCTTCAAGAATTCACCAACCCTTTTTGGGGTTGCATTGGCCTCGGACCTATCCAGCTTCCCCACCAACCCACGCAGGATTTTGTTGCAGTACGTGGATGACCTTCTTCTAGCGTGTTCAGACGAGCACACGTGTATGGAAGCCACCAAAGACTTGCTGAATCACTTAGCCGAGGCAGGATACCGAGTATCTAAGAAAAAGGCCCAAATATGTCAGCCCACTGTGAAATACCTTGGATTTGATATATCTCATCAGCGGCGAACCCTGAGGGAGGAAAGGAAGCAAGCTATTATTCAGATTCCAGAGCCAAAGAACCGCAGGGAACTCCGTGGCTTTCTGGGATCAGCAGGGTTCTGCAGAATATGGATACCAGATTACAGCACAATTGCCAAGCCTCTGCATGAATCAACCAGAGGAACTGAGAAGGACCCCTTTGTGTGGGGAGAAGAACAACAGCAGGCCTTTAAGAACCTAAAAAGGGCATTACAGCAGGCACCAGCGCTAGGCATTCCAAATCCCGAGAAGCCGTTCTCCCTGTTTGTGGATGAGGACCAGGGAACAGCAAAGGGAGTGTTGTGTCAGAAATTGGGAAGCTGGCAGCAGCCCGTGGCATACCTGTCTGAGCGCCTGACGCCTACTGAACAAGGTTTACCGCCCTGCATGAGAGCAGTTGTGGCAGTCGCCACTTTACTAAGCAAAGCAGACAAATTCACTTTTGGCCAAGACACTGTTTGTGTGACCCCGCATGCAGTCCCAGCTCTGCTTGATATGAAGGGTACCTATTTCCTCTCCCAAGCAAAGATGAGAAAGTGTCAGATGTTATTGCTGCATCCGCGTTTGAAGTTCCAGGTTACCACCGCCCTCAACCCAGCTACCTTGTTGCCGGTAGGAGAAGGTGAGGAGCCAATGCACGATTGCATTGAGGTTATGGACGAAGTGTATTCTAGCAGGCCTGACCTCAAGGATGAAGCAAACCCCCACTGGCCTTCATGGTTTGTGGATGGCAGCAGCTTTGTTGAAGCTGGACAGCGAAGAGCAGGCTATGCAGTGGTAGCCTTGGAAGACCAGGTGATCGAAGCAAAGGCACTCCCACCTGGAACATCGGCCCAGCTAGCAGAACTAGTTGCAATCACCAGAGCCCTGAACCTGGCAAAGGGACAGAAGATAAACATTTATACTGATTCTAAGTATGCATTTCTGACTTTACATGCCCATGGAGCCTTGTGGAAGGAAAGAGGTTTGCTTACCTCCAGAGGAAATCAGGTGGCCCACCCACAAGCCTTATTGGACCTCCTGGATGCAGTATGGGAACCTGAGGCAGTAGCAGTGGTACACTGTTATGGACACACAACTGGACCAGGGGAAGTGGCCAGAGGAAATCGACTAGCAGACAGAGTGGCCAAGGAAGCAGCCCGGGAACCAGCTCCCACATCAGTTATTGGAGCACTGGTCCCTGAGAGGATCTTGAATACCGCTGATAAGCCAATATACACCAAGAAGGAAAGGGACACCGCAGATGCCCAGGAACTGACTATGTCCAAAGAAGGATGGTACCTTACTCATGATGACAGAATGTGGATTCCAGAGTCCCTGTCCCGGCAGATAATTCAAAGATATCATGAGTCCACCCACATGGGACCAGATGCCACGACCAGGCAGCTAAGGCAGTGCTTCTATATAGCCCACCTTTATCAACTGGCAGCCCAGATTTCCAGGAAGTGCCTGCTATGTCAAAAGAACAACCCCAGAACAGGACCTTTGGCTCCCCCGGGAGTCCAACATATTGGAACTGCACCCATGGAAGATCTTGTTGTGGACTTTACTGAATTACCTCGTTGTGGACTGCACCGTTACTTGCTGGTGGCGGTGTGCACCTATACTGGATGGGTTGAGGCATGGCCCACTAAAACTGAGCGATCCTCTGAAGTCTCAAGGTGTCTCCTAAGGGAGATCATACCCCGTTATGGCCTGCCCAGAACTATTGGCTCTGATAATGGCCCAGCGTTTGTTCATGCGGTGTTGCAGGAACTAGCCAAAGTTCTGCAAATCAATTGGAAATTGCACACTGCCTATAGGCCTCAGAGCTCAGGAAAGGTAGAAAGAATGAACAGGACTTTGAAAAATCAGTTGTCCAAGCTAACCCAGGAAACAGGTTCAAACTGGGTATCAATGTTACCCCTTGCTTTATTACGGGTCAGAAGCCTACCCCAAAAGCGTACCCACTTATCACCCTTTGAAATAATGTTTGGAAGACCAGTCCCTTATGTTAGGCTACTGACTCCTCACGTCACTCGAGATGTACAGCTTGATAACTATGTACAGTCACTCTCCCGAGTTCTTCTTTCTCTTAATAGGTGGACCCACGAACGCACCCCGTGTGCTCTGACTGAACCCCTGCACCAGTTCAAGCCGGGTGACGAGGTGTGGATCAAAGACTGGGCCCAGACACCTCTACAACCGTGTTGGAAGGGTCCCCACACTGTCCTGCTGTCCACACCCACCACTGTTAAAGTCACCGGCATCACCCCGTGGGTCCACCACACCCGAGCGAAGAAAGTTGTGTCTGACTGGTCAGCTACGCCAAATCCTGCTAATCCACTGAAGCTAACCATCTCCAGAAGAGCGCTAGACGACCGCCCTGCTAGGGTCACTCCGGACGCTGACCCTTCTACGCACGGCTGAAGAAGGTGGATGGGAGGGGCGCCCGCAGGCAGCGCTCCCACCGTAGTTACCCGACAACCAGACAATCCAGGCGCAGCTCCCCCTGGACTGATTTTATTAAGCATCCACAAGGACAGGTGGGAAAATTGGTTAAGATAATAGGCTCCTCCTCAGAGAGGTGGGACACAACCTTCCAAGAAGCAAGGCAGCTGATAGAGCACGAGTATCAGTGGGCCCTTCAGCAATAAAATAGATATGTCCCAGATAATAATGTCAGCATTTCTGCAACCATAGACCACATGGAACAAATGATAGCTCAAAAACCTTTGAAACCCTCTGATGCTGGGGATCCGTGGAGTTGGTTGTACTCCTGGTTGCCTGACAGCAGTTGGTTTCGTCATGTTATCGTTTTAATTGCTGGGTAGGAATAATCTTACTGCTTTTCTGCTTCTGTATGCCCTGCTTGATGCAATGTATGCAAAATATGATGGGGAAGATGATGTCCCGCATGATGGGGCCCCGTGTCATGACCCTCACTGCTCTCCTCCAGGAATACTATGAACCCGAGAGGCCAGAACGAACCTAAGTATTAGGTTGTTCATAAGAAGAGGAGGGAGTGAAGGGAGAGGTGTAGGGATTGCACTTTGTGCCTAAGGAAGGGGATTGCTATCGGTGGTCCCTGGACCCTGTGCCTGGGGTAGATTCCTGAAGTAAATTCAGTAAAATTCTCTCTCAATCTTGCTTTGCAGTTGCAAGCAAACAGCAGCCAGACCCATTTCCTGTGCTTGCCAGCTAAGTAGAAACCGCATCTATTTACCGTATGTGGTCAGACAGAGCGAGGGGACCGCTTCCTATTGCAGTTTCCTATTGCAGCTTCCTATTGCAGTAACGCAAGAGAAGAACACACAAACAAGGGAGGGAGGGGGGCTTAGCTAGCCAAACACCTATATGCCATATAAGGAATAAGTTGAAAGCTTGCCAGTTGATTGGAGAAAGTTTTTGGGGGAGTTTAAGAAAGGAAGGGTGTTTTCTACCTATAAGAGTGTCTGCTGATGTGCACTTTGACGCAGCCAGTCTTTTCAGAAGTGATTCTGCTGGTTGCCCCAGCATGCTGTGTTTCCAATAAATCTCTTTTCTCTGACCAAGAAGTCTCTGGAATTGTTTTTTCCCTTCTGGCACGGGAGTGGCGGACCGCCGGACCTCTGGGTAATTCCAAAGTAAGGCTTTACTATATTTTGGAAATGTATATCCAGGTGTGTGTTTTTCCTTTAATTTTTTTGGGGGGCCCCAAGAGAGTGGGGCCCTAAGCTATAGCTTGTGCCACACTGTAGATGAGAATCTAGGCCTTGAATGTGAGGCTTCCACTGATGTTGAAGGGGTACAGAATTTTAATAAATAATTATAATTATAGACTATTTCCCCTGGCAAGCACACCTTCTGTGCTAAGGTGGCAAGAAAGTCTGTTAAGAAGCAAAACTTGTGTTAGGGTGAGCTTATTATGAGCTGAGTTCAAACTTCAGGTAGGCTTTGAGCGCTATTCATAATGGCTCTAGTGTTTCCTAATCTGACAGTGTTTTCCTGCTCTCCAGTTTCAAATCTCAGTGTTTTAAGTGTGGGTGTGCAGGGGGTTATAAGATTTGCCTTGTATCTGGATATTTTTTAAAAATAATTTTCTGATTCTGAGCTGCCCTGTGTTCTCTCCACTTCAAGCTGTGTTTGGGGTTCCAAGCCACAATGAAGCTCTGTGTTCCCTAGTCACTACAACAGACAGTCTAAAAATGGCTATATGAGTGAGCTTTTGGGGAGGACGGGACTGTTTCTAGCCCTCCTAAAAAGAAAGTTGTGAAGCAAAATGTGCAGGTACACTTTTAAGCAGTTTCTGTGAAATGTGCCAGTTTGGCTGCTCCTGGATTTCAATGTTTTTAACCAGTGTAGGTATAATTGACAAATGAGTTGTTTGGACACCAGGCAATCTGAATCCCTAAATGATGTTTAAAAAACTAGCTATCACGTCTAAAATGTATTTATTATTAAATTATTATTATTATTATTAATTATTATTATTAATTTGTATACTGCCCTATATCCATAGATCTCAGGGTAGTTCACAACATAAAATCACAATATAAGATTTAAGAATGAAATGCTTTTTGCTTACATACTGAATGGAAATTAAATATATTTCTGAAATTTACGCTAATGAAGTCTTCACACACACACACACACATTATCCCAATGATCCATACAACAACCTTGTACTGTAGGCCAGCAGTATTTCCCCATTGTAGTTGGGTGGTTTAGAAAAGAGTGATTACCTTGCCTAAAGCCCACTAAAAGGTCAGTGGCTAAGATCTGAATTGGGAACTTTGTGGTGTTGACTCTTAGCCACTATACTATGTCTCTGATATAACCAATTCAAAATAATATTTTAGAATAAGACAACAATAGCAACAACTTTATATATTCCTCAAACACTCATTCACTTTTTTAGGCAATTTGTACCAGGGAATTATGTATGTTGCTAAAGGCATGCTTGGAGCTCCTAGCCTATAACCATCATTATCAGTTATCCTTAAGGGCAAATTTCTCTCTCTCTCCTCTCCTTAAAATCATGACCCATTTGATATCCCAAAAACAGCAGCATTAATTTTAATTTGTCACATTGTAGGGTATAAATTGAGTAAATGTTAATAGCATTCTTCTTGAGTAATCAGTTCTACATGATTAACCTAAAAATTGCCAAAATGTTGTTTACCATTCATTTGTATCTGGGAAAAAAGGCACGAAGATTCAGACAGAGCTGGATTAATTTACTTTCTGATCTGTATTAAAACTTGCCACAATGATTCATAATCATTTCACTCCATATTTATCCTGACAAACCATTTTGGCTGCTGCGTAAGAGTGAAAGGAATGCTTTGCTGACAGCACCGCTGATTCTATTTGTTTTCAAATTTTGCATGAATGTAAATTCAGACTTATATTGTTGTAGCCTTCTTTTTAAATTTTAAATTTATTTATTTATTAAAGGTGGATTTCTCTGTCTTCTTTGGAAATATTTATTTAATATCACAATCTAGACTGTGGTCTTTACTACCATCTAGTGGAACAAATCCACCATAGCATAGGAAAATACTATAGAAATTAAGAAAAATTCAAAAAACCAGGAAGAGTTGTGTTTGCCAGCTTAATAAAGCAGCTCGGGGATGAATAAATATGTAACCATGTAATTCCATATATTATACATTTCATGTTAGGGCCAGTGGGGAAAAATAGCACTCCCAATTCACCTCATACAATTTGGCCATAATAATGCAGAGACCTACCATCCAGGGGAGAAGGTGGTGGATTCCCCACCCCCCCCCCATTTGCTAGAAAGTTTAAAAAATGGTGCCTGCTCCAAGGGCAGTTTCAGGGTGTTTTGTTTGGTGGGAGCCATAACAGAGCTCCATCTGCTTTATTTTTCCCTAGATTCCTTTCCAGAATCGTGCTAGTGTCCTCACAACAGCAAAGTTCTTTCTTTCCACTGTGAAAAGATAGAGTGAGCTGCAACTGCTTGGAAGTCGAACGGAATCCATTATGGAAGTCTGTTTGACTTGGTTTGGAAACCAAGGCATGGCTTCCGATTGGCTGAAGGAAGCTCCTGCAGCCAATCGGAAGCTGCACTGGACATTTGGGTTCCAAAGAACATTTGCAAACCAGAACACTCACTTCCGGGTTTGCGGCATTCGGGAGCCAGAATGTTTAACTCCGAAGGCGTTTGGCTTCCAAAAAACAACTGTATTTGCAATGCAGTCAAACCAACAATTCATGTTTTGCTAGATAGGCCCATGAAAGGAGCCGAAACTCACAGAGTTTTCCTGTAAGTTGCTAGAGAGAACTTTGTAAAAGACACTCCCACTGTGCCCTGACAGGGGGAGGCTGTAGCTACAGTGGTACCTCTGGATGTGAACGGGATCCGTTCCGGAGCCCCGTTCACATCCAGAAGCGAACGCAACCCCGTGTGTGTGCGGGTCATGATTCGCCGCTTCAGTGCATGTGCGTGATGTCATTTTGACCGTCTGCGCATGCGTGAGCGGCGAAACCCGGAAGTAACGCCCTCCATTACTTCCGGGTCGCCACAGCGCGCAACCCGAAAATACTTACTTCAACCCGAGGTATGACTGTATATATATTCCCTTACCTACCTGGTTACATCCTCTTTTCTTCTCTTCCACTTCAACTCATCACCAAGCCAGAAATGTGAAGAACAATCCGCATGTCTGAGCTCCAATGCTCAGGCACCATTTTAAACTAAACTATGTCTTTGTAACAGAGTTACCATTTTAAGCCTGCCTGAGCAAAGCTGCTGTAGCCGTTATTTTTCAACAAGTATTTTGAGTAAATGTTATTTTTAACTTTTACAAGACTGTGTGGTTACGGTTTTAAGGGGGAGAAAATGGGGAAATACCAGGAGAATCCAGTCTGCCTGATTATCGTATTTTTCGCCCTATAGGACGCACTTTTTCCCCTCCAAAAATGAAGGGGAAATCTGTGTGCGTCCTATGGGGCGAATACAGGCTTTCGCTGAAGCTTGGAGAGCGAGAGGGGTCGGTGCGCACCGACCCCTTTCGCTCTCCAGGCTTCAGGAAGCTATCAGCAAGCCTGGGGAGCCCACGGGAATTCCCGCAGGGCTCCCTAGGCTGCAGATAGCAGCCTGCCGCCCGGCGCGCAAGACACCCTGAAGCAGAGCGCCCCTCGCGCCGGGCAGACATCTGCAGCGTGGGGAGCCCTGCGGGAACTCTGCAGGGCTGCCCACACTGTGGATAGCAGCCTGCTGCACGGAGCGTGGGGCGTGCTGAAGCAGAGCGCCCCACGCTTCGGGCAGACATCGGCCAGCCCCACAAGCTCGGGGGACAGCGGGGAGGCGCAGAGCCGCCATCCCGCTGTTCCCCGACCTGGTTTTGGGGGGGAAATAAAGGGGGGAAATTCCTTTCTTTCCTCCCCAAAAAACTAGGTGCGTCCTATGGGACGGAGCATCCTATGGGACAAAAAATACGGTACTTAAACTAAAATGCTAAAGCTAGCCTATCTAAGCTTCCCTGTTAAGCTGCAAAGGGATGCACTCTGCTAAACTCACAAGCGTGAGGAAGGAAGGATAACATCTAATAAATATATCCTCTCCTATTCTCCTATTCATATCCCTACAATTGCATTTGGGTGCCACTTCTTAAATCAGGACCACATTTTCCTATAGACAACCTTGGGGGGGGGGCACATGGCAGACGTAGTCAGGGCCAGAAAGCAAAAGTGGGGGAACAATGAATGTAAATATTATTTTTGTACAGTAGGGTAGTTTCTGTACACACCCACACATCTTTCTTTATCTTCCATTCAGGTAAAGAAATAGTATTATCAGAGTTCAAGAGCCCATTCCAGCCAAGCAAAAACACGCAAGGAAACACTCAATTCCAAAGATCAACCAGCCACTCACTTCCATGAATAACTAACTGCTCGCACAAGTAAGCTTCTATGGGCCTTAAATATTGAAGCAACTCATGTCAGATCACCTTTTTCGGTCTGCGAAGCAAAAAAATAAATAAATGCACATGGGTCCCCTCTTAAAAGGGGTTATATAATGGGTGTGTCACTGGACATACACCAAAAGGTTGTCAGTGAACTACCCTGCAACGGGGATATGGGCTGGGCTGCCTGTGTACACTTACGTCTCGCAGAGCACCCCCATATCCCATTTACCCTGATGTTCCCCAGTTCCCTGGGCTGGGAGGGGTACAGGCCTAAGGCCTAAGTCAAGGTCTTCCTACATTCGGAAGTTTAATAAAGTTGTGGCCTAATTTTAATTCCGTAACACTTTGTCAGAGTCTTTATTCCTTTCTTATGATCCCTGGGGGTTGGGGCTGTCACTGCCTGGTCACACAATTAAAGGAGATCAGTCCCAAGTATGGGGAGCCAGTGTTATTTACAGTATCTTAAAATAAAATGGCATACATTACCCCTATTCCAAACTCCATTCAGAAGCAGGGCTACTGCCAACTGAGTTGACCTAATCCTGGCAGAGGGGAAACAAACCTTTAAAACAGAGTTTGATTTATGCCACCCTTTTTGCTAGCGCAAGTTCCGCCAGGTTGCCAGTTCATGTGACCAAGCTGAACAGAGTTCGGATCCAGCATAAGCCTTCCCAGCCTAGTCTTGCCCCTGCTATTCTCCTGGAACACTCATTTTTCAGGGTTTAAGATGGCAGAAGTCTTGGTGGTCTTGGCTCCACTAGGATGAGGGAATTATGCCAGCATATCTCTGACTGAACCAGCATTGGGGATTTGCACCAGTGTAGCCTGGCTGAGGTGGTAACCTGCTGACTAAGCTGGATATCTGCCACACCCGAATTCGCTCATCCTGGCAGATCTATGGCTAGGATTGGACCCTGTGTGTTTGTATAAAGACCTAAAATAAGCTGTCAATGCCCTACTAAAATTATTTTCAATATGGTCTGGTACACAGCCTTGATCTATTTAAAATTCCTTCTGTACCAAATTGTGCAAATTTTAGATTAATGATACTTTTGATTACAAGTCTCTAATCAACAGAACAATATAATTATCTCTCACAGCTTGTACAGTATGAAATTTAAAATACATTTACAGCCCATTCCTCAAAGTACTTCCTCCAGCACAACTCCCATCTACTTAATGAACCTGGCACAGGCTGAGAGGTGGGCTGTTAGAAATTAAGTGGATACTAAATTGTCTCAATAGAGGAGTTATCCAATATAAATAACAAATTATACAAACAGATGTAACACAGAGTTATACATTTCACATGAATATGCATCTAGCAACATCTGACTACTAATGATAAGAAGGCTCAACCCAGAATTCCTGGGATGTCTGTGTTAAGACAAGTGAGTTCTAGAGAAGTTAAAAAGGCATTTTAAAAATAACTGATGGTATTGACTCAAATTACATATTAATAAAGGTCAAGAGGAAGAGGAAGTCTAGTTACCTGAGTGAAGATCTGCTGCATGCTGTTGCATGTTGCCAGAAATACAGAATTTCCACAAAATAGACAGTAGTTCTGTCCTCACATTTTCTTGATGGGACTCCATATTCCAATAGGTACAAAATAAATAAGTCCCAGTACTTTTAAAAATCACATCACTGCAATAATCTTCAAGATTACTGTCAACCTTGCCATTATTATAACATGCCAGCTTTTCCTGCAACATTTTCCCAGTTGTGCATCAATTAGCAAATGTTTGCCAACTATTTGACTATTTATAAAAACCCTTTGCCCTCAGTCTTATTAATCATTCCCCTTATTTCCCCCCCAAATTTTTTTTGAATCAAACCCATCTCCAGACAGTCTTTCCTACACCCATTCTCCCCTTTTCCAAAGTTGACTCTTCAGAAGAAAGGGATCAAGCAGCAAGAAAACCTGTTGCATATGGCTTCAACAAAATTTTCAATTTTATACCTACTGCTATTGCCCTGTGCCATATTTAGTTGTTGATCAAGGTGGAACACAAGAGGGAAAGCTGTCCTTGGCTTGATGTACCCAAACATTTTCAGAGAACTCCTGGAGAAAATCTGAGCTTTTATTAATTTGAGGAAGCTCAAACAAGGTGAGTTCACCCACAACACAACTGGTTAATTCTCGTGGATTATTTCATAACATACATATGACTCTTTTCTTTCAGTGAGTCCAAATCAGTTTGTGCACCGTTGGTTCCCAGAAAGTCTCCCATCCAGGCGGCTACTACCTGCCAGAGTTGTTTCTTGTTTATTACCTTATTTAAAAACTGAGGGGCAAACTCCTCTGCCACATCATTTTAAAGGGAAATAAGCCAAATTCTTTCCCCGCCCACCATCCACAAAAGTTTGCCAGCCCAGCTGAAAGGAACAGAACTCTACCTTTTTATGGGGAACAAATGGTCCCCTGAGAAATGTGAAAGAAAATTCTATTCAGCACTAAATGCACAACTAGCATGTTCTCACAAATATCCCTCAACTTTCAGAAAGATGCTCAACCAAGTGATGTCACCTGAATTCTAGGACAAAATGTGTTCTCTAGACTCATTTCAGTCCTGTTCCAGAGGCCTGCCTTTGGCACCAAAACAAACTTGGTCATCCTCTCACATGAGAGACCCACAGATATCTTTCAAAATCTCGATTTATCCTCAATTTTTCATTAGATTTTGATACCGCTGGGCATGGTATCATTCTGAACCAGCTCTGCGGATACTGCTCCTATCTGCCAGGGCAATTCCAGAAGTAGTATAGTGGACGCTCGGGTTGCAAACATGATTCGTGCGGGATGCATGTTCGCAACCCACAGTGCCCACAACCTGCAGCGGCACTTCTGCGCATGTGCGACCACCAAAACCCGGAAGTAACCTGTTCCAGGACTTCCGGGTTTCAGCTGTCCGTAACCCAAAAAAATGCAACCTGAAGCATCTGTAACCCGAGGTATGACTGTATTGGGGTTCTGCTCAACCCCAGGGTACTTGTGCAATGGCTTCCGACATAGTTCCAAATTATTCCTTGTATTCTTTAACATTTGTCTAAAGTCACTAGGGGAGGTCGTCCAGGCATTTGGAGTGAGGTGTGATCAGTATGCTGATAACACTCAGAAGCTGAGCATACAAACTTTTTAAATTTAATGTGTCATAAACTACTGTATTATAATTGTTGTTCTCAGAATGCCTGTTGTCTCTCCCACCACAAGCCACCAATCCCAGCTATTCCTGTGTCAGAAATGCATCCTCTTACTTTTGCATCCATGTGGCTTTATTTTCAATAATCACCTATCCATTTATTGTTTGTTTGGGGAATTTTTACATCACCCTTCATTGTTATGTGGCTTACACAAAAACAAAACAAAGAAGCATAACACAACTTAAATGCACATATTTTCCTGTCACAGATTTTTGAACAATGTTTTTTTTTCTTTGCCATTTCTCACTTTATGTAAAAGTTTGGCCTTTATTGAAAGAAAGAGGCTGTGGAGCCTGGAGCTGCTTCTCCCGTTGCTATCCACTACTGCGTACTGTGTCCTTCCTGGAGGGGGCTTCAATTTTGCACCTGATTAAATGGTAACTAAGAGTTAGAGTCATGCTCTTGGGTGATTCACTGGTTTGGTTGACTGACTGAAAATCTCCACAGGGTAGAGTGCAATTTACTTGTGTGCCCTAATTAGCACTGCTAATTGGGGCACAAAATCTATGTAAAATTGGGCCCTATTTTTAATCAACTATGATTCAGGGAATGGCAGCCAGCCAGCGATACAGAGGAGCTGCTCCATAAAGGGCTTCCAACTTGAAAAGTTTTCTATTTAAAAATAATAGAGCTATGAAGTACAAAAGTATAAAGTTCTTTTTTTTCTGAGAGCAGCTAAGCAAGTTCTATACGTTGCACATAGTTGACAGTCATACTGGTGTTCTACTCACTGGTTGCACTGGTATGGGCTGTAAGGAAAGCCTGAGAGCTGACTTGTTTCCTTCCAGGAAGAAGATATTGCTCACAGCTCCAGGCACTAGGTAAAGTTGCCACCATCTTCTTTCTTCTCCATCTTACCTTGGGGTAGGAGCAGCCCCTGAGGCTACATGGTTTTATTAGCTGCAGAGGAGCATCCAGTTCTTCCTCTCTTCCTCTCTAGGAAGCAAGGGGGCTTGCTTTCCTTAGTTTCTCCTTGAGCATAAATATGTAGCATGAGCCAAAGAGACCTTGACACAGGGAGGGTGACATAGTCCCTTATGCCTGTCGCAGACACACAACAGACACACTTTGTGTCTGTGTGTCACAGACACACAAAGCCAAATTTAAGAAGTGTAGTAAGAGTATGCTAAAGAGGAAGGACGCTTTAAGAAAATTAAAGAACATTTCCTATGTTTTTAAATATGCTGGAAAGTGCCCAGAGTGGCTGGGGCAATCCAGTCAGATGGGTGGTGTACATATAAATTATTATTATTATTATTATTGTTGTTGTTGTTGCCATACTAGCTAACCATAGGACTGATGTTCACACACAGCTAGGGTCTCCTTGAAGAGTAAATAAATGTAACAACATCAATATCATTGGAACATGATCATCGGAGGCCTTACAGGGACATATCAGGGTTTTGTTTTGGTTTTTTGCCTAGGTGGCTTTGAGTGACATGTCACTGGGCACAACCACATATTCCATGGAAGTAAGCGTAACACCTTCTGGAAGTTGGGAGTTGGCATTGTGAAAGTCTTAATTACTTGCCAGAGTTATACAACTTCCCTGCTATCGAGGAACATTACTTGGATAGTGCATTCAGGCTTGGCAAGGAGGAGACGTGACCTCTGCTGGGACATGCTGGAGATCTAGATAAATTAAGTATCTTAAAGCGAAGGTAGGGCAGAATGGTATGACGTAGGCGTATATACATTTTTAAATATTCACATGCAAATATTTGCAAATGCCAAGGTGTGTGGACTAAAGAAGAGTCCTGCTGAATGAGACCAAAAGCCCATCAAGTCATAGAATCATAGAATTGTGGAGATGGAAGGGACCCCATGGGTCATCTTGTTCAAGCCCCTGCAATGCAGAAATCTCAGCTATAGAATCTATGACAGATGGGCATCCAACCTCTGCTTAGAAACCTCCAAGGAAGGCCCACAACCTCCTGAGGGGGACTGTTCCAGCATTTCACAGTGGCCAACCAGATGTCAATGGGAAGCCCACAAGCCAGACATGAGTACAGCAGTATTCTCCCGCATGGAGGTTCAAAACCTCATGTATCCATGAGGCCATTGAGGCAGTTCTCTAGGAGGAAGATGCCAGCCAGTACAGCATGGGGACAGAGAGGTGCGGAGAGCAGTGGTGGAGACATAAGGTGCTACAGTGAGCCCTATGTAAGCATACAGTTGCTGAGTGGATGGTTGCCATAATGATAGCAGTAGTCTCTGCTCATGTCGAAACATGTAAATGAATTAATTATCAGAATTATTTTTCCTCCAAGAATTCTGGAAGTGCCATTTGAATCGTTCTGAATTTTGGCAGAATGCACACATTCCCAATAGCATCAAACAGTGGAAAGATTTGAGGGAGAGTTGTGAAGGACATAAACATCTTTGTGGGGAGGGGGATGTTTCAGAATACTAATACTTTTCATTCCTAGAAGCGGAATGCCTTGTGTTTTATATAACAACATTTAAAGACGTGTTTTGAGATTTTCTTTTTAAAAAACTACAGATTAATGCAGAAATGCAACAGAATTATAGGTTTAAAAGATGCAAAAGTAATACAATGGACAGATTCAACCATCCCTGCTTAAAGTTATCATATGGAAAGGATTTCAAAATTGTGGCCATCATGTGATTCTTGTATGATTCAGTCCCATGAAACAAGCTGTTTTGGAATGTTGTGAAATTTCCTTCCTTAGCTATTTTTTTTTCTCAAGAAAAGACCAAAGGCTCAGATGTTCGCAATTCTTTACAGAGAGAGAAGTACCCCTAGACTGTAAATAGGGAGCTATGACACACCTGAGAATGTCAGACAACCTGGAACCCCAACAATTGTGACTAATTCATAAGACTACTACCCTCTCTGCCCAGCAAGGACAGCATAAACTCACTCATGAAGGCTTGTTCAAATCCCGTATATATATGTGACCTGACAAGGAAAAAACGAAATCAATGCTTCATCTATTGGCAGGACTGAAATCAGTCTGACTGACTAAGTGGAGGACTTCTACTGTTGGGCTCATTGGACAAATAGCCGAATGCAGAAATGATCGTACTTTCTGGAGCATTTGCAAAAGGATTAAAAAGTTCTGTTCAGGGCTGCATTAAGTATTTGCTTTCTGGCCTCATGGTAGTGTCTTCTGCAGTAAATGATAGAGAAAAATGGGACCCAGCAGCTGCAAACTGCATGACTAGAGTTGCCACCAGGACTTAATGCAGGTGGCAAAAGGTGTTGAAAAAAGTGAGCAAGCTATTATGAAGGCCTTTCCAACTACACTTCAAGCTGGAAAAGCTCACCTGAGATCTTTTGACTCCACCCTAGTGATGAAGATGATAGTGGTGATGATGATTTAACTGCTCTTCACTTTAGCCACTAAGGGAAAGTCGGGCCATACATAAATATATAACAACAATATATAATTTAAAGTTCCAGGGCACATTACAACCTTAAAACACAATCTTAAAAACAGTTTAAAACCACTTAGTCGCTTTTGTTTGATGGCATCATGGACAGGAAATAGGCAAATTCACGCAATTTGGGTATTGTTTCCCCCAATACAGTACTTCTTCTTTTACCACCTTCCTGGATTAGACACACTGAATATTTCACCCAGTAAGCAACCATATGGTGAATATGATGGATGAGATGATGACATCATTGAGAAGTGGCAAAAGCAACTGAAAGTGTAGGCAATTTAAAGGACTGTGCACACATTTTCACAAGGAGGGTTGAAAACTCACTGACAGGAAGAAGGGGGTTTATGGCTGGAATGTGGGATGTGCTTTCATCTCAGCTATGAGTATATCAGAACTAACATACACCTTTGAGAACACATGTAGTACAAACCTCAGATCTCTACACCTTAGAATGATGAAAGCGATTTGCTGGTTAGAAAGCAGACTGGTGTCATAAGCTCCCTACATGTGGAAAGGCAACTCCTAGTCCTTATGGATATTTTTTTATTCCTTTCCCCTTTCAAGGCTGCTTTCTTCAACATATGTAGTAAGAAAAGCAGTTCATTGGTTCTACGCAGAATGGAAGTTCAGATTCCTTACTGGGTGCTCATGTTTTTCTTTGGCAAAAAAAGTGTGTCTTATTACAAAGGTGAGTTGGGGCAAAATACTGAGAAGCCCTTGCAAACAGGAGCAAACAGTATTCTAGTATAGGGACCTTGGTGTGAATATGTTATTAAATTTCATGTTTTAATGCAAATGAACAAATAGAAATGTATTAAACAGCCTTCAGAATTAAAGTCTTCAGGATTTTTATGATGTTATTCAGTAATAATGTTAAAACGTTTTTATATACTAAATGTGTTTATTTTTTAAAAAATCTAATCAGTTTTAGGAGCCCAAGTTAGTAATTAAAAATGTTTAACTTATTGTTTCAGTAAAACAATTATGTCTTTTTATTAGCATACATCCTAAATCGCTTTTTAAGAATCATGCCATGGATGAAATATACAATTTTTACTGATACAATTACTAGAGACAATTAAAAACAAAACAAAAAAACTCCTAAATTTTTAAATCCAGAAAACACCCCTTTATTCCAGTTGTATCTGTCAAATACAATTGCATCTCATTTATTTATTTATTTATTTATTTATTCAGTCATTAAAGGTATTTTATCCCACCTTGCCATTAATTCTACATGTCCAATGCAGCTTACAATCAGATTGACATATTAAAAAGAATAATAAAATTGAATATAATCAACAATGAGAGGGTGGGGGAGGTGGGACATAAACTTCAGTTAACCAATCAGGCAGAATGAGATAAGCAGCCCAGGAGGGCATATGCTTTCTTTGGACAAAATGTATTTGTACAGTGGTGTGAAGCCATCAGAGAGGCTGTGAGGCAACCCTCCCTTAGTGGGGAGTTCCAAGGTCTAGAGAAGGCCCTCTTTCACATCCCAAACAAAGGAAACCAAGGTTTTTGTGGGGCACTGAGAATAGCTACATCCTCTTCTATAGTCATGTTCTTGTAATAGCTGTTTTATCTGAGGTTTATCTCTTTCTACATCCTTTGCCCTGACTTGTGTTCTAGCACTCCATTATCAGAGGAAGCCACCCTTTTGGACAATTGGCACATTTCTAATTTTGAGAGTGTGCTGGGAAAGCCAGATACAAAATGGCGGCAATGGAAAGGGTGTGCCAAAGCACAAAATTAGAGAGATAACGATCCCAGGCAAGCTTGCGGGAGTACTAAAAAAATCTTAAAGAGGACAGTCTAAGGGAATATACCACCTTTTTAAAAAAAGGACTGCCTAATGAGGATTGGGTATACCCAGTGCTGTGGAAAACTGACTGAGGTGGGGAAAACTATAAACTGAGTGAGAGCTGGGGATGGAATGGAGTGGTTAGGAAATGAGGAGGATGAAAAAGACACTCGCTCTTGGCAGCCTTCTGTCTGAAAAGGAAAAGCTTTCTGGCAGTGAAAGCTTTAATGTTCATTAAACATTAAACACAGTGGTGCTGTTACAGAATATCCAGGAATGTTCAACGGTCCCATCTGCAGTATACATTTAAAACAGTATCACTCCCTTTATGGCTTCCCTTAAAGATTCCTAGGAACTCTGGGATAAATGCAACATCACTCTAGGGCAATGATTCCATCAGGGAAGACATGTTGCATACCAGATGGAACGAGCCGCCCTCCTCGCCCTTCATGCTATTCCAGAGGTTCTTCCAACACCCTCCCTCAACCGATTTTAGGCATGAGGGAGACACAAGGGGCGTGGGGAGCCCTGTACAAAAGCAGATCCTCTTACACAGGGCTTCCATTGATGGAACCCATTAGTTGAATCCTGCCTTATAGTTGGTTAGAGGTGCTTAGAGCTGTTATGACCCCCATTTTCCCCTCACAGCACTACAGTTTCTGGATGCGGGTGGCACTGTGGTCTAAACCACTGAGCCTCTTGGGCTTGCCGATCAGAAGGTCAGCGGTTCGAATCCCCACGATGGGGTGAGCTCCCGTTGCTCGGTCCCTGCTCCTGCCCACCTAGCAGTTCGAAAGCACGTCAAAGTGCAAGTAGATGAATAGGTAAGGTAAGGTAAACGGCGTTTCCATGCACTGCTCTGGTTTGCCAGAAGCGGCTTAGTCATGCTGGCCACATGACCCGGAAGCTGTACGCCAGCTCCCTCAGCCAATAAAGCGAGATGAGCGCCACAACCCCAGAGTCAGCCATGACTGGACCCTTTACCTTTACCTTTAACAACTCTCAGCACCTGTAATAAAATACAGTTCCTAGGGTTCTTGGGGAATAAGTGAAAGATTGCACAGATTTGCATGTTTGGATGTGTGCACTGAAGCTGTGGAACAGCCACTTCCATCAAGTTCTTTGCAACTCTGCTTTGGTTTCATTCTAGGCCTGCTACTTTCTTTCTTTTTATTGACCCACTTAGATATTAAGAGAAAACAGCTGATTAGAAGCACTGGGTGTTTTCATGGCAAGCGGCATCAACATGAAAACAGAAGAGGACAGAGGAAAGACAGTGTATGGGTAAAGCTACATCAGGAGGAGTTTCATTAACCTTGCTGGCCCCCCATAATTCCAAACGTCAGCAGGTAATCAAGAACTTACTGACATCATCAATGAATGGAGAGAAGAGCTCTCCTAAGGGACCAATCTTTTCTCTCAGGATGATATATATGCTTACCCCACCACAAGGGGTTTACTATGCTCAGTGCTCTGGAAGCAAGCAGTAATGTCAGCCGTTGCCTTCTACCATTGAAATGCATGTTTTCAACTGCTGGGGTGAATGATTTATATTAGCAGTAAAAACATTTATATAAATGAGAGGAAGTTTGACTGCATTATTAGTCAAAAGGACAGTCAGTCATTAGCAGTCTCCTCATGTACAACAGTTGGGCTTATCCCACTTCACTACTTTTTTTTATCAGCCATTCAGTGGTGGTGGAGGAGAATACAGGAATAGAAACTTCTTGCTGTTAAGCTTTTTTTCCTGTGCTGTGTACTTAGTCTGGCTGCTTAACCCTATATGTATTTACCTGGCAGCAAGCCCCTGTTGAACTCAATTCAATTTACAGTGCATAGACTTGCACTGCAAATCAGCTTAGGTTTGATGGAAAGTAAGTTTGTAGGCTTTCACCCTGCTCCAGTTAAAAGCAGATTTCTGTACACACATCCTAGCTGGACCCAGGATCCAGCTGCCTGGATTGTAGACTTATAGTCCCATTCTGAAAATCAGCATTTGCAACAAGCTGTGGCAAATCTCAGTGGCAGAGTCCAGAGGAACCGAACAGAAGCTTTCCCCGTAGCAACAAAGCAGATCAGGGGTTAGGATTGTTCTGTGATTTTATTTATAATGAAAGCTTGTGCAGTTTTAATGTGGGAGTACCTGACTTTAATTAAACAGCAAAAATAATTAACCAATTCATGCTCAAAGCAGACCCACCGATTCCAGTGGGTCTACTCTGAGCATGACTCTGTCAGCTACAGTCCTTTACCTTCATATAGTCTAAAGTGCACAAAAATGCTTTTAATATCAGCAGTTAACTTGCAAGTCCTCCTTGAAATATATATCACATTTATTAATTTAACAAGAATGCTGCTAATTTAAAAATCAAAATATCCTTCCCCAACTGTGCTAATGATCTACATCACCTCTTGCGATAATGTTCCCACTTATTACAGTGTCCTTGAAAGTAATTTTGGGCATTTTAACCCATGCGCAAAGCAATCACTTAACAAAAGTAAAATAAAATTTTTAAAACCCTTGCACAGTATGTTATCATTATCCTAAGAGCTGGTTTATTTTAATCTCCAGTTCCCAGAGAATTCAGTGGGAGTTGATATTTTTCAACAGAAGAAAGAAATGCATAGTTAGGTGGGGGTTATTATTTTTTAGTCACCCTTGGGCCACATTCACACCATACATTTAAATCACTATGATACCTCTTGAAGCAGTCATGATTCCCCCCACCCCTGAATTCTGGGTATGAATGTGGCTTTGGTGTATCTAAACCATCTTAGTCTCATCAGTAAATTTTAAGGGGCTTTATGTTTTGGTAGGAATGACATTTGTGCAACTGGCCACTTCTATTTTCATGAAAAGGTAGGTCACATGTGGAAGGGCCCAACTGAAACTTTTCCTGTTATTTTGTTCACTGTGGCACTTTGTTAGGTCAGCAGGAACACACAAGAAACTTCTGGTGTGCTCTCTTCTCCTGATGCAAAGTATTGGCGGCCTTCTGCTGTAAGATGGCTAACCAAACTTAAAGTTATGTCTTCTGTTTAGACGTGTTGCTCTGCATATATGTAACGCCTGCCCCAGATGGCTATCATGAATTTCCACTGTTGAGTTGCAGCAGGTGTCAAGAAGTGAAGAAGCCATTTCAAAGTGAGTAGCAGATCTCTCTGCATTCTTCACGAGCAAATTCTGGCTGGGCCTAAGGAACAATTTAGGAGGAGATGGCAACCTCTTAACAGACCAATGTAGTCATGTAGATAATCAGGTAACTAGCAATATCCTGGTTCCCAGCTCTTCTGTCTTAATTTCTTTAAAGCCTGGCTGAATGGGCGCTGATGATTATACAAACAAGGAAGGAACCCAATTTCCAAACACTCTAGATGATGGCTGTTTTAGGGAGCCATGACTGAAGGGATGCAACTCTACACAAACAAATAAAGAAGAAAAAGGACCCATATAAACCATTTCCCATGAAGCAAGGACCATCCAAGGATGGATGACAGTGAAGTCCCTGGAGCATATTCTTCTGGATATAATCTTTGTTGTCCTAGACTGCATAATAAGCAGAGCTTCATTTGCCATATGCTTTCCTTATTCCCAAATGCCAGCAGCAATTTAACTTTGCAATGAACTCAAGTGCTAAGACACCAAAATGTGGGTTTTATTGAAGAGACTTGGGTAAGCTAGTAGTTGATATCCTTCCATTACAATTCTGACACTAATTTTCACTTATAATCATTTCGCGTGAAACAGGCCCACAAACAGACTTGTGCGTTCCTCCCTGACACATGACTTACTGTGGCATTAAATGTGTTTAAATTGTTTTCCTCTGCTGCTGTAGTGCTGACCCCTTTATTCTGTAAACAATTTGTTCTCTATATATTTAGGTTTCGTCTTCTAAATTGTGAGAAAATGAGCCTGGGATCTTTATATTTTAATTGTATCATCAAAGCCCATTGAGGATACGATAAAGTAACCAGAAGTTAAATTATCAATAAGAGTCATTTATTTTGCATTTTTTATTTTTAAAGAATACTTATGAGAATTGTGATAAATTAGCAATGACAAACTACGTCTTGCAGGCCAATTTTGTGTGGAGAGTTTAATTAAACATTGCAGCTGTTTATCTCTATGGTGATTACATTTTCATATGTAAATTACATGTATTAAGATCAAGATACTTATGTAAATGTCACTTGCCTTAATGTTTTGTGTTCCTGTTATTAACATCTAACCATCAGCTTGTAATCTGCTGGTATTGCATTTCACCAGCATGCACGACATGACTAAAATAAGTAGATTTAGATCTTAATAACAAACAAGTTTTTAAAGAGAGCTACGGCTTACTATGTAATTGAGATGTAGAGAGATAAAAAATAATAATAATAAATAAAAATAGCCAAATAGGAACTGCTGTTTATTTCTGAATACCATTGGTTAGAACTCTTCCATTCATTAAACACCACCCATCTGCCTGCTAACAAATGCTTAAGACAAGTAAATCATGTGTGGCTCCAGATTTTGAGGAGCAAATACTAATCTAAGAGGCGGGCAGGCACTGATGCCAAGGCCCACTCAGAGCTCAGGATGTGCCACTTTGTTTTCAAAGCTGTGTAACAAGTTATAATGTTACATTGATGGACAGCTATGGAATTTTGAGGCTCCCGTTATCCCTTATAAAGCTTATCATAAGGCTGACTCTAAGCACAAAGGAGTTAAGCACTTCTAAGTCTTAGTGGTTTCAATGGGAGAGTTGATTGCATAGTTAAAACTAAAATCATTGGAACTTAAAAGTGCTTAAGTTTGGTTGCCTTATGCCCAGTGCCGAATTTACGTATAAGCTAAACAAGCTATAGCTTAGGCCCCACTCTCTAGGGGGTTCCGGAAAATTTAAAGTAATAAAAACTGGATGTACATTTCCAAATTATAAGATAAAAAACAAATAAAAATGCCTTAGATACCTATCAGGTCCATAAATTTGTTGTTGTTTAGTCATTTAGTCGACTCTTCTTGACCCCATGGACCAGAGCACGCCAGGCACTTCTGTCTTCCACTGCCTCCCGCAGTTTGGTCAAACTCATGCTGGTAGCTTCGAGAACACTATCCAGCCATCTCGTCCTCTGTTGTCCCCTTCTCCTTGTGCCCTCCATCTTTCCCCATATAGCATATATTCAACACAAAAAAACAGCGACAATTTGTTTTTGACAGAGGACAGCTGGACATATAAAGGGCCCCATTACCTTCAATAGCTTAGGGCCTCATCAAACCTAAATCCGGTCCTGCTTACGGTATGTCCCATGTCATTGATGATGTACTCTGGTTTCCTGGCCAGGCCCACTCCCTGCCCTAGTGCTTCAGGAATGGTGAAAGGTGGTAGATCTTCTATAGCATCTCGTCCCCATGATCATATGAATCATATGTTCATAATGCTATCTTTATTAAACCACTTGATAGATGATAGATGATAGATGCTTGATAGATAGATAGATAGATAGATGATAGATGATAGATGATAGATAGATAGATAGATAGATAGATAGATAGATAGATAGATGATAGATATAGATAGATAGATGATTGATAGATAGATAGATGATAGAGATTTCCTTTTTTAATCAAATGGTCTATAAATTTTGTTTAAGAACATGAGAAGAGTCCTGGGAATTTCCCTCTGAATTATTCCCAGTATAGAATAAGAGAACAAGAGGAATGTATGTTTAAAGAAGACTGGAAGATGTGTTCATTTAAAAACGCTGGTAGCGTTAAGATAAATTCAGTGAAAATAAATTTTGATGGATGTAACAATGGATTACTGAATGGTTTAGTTTATGTAAAATATGCAGGGATGTATGGTAAGCAAAATGTACCACGGAAAGAGAAGAAGGGAAGTCATTGATTTAAAGTTGTTTAAATGAATATTTTGAAATCAGATAATGATAATGATAATCAGATAAATCAGATAATGTAATAAAAATTGTGTGTGTGTGTAACATGAGAAGAGTCAGACCAAAAGCCCATCACAGTGCCCAACCACATGCCTATGGGATGCCTGAAAGCAGGACTTGAGTTTCCTCACCAACTGATATTTAGAGTCATACTGCTTTCAATAGTGGGGGTAGAATTAAAAATAAGAATAATAGTAATGAGTATGGAATCTCTTACAGCCTCCAAGAGGATGTGATTAAGTGGGGCCCAGCCATGGCATCTCAGCTGGCTACCCAGAAATAATTTTAATCCCTTAAAATGAAGACACTCAAAACGGCCATAGAATGTTTCAATATCGCCTTCTTTCAGACCAGTACAGGACAGATAGCACAGTTGCATTTTCAAGGATTACAGACGTCATCATGTTTTCCCAGCTTGAAAACTCCTTGAAGAATTAACTTCAATTATCCATGGGGGGTGGGACAATTATTTTTCTTTTAATTATTTATAATAATTATTAATTTTTAATAGACAATGATCCCACTTAAGCTATTCGAATCATTTCAATAATTATCCATTACAACTCACAGTCTCAAGTTTGTCTCTGGCACCCGAGCCCCCAGATCGGTTTTATGCTCAAAACAATTCATCCGATCGCATCTGGGCAGTCAGGGAGGTGGCAACAACTTGAGATTCTCCCCAAAAGATGTCAGTACTGTCAGCTTCGACTGCAGATCACCTGTTTGTTATGAAAGAGGAAGTGTGTCATTAATCAGCCTCCCCCCTCCCCAGGTGAGTAATTGGCATTGCTACAGGTGACACTAGGACTCTGATAACAATCTGCTTAATAGTGTGCATGTGGTTAACAATATGCATTCCTCCCCAGGCACTGGATATGGGGTTGTCACAAACATATACATCATCCTTTTGCATGCATTGGACGGCATCCAGTACGGCAATCCACACAGGCAAGCCTGTTTCTGTGCATGGACCCCCTTTGCTGCCCTTGGTCAACAGTGTCTCTGTGCTCTCAATGTGGGGAGGGGAGGGAAATCAATATTTTTTTCCAGTTCATGTTGAATGTGTTCAATCATAAATCCATTCTACCTTATTTCGGCATTAATCTGGATTTTCTTTTTCTTTACATGAAAAATCTCATTTAAATACATTTGAAATAGTAGTTTAAATGTAGTTGCTCTAAAAAATGTGCATTTCTAAACTTATTTTGATACTTTTCTTTTTTTTTTAGTCGAGGAACCTTCCGGATGTTTGAAATCCAGCGAAGGTCTAATTCATACATTTATTTGGAAGAACATCCAGTCCATTCCAATTCCCTCCAGATGTTTTGGGCTACAACCTGCATCAACCTCAGCTGAGCCTTTGGGGGGGGCAATAACATCGGGCAGGCCCAATATTAAAAAAAAAATCAGGGGGCGGAGGAGGCCAAGCCTGGAGCCAAGCATGGCACAGCTTCAGTGGCTGGCTCCTCCTCTTCCTGCCAGACAGGAAGGAGGATGGAAGCAGACCCCACCAGTGGCAGTGGCAGGAGCAAGAGGAGGAGTCGGCCAAGCACCAGAGCGGAGGAGGAGCTGCCAGCCATTGACGCCGCACTGCCATGGCATTCAGCTCCACCCCCTGGCTCCTTCCGAAGTCCTGACACTACATCACGCATTGCTGTGTGGTGTCACAAGCATGACATCACACACCCCAATCCCCCTCGCAAGTTGGCACCTCTGTCAGGGATGATGAGAATCATGGTCCAAAACATTACATGACTTCGGGTTGGGAAAGGCTGTTCTTGGGAGGTGTGGATCAGGCCAGTTTTTGAAAAGTTTGCAAAGATAGAATTCCTCAGGCATCTCTTCCTAGCAAGGATATCAGAATTTGGAGCTATGTTGTTAATTAGATTAATCCCCACCAATAAAACAAAGTAGAAAATCAGAGCTAGACAGTAGCACCATAAAGACTAAGAAGTGGGGCGGTGGAAGAGAAAATGGATATATACTCTACATACATGGCTGTAATCAATAATGGGAGAAAACACTGAATGTTTTATGAGGTATTTGCAAATTGTTACATTGCTGTAAAGATGGTGTGATTGTCTCAGTAGCTCTTAAATACAGATATATAATGATGAAGTTTACCAAGCAACAATTTTGCTTAAAAAGAAAGCATTTAATAAGAAAGGGCTTTCAGGGTAGTTTTGCCGTAAAATGTATTTTATTCCTTTTTGTTCCGTCTACTGAAAATAATGACCTGGAATAACAACGACCATTAGATTACTTTAGGTGAGTAGCCACTATAATTACCAAAAGTTAATTAGAATTATTAAGATAACAAAGAATCCCATTCATGTTATCCTGACATTTAATAGAGGAGCCCAACACTCTGTCTTATTCATGAGTACTGCTAGGCTGTTTTAATGGCTTGCCTCCCTTACCAAATTAAATGTTGATGGATTGTCCTCTCAGAGTGTGCGGGCTCTCTCAGCAATATTTATTATTGACCCTAAAAACTAAACTACAAGGAAGGCCCATAAACAATTGCTTGTCTCAAGTGTGCAGTAAACAACTTTTGAGTTCATTGCATGCTCATTTTCTTCCTCAGGAAATGGTTGTAGCATCAGTTTTGTGATGCTGCTCTTGCTTTGGGCAATAAAAGTCGAAGAGAGAATGGGGACATCACTTCCTCTTTTAAGCAGGAACAATATGGCAGACCAGACACAATACCGTGCTGGTGCTACCATTGTACCTTTTGGTAGGTGTGAACTAGGGATGGATGAAAAATGTGATTCCAATTTATACTTCTTGAACAATGCTGGGACTGAAACAAAATTAACCATAGATCTCCATGCTTCTCTGAATTTTGTGTTGCAGTTCTCCAACCAACCAATGTGAACAAAAAAAAAAAATGTTAGATGAAAATGTGCATAAAATGCACATATTAGTGTGCATTGTATTAGGGGAAAACTATACAAAAAAAATGTGGTAGGAGAAATTTGCACTAGAATGCTGACCAATTTCCATGATGATTTTTTTCAATGGCTGCTCTCCCAATTCCAGGGTGGGCGGTGGTTTCAGTTCCGCCATCTGGGGAGGGTGTCGAAAAGCTTGTCGCCTTGTTGCCAGCCATTGGGGTCATTCCTGATCAGCTGCAAGGGATCACAGGATACCCTGTCAAACTCCAATTTTGAATCTGGCCAACAAGGGCCCTCTCAGGAGGCAGAGCTTTGGCGGTGGACCAGAGTGGTTTTCACTCTGGGAATAAAAGCAGGCTGCACTTTGGCTCGTCAGTCGTCAGAAGAGCAAAACATATGCTGTTCTTTATGCACCAAGCATGATAACCTTGTTTTGCTTCCTTTTGCACCTTGTATGATGACCTTGCTATGGTTGCTGTGTTCGGAACCAGGAAGGAATTTGCCTGCAGGGTTTTGCCTTCCTCATAGCAAACATCAGAACTTCAGGCGGGTAAGGCATTGAGTGGAATCTTTAGTCGAATCCCAGATTCAGCATGAATTGGTGCATCACCCCCAACCTCTCAGAATACCCTGGTAAAGGGGTCTAAGTGGAAGTCTCTGTTCAGAAGCCAAGTGGAGGCGCAGACAAGCCACAGAACTTCCAGCAGCAGTCGGGGTGGGGGGCAACTTAGCTGACCTATGTCTTGAGGTAGCCCATAACCAGGCATGACCCTGTTCAACCTTCAGCCATTGGGTGAGAGCATGATGCAGGATACACACCCAATGCCTAAGCCAAAGCTTACCTACACCTACAATCAATAAAGCTGTGGCCAATTTTCAATCCCAGAAAGTTGGTCAAGTTTGTTCCACCTACCATTGCTTAATGCTTTCGCTCGTGGGGATGGGATGCTGAGAGTGGGTTCAGAAGGAGAAATTTTTAGTGAAATTTTCACGGGTGAGGTGAAGGTGTTTGCAACACTTCCCTTATTTTTGAAGTAGACATAGGGTAAGTGGGGTTTTTTTGTTTGTTCCACAAACCATTTCTTGGGTGGCCTGCAGCCTCCCATGGGGGTTTTTCAGATCAGGAAGCATGGGAATGGGGGAGGCTTCAGAGTGTGGAGGAAGTGTTTACTAGAAAGAAAGAAAAACATACCACTCTCGACCACCCACAACTCAAAATCCCACACTGACCAAAATTCTAACTTAAAATTAAGTGTCTTGAGAATGAGGTAGAGAAATGAAAATGGAGGACAGATCTAAGCACAGCGCTAGGTCCTTCTGATGATTAGAATGACCTTTAATAGTTGGGTAAAAAAAAGGATTTTTGCAGCTCCGTCTTTTTTTCATCCCTATACCTGAAAATATTTCCATCTTTATCACAACTATTAAAGGTTTTGTCTTGTCACCATGATTCTCTCACTGAAATGCATTCATTTTGCCAATCATTTCAACAGGTAATACCCATGAACGTCTCCCGATAAATAGTGATTGCTGATATTTAATGGAGATACAAATGACGCAGACAAAAACCCATCATAATCACATATTCTAAATTGGAAATATATATATAGGTTGCTTACAAAAGTGTCATCATTACTAAAATGCCCTAAAAAGAGACAGCTGCAATAAAAACCTAATTAAAAGCCATTTTACTCTGTGATTAATGATTCAATTTATCATACTGATTATATGATTAATCGTTTACAACCCCTTTTTGGTTAAAGAAACAAAACACATTTGGATATTGGAGAGCTGATTTTTGTAATTTTTCCAAGATGTTTTTGATGTGAATGGTCAAAAATATTACATGCATCGATCTTCAGAGTAGCTGACTGGAGAGGGTTGAGGTTTTTGTTGTCATTTTCTGAGCGTGCATTCCAAATTTGGATTTAGTTTTTGCCCTCTGAAATGATGTCATCCTCAGTCAATTTAGATTTTAATATAAGTAAATAATAGTGTACCCATTCCTGCTTTGCAGACAGTTGGACTACATGACCCTCATGGTTCCTTCCAACTCTACGATTCTATGAAACTGCCTCTGGGCAGTATCCAGCTTTAACAGAAGGGCATCAGAAATCAGGTGTGCACCTACAACAACAACAATAATAATAGCTGTTGTCCTCCTGCATCATCCCAGGACCTTAGGACAGAGATGGCACTGTGCCTGAACTAAAGTCCCAACCTGAAAATGGAGCACTTATCTCTCAGGACAAGAGCTCCTTTCTCAGAGCCCTATTCAGAAGGAGAGGCAGAAGGCAAGAACCAATCAATGTATGTTTCATGCCAGGGCTCTACTCATGGTCTCACAGGTTGGGATCACAGGACCAGCAAAAAAACTGTTGCTGTCTCATGCACTCCTGGAGCACTGTCCCCTCCTTCATCCAGTTTTAGATGTTAGATTAAGATACATTTGTTTTTTCAAGCCCATGAAAACTGAATGCTGGATTGCATGGACATTGTGGGTTGTTGTTTCCTTATTTCAATATTTTGCTTTCTTGATATATATTGGCTTTATGGCTTCAGTATTGATCTTTGTATTTTAATATATTGCTATATACCATCCTGGGAACCTTGTTATTGTTGTTGTTGCTGTCGTCATCATTTTATTTTCAGTTGTAGTTCTGCAGTCATGTAACTTCCTCTCTGGAGAGGCTGGACTGGCACTTGCATGCCAGGACAATGCATTTTTTGTTTATTGCAGCCTTCAAATACTTTAGCTTGATTTTAGCATCTCTGCCTTGTGCTGCATTAAGGTAATTTTAGAAATTTTAGAAATGTAGAGCTGGAAGGGACCACGAGAGCCATCTCATCCAATCCCCTGCAATGCAGGAATTTCATCATGCAATTCTCCACACAATCTAAAACCCTGCCGGACCCTACTTAGCTTTGCAATTGTGCTAGCGGTTTTATTGCTGCACCTCTAGTAGATGTTGGTTGTGTAGGTATTGTGTCAGCTATGATATCAAATGATATAGGGTGGTTTGCAACTGTTATTAATAAATGCATTACATAAAACTATTCAGTTACTGCCTCTCTGTTGGCCCAGTAATGACTTCTGCACAGCTCCTTTTGTTTTGTCTGGCTCTGGACAGCTTCCCTGCTGATACAGTATCCTTTGACTTGGACCTCCATTTTCTGCTGTTGCCTTGTTGGACAGCTCCCCAAGCATGCTGGTACAAGAGGGAATCTACGCAAACTGCTCAGGGTTGGTGGAGATGGTCCATTGCTTCAGATTCATCAGATCCAGACATTACATCAAGTTACCTATAAAATGATTTCTTAAAATATGCATTAGGCAAAGAATTACTAGAAGAAAAGATATACGCTTTTTACAAGCAACCTATGTCATCACACTCAGGCGCTGGTTTGGTACTCTAGTGAACAAAAGTGCAATAGTTAATGGATGTATTATGGAACTGAAATGATAACAAATGGAAAGATTTCTTCCACATGTCAAGAGATCCACTTTGTGAAACCATTTTAACGCCCTTCCAACCTGTTTCATTAAAGAAAAGGATGCAAATAACAACCCATCCAATTGCCCTCCTGACTGCCTCACAGTCATCTCTTATGTGTTTAGTTTCTACACAAGACCATGGCTTTTAGCATAGTGGCACCAGTAATTTGAAATACTGTTCCTATGGAAATCAGACAGGCACCTACAATCCAGATATTTCTTTGTGGATTGAAAATGGATTTGTTTTGCCAAGAATTTGTAAAGAATTAATTTGAGTCAGTGTTTGTCATTTGTTCTGCATGGTATGGTTTTGTTTTATGAATGTTTCTACTCTACATTGCCCTGATATTTTTTAATGAGTTGTTGGGTTAGAAATATTCTTGAAAATAAATAAAATAAATACAATGGGAGGACTAAGGGATTGTTCTGTCAAAGGAAGCAGGTTGCTTGCCAGGCATCACCATCAGCCCTCTCCTCCTGCTGCACTTATAGGGGTTCTCATGATCCCACTGGCCCAATCAGAGAGGGCACATAGGGGCAGGAGAGGGGGGAAGTCAAATTGTAAAAGCGGAAGTCCTTGTGTAGGGCTGCCACTGACCATTAGCTGAATCCTACCCAATGTTCCTATAGGAACGCAGGTGGCACTGTGGTCTAAACCACAGAGCCTAGGGCTTGCCGATCAGAAGGTCGGTGGTTCGAATCCCCACAACGGGGTGAGCTCCCTTTGCTCAGTCCCTGCTCCTGCCAACCTAGCAGTTCGAAAGCACATCAAAGTGGAAGTAGATAAATAGGTACCGCTTCGGCGGGAAGGTAAACGGCATTTCCATGTGCTGCTCTGGTTCGCCAGAAGCGGCTTAGTCATGCTGGTCACAGGACCCAGAAGCTGTACGCCAGCTCCCTCAGCCAATAAAGTGAGATGAGCGCTGCAACTCCAGAGTCATCCACAACTGGACCTAACGGTCATTTTACCCAATGTTCCTAGAAGGGATGAGTCCTTTACTACTTCACACAACAGCAGTCACCTACTTTTTGGTGGTGGTGGTGGTGGTGGTGGTGGTGGTGAAGAAGAAGAAGAAGAGGAGGAGGAGGAGGAGGAGGAGGAGGAGGAGGAGGAAGAATTTGAAAGACAGCCCTTGAAGCCACATAAGAATGAGTAAATACTTTTATGTGGAGAAGGGGGTGTCTGAAGTCTGCACATTGCAGCAGAAACAGGACAAGGCTGACTCAGAAAAATTACAGAAGTGCAACCAACCCAAATTAGACTGAACAGTCCAATCCTAGTTGTCACAACAGGTAAGAGGTGCCTTTCTACACACAGACACACACATGTACACAAAGCTGAATAATCTGCACTGCGCTAAAAGCACACAGCACAACAGCAGTCAGGTCGCATTAGTGTGCTTTGCAAATCTCCACGGCAAACATAAGTAGAAGGTGCCCGAGTTGTTACCAACATGCAGGGGGGAAATTGTGTGTTGTCATCACAAAATCAGTACCGATTAGGTCTATAGTGAATGGCTGTGAATGTATAATTGGTGTATGCACCAGATTCAGAAGAAAACCCAATACATTTTACAGCAACCATGGCAAAAACAAGGAAACACCCATCACACTCACATCACACAGGGCAGGAACAGATTCAGCAAATTTCCCATATAAAGCTACACTTCAGGAAGAAATGAAGCAAGAATCCTTTCCCTGACAGACTAATTTTAAGTGTACATGGGAATTTTTTTTAAGGAGGGGAAGGCTGTTCGATATATGATTCCCCTGCCTGCAGCCTGAAATAGTACACCCCCAGGAATGTTGTACCACCTGATTTGTGTCTCTGTGTGTCTATCAGCCCTTAAAAGCATTTGCTCATGCAAACATGCACAGTATGAAAAGCAGGCTTCTAATGTTACTGCACATTACATGCAAGTATGCGAAAGACCTATTCTCATGGCACAATGAGAGGAAAAGTGGGGGAGGGGGACTCCAGCTTACAATATTAAGCCGAAGCCAATGCCTTCATTAGTGCTTTGCAGACAAAGTATAGAAAGGCATATGGAGTTGTTTGTGATATTGCCAGTTCAACGTAATATGATTATTTGATGGAACTAATAAAACAGGATCTTTGCATACAGCATATGCAGAGTGGAAGGTCTTGTTTTCAGTGTTGTGTTCCTGAAAAGCATGCTTGGGTCATCTAGTAAACACCCTGAAATTGCAAGGACATTTGAGACAGGGGTATGTCAGTCTATGGTGGACTAGAAAGAGGAAAAGGGGAACATCACATCATAGGCATAACAGGCTGTGTGCCTATGTGGATCGGAATGTGACATGAGCACAGAGGATCAGAATGTGCTGAGTAGGTGTATCTTTTGAGAGATGCTTCTTATAGCACCATTGCTTTACTGGATTCCTTATTGCAAGTAAATACTGTGCTTGAAAATATAATACCGAATTATTATTATTATTATAATGATGATGATGATGATGATACACACCTTCAGAAATGCTCCTTGCATGTCCTTGGTTCTGCATAGAGCATCTTCAAGCTGTCAAGTCAAATGTAATTTTTCATTCAATGGCAAAAGAATTCTATTAACAGTTAAGACTTTTTCTTTTTTTAAGGTAAGAAGCAAAGGAATGCAACACTTCCAAAGGGTAGCAAAAGAAACAAATAGTCCCCGTGTAACCGGACTATCAAAGCCAAACTCACAAAACATTCATCAGTTGCATGCTACATTACAGGACTGCAAACCTTAAAATAAAATCAATTCTGTACTTTTTATCTTTTATTCCACAGAAATATGATTCCGTGGCTTTTAGTTAAGTCAGCTAAACTAGGCTGGTGCATTCAGAGGGTTCAAGCAATAACCCTTGTGCTCTGATGGGATTGTTCTGTGCCGTGATCACACACAACAGCAATGCCCTCTCCAGACACACATTCAGCAGCAAGTGATCCCATACATGTACAAATAGATGTATGGCTGGTACATGCTTAGGCATGGTGGTGCATGCTTCATTATGGAGGAGGAGTGGCCAGTAGACCCAGCCCTGTTATCCTCTTTAAGCATTTGTGAACATTTATTGGGGGGGTGGCGGGGCTCGTGTGAACTCTCCTAAAAACATTATGTGGGTCACCCAGTGAATTTAATGGATACCATATTCAAGATATGCTGAGGATGATACTTCTACACATACACAGTGTCATTAATGTATCAAATTCTCTGCCACCAAATGTTGGCTCAGAGGGCTTCAAAAGAACATCAAATAAATTATTGGAGGTTACAGCTGATGGCCATTAGAACTAAATGGAACATCCAGGCTCAGAGACAAATATCCCTGTTCACTGCTTATTTTCACACAAACAACAAATGAGAGTGTGGCCGTGCTTGCTGGACCTATCCCACTATTATGTCCTCCCTGGATGCTATACCTCCCATTGTCCATGTTCCGATATAGATGTAATGTAGGGGTGGATAATATTTGGTCCCACAGTTGATGCCACACTATATCCCCCATCACCCATGGTCATTGGCCATGCTGCCTGGGACTGATGTGATTTGTCTTCTAGCAACATCTGATGGGCCAGAGGTTCCCATCTCTAATCTAATGGATGAAGGTGCAATCTTATATCCTTTGATATTATATGTACGTCTTACAGAGGAGTGTGCAGAAAACTTGGGAACTGAAACGAACCTTCTTCCGGTGGATCCATTCCTGTGTATGCAAGGTAGCCCACCAGAGGAAGTGCCACAGAAATATTCAACCCATAAGTAGGGAGCTGCAACCTGGCAGATCTCTTCCCATCCATGACATCTTAGACCCTTCATGGATATCCAGCAATGATGGCTATATGCTCCGCCTCCATGGTTGAAGGCAGTAAGTTTCTGAGTACTAGTTGCTGGAAGCCATGGGAGGAGAGAGTGATTTGTCCTCAGGTCCTGCTTGCAGGTTTCCCACAGGTATCTGGTTGGCCACTGTGGGAACAGGATACTGGACTAGATTTATTTATTTTATTTTTAAAATTTCTATACCGCTTTATATTTTTAATAAAAACCTCAAAGCAGTGTACAGCATTAAATCAATAAAACTATAGCTGGGTGATGTTCCTCCGGCCTCATGAGGAGCCTCTTTTGTAGAGCTGGAGAGTGTGGGCATCGCCCCCTAGGCCAGGTGGAAAGCGACTTGCGGAGAGCGGCCTTCATGCCTCATAGCCATTCACATAGATGGGCCATTGGCCTGATGAAGCAGGTTGTACATATGTTATTCTGGCTAGGAAGGGGTCCATTGCAGTGGCATGAGGGACTCAACCAACCAACCAACCAACCAACCAAGGAGTAGGCACCAGTCTTTGCACAGCAAGGGTGAAAGGCTTGGTGATCCAGACTTATTTCTGGTTGGTACCACTATTGCATATATTCATCCATAAATCCATTCCACCTTGTTTCTGCATTAATTTGCACTGTTTTTCAGAAACAAAATCTGCATGAAAATTCACCTTTACATGCCTATTTCTATGTGTATTCTAAGCTCTCAAAATACACGTTTCTAAATGTATTATCTCTCAAAAAGCATGTGTGTGTGTGTTTCAAATGTACTTTGCTACATTTTTGAGCTAAGAACTGCACTGGAACTTTGAGGAAGTGCAAAAGTCAATGACTGAGTATCAATCTACAATCCCTCGAACATCCCTATGAAGAGAGGTTTGTCCACAGCAACAGGGAGGGCTCATAGGCTGCAAGATGCTAACCTAAAAATGATGCTTATGGGTATTGTCTTTCTGTTACTGGTTGCAAAGGGGGTGTTGCTGTTCCTGCTGGTGGTCTAGAGAATTGGCAGGGCCTAATAGCAGCAGGAAGCATGGGTGAGCTTCATTGCGAGTTGCCCCTAGAACATGCCACAACCCTCTTTTATAGTATGTTCAGCTTGTTATGGATTTTAGGGTAGCCATATTTTGAACAGCAAAAAAGAGGACACATTTGCCGACTTCTACTTTTAACTATGGATCACTATGACAACTCTACTCATGAAAAAGAGGACATGTCCTGGGAAAAGAGGACATATGGCAACCCAGCAACCACCACCACTTATTCTGCCATGGAAAATATCTTGGTAGACATCAGCATTCTATATTGTCCTTAACCATCTATGATTTTTGTAGACAGATGTCCTTAAGTTCCCTGAGCCATATATTAATTAATAGGATGCTATATAGGGGAAAGTGGTTTTAGGAATGTAAGACATATTAATCAAATCTCGAGAGGCGTTTATAAAGCTTTGCATTGTTTACCCTTGATGTTCCCTAGACCTTTTCTATAATAGGTTCCATGTTTTATTTATGTCTTTGTTGCCCGGATAAATTATTCCCGTGTTTCATGGAAACCACTAACCTAATGATGATTTGGAGCATTCATTCTGCCACCAGTGAGTCTGGCCAGAGCTTAATTTAGTGAACTTCTTCATTGAAGAGAGAGAGAGAGAGAGAGAGAGAGAGAGAGAGAGAGAGAGAGAGAGAGAGAGTATGTTTATGTGAACTTTATGGAATCCTCCCCCCTCCTCTTCCATCTCAGGAGTAAAAAGGTTAGGCAGTGTGGCATGGATCCAAAAATGCACTGTTGAGCTATAAGAGCATAATGATTCTTGGCCAGCAGTTTGCCTTCGGCATCTGAAAAACAAGAAGTGATTGTATTTTGGTAATTGCACAAAATTAATTGAAATTGAGATAACCTAGTCAATATAATAGTTTCGCCTTGCTTTTTGCATATGTATAGAGAATAGCAGATAAAGAGTCCTGTGTTGTTACCACATGAGGGAGCTATCTCCCCAAAAATCCACTGGCTCTGAAAAGAGTGTTGAGTTTAAACCAAGAATTAGAGGCAGAGAAGTGTTTTTAAGAGCAATGAAAGAAGCTTTAGTTGTGCATTGCTCCCTGTGGTGTAATGCACAATTTGGTCAAACAGATTTAAGACATGAATGCCAAATAATTGAAGAAGTTGCAAGGCATAGAGACCCATACCCTTCAACATTTTTCCAATGAAAATAGGGACATCCTATTCTGTTATTAGGGACGCGGGTGGCACTGTGGGTAAAACCTCAGTGCCTAGGACTTGCCAATCGTATGGTCGGCGGTTCGAATCCCCGCGGCAGGGTGAGCTCCCGTCTTTCGGTCCTAGCTCCTGCCCACCTAGCAGTTCGAAAGCACCCCTAAGTGCAAGTAGATAAATAGGTACCGCTTTATAGCGGGAAGGTAAACGGCTTTTCCGTGTGCTGTGCTGGCTCGCCAGAGCAGCTTCGTCACGCTGGCCACGTGACCCAGAAGTGTCCTCGGACAGCGCTGGCTCCCGGCCTCTTAAGTGAGATGAGCGCACAACCCTAGAGTCGGACACGACTGGCCCGTACGGGCAGGGGTACCTTTACCTTTATTCTGTTATTACTACTATTATTATTATTATTATTATTATTATTATTATTATTATTATTATTACACTATCCATGTGACTGGGTTGCCCCAGCCACTCTGGGCAGCTTCCAACTTATATAAAAATATAATAAAACGTCAAACATTTTTTTAAAAACTTCCCTATACAGAGCTGCCTTCAGATGTCGTCTAAAGGTTGTATACTTATCTCCTTGACTCAGGAGTCTCATAACTCCATACCCATTTCTCCAATGAAAATAGGGATGTCCTAAGGAAAAGCGGAGCATTCCAGGATCAAATTAGAAACAGAGACAGCTTCTGTAAATCCAGAACTGTCCCCGGAAAATAGGGACCCTTGGAGGGTCTGGACACCACATTCTGAAATTCTGAATGTGAAAGAGAGCCCTGTTGGTGACAGTTGTTGAATGGAAGAACAGAGAGAGATGCAGATGAATTGCCAAAGGCTAGAGCAGGAATGGGAACCTGTGGTTCTCCAGATGTTGCCTCAAGCAGCATGGCCAGTGGTCAGGCATGATGAGATCTAGAGCCCAACAACATCTGATAGAGCCGCAGGTTCCCCACCCCTGGACCACAGCTTTACCTGGCTTGCTAGCTACTCATTTTGTGAATTGCTGACAAACTCTTTGCCCAGTGAGAAAGCTGATGCTATGGCTATCGTGTAGGTACAGCTGTACTAGAGTTGTGGTGGAGACAATGTCTAATTCTATGCATGTTTACTCAGAAGCAAGGCCCGCTGAATTCAGTGGGGCTCACTCCTAGGATAGCATTGTAATCTGAAGCAGAAAGGTGAGATTACACCAAGGCTGAAAGAATAGCTGCATGTCTTCTTCAAGCGGTTAGCATAATGCAGTTGAATTATTTAATGCAATCTTTCCTTCTCTTGGAGAGATATCACTTTCACTTAAAAAAAAGGCAAAGATACCATTTCAAATGCCAAGGGTGATGAGTAAGAGATTTCTTTGTGGAAGCGAGATTTAGCAAGGTCCAAATGACTGTTCTTGGATAGTTACAAAGTTAAATTGGAAAAGGGGGGGGGGGTGAAGGGCATTTCTTTATATATTTCTTAATTTGCCCACCCTCATAAGCTATAAAATGTATTCACCATTTACAGGTGTCATTTAATGGCTCTTGCTTGTGAGCTGTTCGTAAAATAAAGAAAGGTGGGATGGAAATATTTTAGATCTGTGATGGATTTGACCCCTGGGCTACATTCCCTCCTGGGCAACCACTGGTGGGTGGGTCCAGAAGCGAAACATTGGGGAGGCCAAAGTGGGCAGTACAATGGGTATGGCCCTCATTTGAGTAAGTAGGTTACATTCCAGTCATGCAAAAGTCAGTTTTTGACCCACACACAGCTCCACCCAAGCAAGAAACATTATCACAGTTCAGGGACATATTAAAACCAGGAAAGGCATTTGGCCAGGGGGTGCAGCCTGAGACAATGGCCTGAGGAGAGTCCCAAGGCCTGAACACAGTGATCTGGAGGTCCACATTCAGCCCACAGGCCTCATTCCTGTTTTAAATAAATAAACTCTACCATTGTTTTCTGCAGAAAATGACTAGACCACCACCCCACATGTATTTGAAGAAATGCACTGCATTGAATGAGTTTGTACAGAAAGTCGTTCAGTAGACTGAGTCAGTTAATAGTCTACTGATATATATACAGTAGGTGCTCCAATATGATGGGGTCACAAGCACAGAGGGACAGGAGGAGTGTTTCTGCCACCCTCAGCCTGCCTGAAGGGCTCAGGGGAGAAGTGGACCAGGCATCTACCTCTTAAATAGTTGGTCCTGAGCCCCCCTGGGATGCTCATCAACCCCCTTCTACTGACAGGCAACTTCCTGAGAGTTGTCTGCAAATGAAGGGTGAGGGCATCACATGGAAATGACATTGCAGAATGTACTTTGCAAGCAGCTTTGATTAGTAAGCCATTGAAGACAGGACAATTCCGCTTGCAAGTCTGTGCCTGGCAGTTGGTGTGATAGCAACCACACACCCCCACATTAACAACAATGCTAATGCTAACAGCAACAGTGATCAGAACCAGGAACAACAAGCATGGCTAAGAGACAATATTGAATAACTCATGGAAATTACTTGATTGGTTTCCTTGAGGATATTTGCTGACCAAAGACCATTGGCAGGTCTCACCAAGTTCAGATAATCTACAGCAAAAGCATTAACGTATTAAAACATTAAAAATCAATCAATTCAATTCCCGGTTTAAAAACTGGCACATACAGCATTTAAAACCCAGCAGAAATAATCTGCTTAAAGGCCAAGAAACTTCACCTGGGAGAATGTAAAGTTCTTCACCTGGTGCCAAGAGGATATTAAGGTTGGTGCCTCATTAGGGAGAGTATTCCACAATTGGAGCACCACCATCATCAAACAGGTCCTCATCCGCCTCACCTCTTTAAACAGGGGAACTTGAACCATGAAAACTCCAATGAGAATCTCAAGATCTAGGAAGGTATATGCAAGAGGAGGACATCTATTAGGTAATCTGCCCACATGCCAATTAGTGATTTAAAAGTTAATTCAAGCTCTGAACTAGGCCCAGATTGGAAGCCAGTTCAGATGATGTAGCCTACACGGGCAACCTCATTGACCTGAGGTTATCTGGAGTTTCCAGACCATTTTCAAAGGCAGCCCCACATATAAGCCATCATGGGAATCTAACCAGGAGGTTACCAGAGCATGGATAACTGTCAAAAAGTTATCTTCCCAGACAAGATCAGTGTTGGGATATCTGTCAAAATGGATAAAAGGCCATTTGTGCCACGAAGGTAACCTATGCTTTGATTGACAATGCTTCATCCAACAACACCCTAAAACTACAAACCTGTTTCTTTAGGAGGCGTGAAATCCATCAAAAACATTTAACCACTTAACGAGACAGAGGAACCACTCTTAGAACTTGTCATTTGGGCTTAGTATCTGTGGTGCAATAACAAACATGGCAAAGCTGGATTCTAGGCTTAAATTCTGCCAAGCGGCAACCAGTTCCACAGGTTAGAAATCACTGTTACATGAGCAGTACTCCCAGTGGTGTAAACCAACTTGTTGAGATATCTTTAGCTGCACATTGTTAATGCTTATACACCTCAATCATCAGGTTCTTATCTTCCTCTCTGACTATAAATCCATACACAAAGTGCTGAAAGTGGAAATTTTCTCAAACACTTGCAACACCTACATTTAATTCAAATCGCTCACTTATTATCTCAAACTGTATATGTAAGTGAGTAAGGGGGTGGAAGGATGTTGCCTTCCTACCTAATACTTAGCATTAAATAGGGAAACATTCTGCAATCTGTCGTACTTAAGAAGGCAAACTACACTTCCTGGCTTTGAGTTTGTCTGCACTTTTGCTACTAACATGTTTTTCAAATTGCTGCAAAGAAAAAAGATAATGAATTCACTTCTCAAAGAAATCATTATCTCAGGTGTTATCTGCTAAATATTAATCAGTGAAGTCTGAATTATTCCATCACCATAGTCTCTAGTGAAAATTTTCATACATCTGTTTTATGTTACAGTTTAATCTTTAGGTTGCAATGTTCTTTAGATCGGCTGTAACCATTGTGGGGGTGACCTTCAGATAATGTGGGCTACAGGAGTATTTGTATGTCCTATTGAATGAGTGTACAAGTCCCTGTGTACCCAGATAGATCAGCTCTACATCTGGAGAGTTATTCACATGTAATGTTCAATGAATGTGCATAATCTGATCTGTGTACACAAATAGTTGAGATGTGCACTTGTACCATTATTCACATGCAACGTTCAACAAGTATACAATCCATGTATCTCTCCATACAATAACCAAGTTGTACAAATCAACAATTGTTATTGTTATTACGATTATGTTTACTTAAACCTAGTAGTCACTTGTCACCACAGGTCTCCAAGTGACCTATGCTGAAGAATATATGCATAAATACATTATAAAATAGAAAAGGGAAGGGGGGGAATCATACAAACATTTACATTCCATAAGCATATATAAATAATAAGCACACATACACACACCTGAACAGCAAAAACAACATTCACAGGAAAGTAACAAAACAAAACAAAAACTCTACTCCCACCCTAACAAGAAGAGAAAAATAAAAAATTAACACCCCACTTCTTAGCTCAGAAATCCCTAACCCAGAAGAATCAGCTACATCAACGCTTTTCATTTGTTTGCTCTTTATTTTTAACTCCCCACTCCACCTGAAGGCTCAGAGGGGTTCCTGTCCCAGACTACCCATGTAACAGCTTAAAAAAATAGTACAAACAATCTATCAATTGTACAGCTGCTAACACTGACCTATGTAATTATAAGAAGTATTGCATGACTATTGCTTCTCCCAATTGCTTTGTGTCCATTCAACAAAGTGTGTGTGAGAGAGTGTGTGTGTGTGTGTGTGTGAGAGAGAGAGAGAGAGAGAGAGAGAGTGTAAATGAGTGTGAGAGAGATTGTGTTCATTTTCATGCAAGTAAAATGGGGTAAATCATGCATGCGGCCAGAAATGCAATGAAAACTAAAATGTTCAAAATGGCCTGAGACACAGTCTAGGTCTAGGACTGGTCCTGCATGTAGTATCAGTAGTTATTGTGTGACCAAGGGACTCTGCTATACAGCTGCAAATAAAATGTTTTAAATGTGTTGTAAAGTGCAGTATACAAATGATACACTGTTCCAAGATGACCCCAGAAACATAAGAGCAGGAGGTTCAGGATATTCTGCAGAAGGCGGAAGTATTCTTCAGATGAGTCAACGGAATTGTGATATATGGTCAATTGGAGTGAGCGACCTGAGGCTAATTGCTTGTATGCAATAAATCTTCTGTTAATTACCTCTTGTGTGCTGTTTGACTCAAGCCAGCAGCCAGCCAGCTCCTGACACCTACCCTCCACTGTCTCCCAACCCCTTCAATCCCTGCATCCCACCCTAACTTCCATCCCCTCACAGCTCCTTTAACCCTTCCTCCTTGCCTACCTCCTCCCCTCCACATTGCTGCCAAATCCCATCCTCTCATGGCTCTCTCCAATCCCAAGATCCCACTGCTACTGTCCCTCACAGAAGAGAAGGAAATGAAGAGGGGAAAGGCCTTCTCCCCTTCACCTTGTGCCATCACTAACAGTAGGGAGTATGCATTTTGAAATGGTGACAGCAGACAAAGGGGAGAATGACTCTCTGGTGGTAGTAGCAGCAGCAATAATTATGAGGAACATGGGTCACTGACCTGGCTGCCTGCTCCCTTGTTCGGTAGAACCCCAACCTGTTTACTTGCTCAGCTGAGACACCTGGATCTTCCCTCACCCTGCTGTGCATACATGTGACGGAGCAATCAAGTGGGCAGGTGGTGGCAAAATCAGGGAAACATGGGAAGACCCATGTCCTGTTTGCTGTTTTTGCTGGCCTGCTCATTTGCACCACCAGCTTGCCTTCTTCATTAACTCACTCACTCACTCCACCCAAAGTTATCACGCTGATTTTCACACCAAGTGCAGCATGACGACTTTTTTCTTACAAAAATATTGTATATAGCATTGTTTTAAAATATGGGCTGCTTTAGTCTATCGAGTCTTTCCGTTCTTTTCCCACCCGCCTTTAAAGTAAGGTAGGCCTGCATCAACTCTGCTCATATTATGTCCTGCGCTGCTAATGAAAAACATCTAGTTATCTCATTATCTGCATATAGAGGCACAACTGTCAGTATGACCACAAGGTTATTCTATTTACTACTTTGCCTTCCTGTAGTCCTGAAATCAGTCCTTGCATAGAGTATGATTAAGCCAAGATAATGACTCTAATTTGTGCAGTTATGCAATACAAAAATGGCTCAGTGGATGCCTCAATTCATCTAGATTTGCCTGGCAATAAATTATGCTGCCCCCACAAATTTCTGGCAACAATTATCAATGCACAACCCCAATTAGGACTTCACCCACACACACTTCACCCAGCTCTGCACATTGCCAAGAGAGTCATACATAAATGGATTCTGTGCATACATATGAATGAATGGCTTTTAAAGCATATGGTGGATTATCATTGTGTCATTGAATTGAATCAAGTGGTAGATTAAGAATGGTGTGGTGGGTGGGGGCGAGTCTGAAACAGTAAGGCTGCTCTACATGTAAACACTCCATGCATGATTTAAAACCTTGATCCTGAAGGGATCTATATCATGCATAGAGTCTACATGCACAGAACAAGCTCCCTGCTTCAGACCTTCCCTCCAACATGTGGAAAGCAGCAATGTAAAACATTTTAAAAAATCAAAATGGTGCTCCTTTTCAAGGCAGCAATGATGAATATTCAAATATTCAAAATGAAAAGCTGCAAAACAGTACTGCTTTCCAACATTTGGGAAGTAGCAATGAAGATAAACTATTCAATGGGGATACAGCAATGACAACAAAGGGACCAGTGACTTTTGCCCAACTCTTCCCACTCACAGGTTTGGAATCACATGAGGAAGAACACCAAAACAAGGCATCAGTGATGTCAACATCCTTTTGCATAGGATGTGGAAATCTTCACTGGGTAGCAGCAAATAAGGACCCAAAGATTCTTTGGGCTGACGCTTTTGTAAAGGTAAAGGGACCCCTGACCATTAGGTCCAGTCATGACTGACTCTGGGGTTGTGGCACTCATCTCGCTTTACTGGCCGAGGGAGCTGGCGTTTGTCCACAGACAGCTTCCTGGTCATGTGGCTAGCATGACTAAGCCGCTTCTGGCGAACCAGAGCAGTGCACGGAAACGCCGTTTACCTTCCCGCCGGAGCAGTACCTATTTATCTACTTGCACTTTGACGTGCTTTCAAACTGCTAGGTTGGCAGGAGCTTGGACCAAGCAATGGGAGCTCACCCCGTCCCAGGGATTTGAATCGCTAACGTTCTGATCGGCAAGCCCTAGGCTCTGTGGTTTAACCCACAGCACCACCCGCGTCTTTTGGCTTTTAATGAAAGCCAAAGAAGGGAGGGTGGAAGATGACTGAAGTGAGAGCAGAGGGAGGCTCTGTAATGCATGTGGAAGAGCTAGCACCTGAACTATTCATTAGAAGTAAATAATGAATATAATTATTCAGCACTGATGACCTGCAGCACCCAGGCATTGCATTGACTATAAATCCAAATCAAAATTATTATTATTATTATGATTCTAAATCTCTCCAAAATACTGGCTCACTCTAATGTTATCAAGTTCACAAAACAGTACTATTTCATGTAGTTTATACGTCTTCTCAGATAATATTCTTCATTACACCCAAGGCTAGATTGCTTTTTGCATTCATTGTGTAGCCCTCTCATGACATTCTTCTCCCAACAATTGCTGTTTTGTGGAGGAAGAGAGCAGGGACTCCTCATGCTGTTAAATCCCTGCTGTCCATACATCCTGCTGTCCATACATCCGGGGTATGATATGAAGAGGAAAGTCTGCTCTGTGTGTACATAAATTTCCCTTATGATTTAGAACCAGGGCAATCAAGAAACCAGGGAGAGTCTACCTCAGGGGTCAGCAACCTTTTTAAGCTGTGGGCTGGTCCACCATCCCTCAGACCATGTGGTGGGCCAGACTATATTTGGGAGGGGGGGTGAATGAATTCCTATTCCCCACAAATAGCCCAGAGATGCATTTTAAATAAAAGGACACATTCTACTCATGTAAAAACACACTGATTCCTGGACCGTCCGAGGGCCAGATTGAGAAGGCGATTGGGCTGCATCCAGCCCCAGGCCTTAGGTTGCCTACCCTGGTCTACCTGCATGGAACAAGCTTCTGCTAAACAGAAATTATATGGACCCAATATCAATGAAGAATCACTTGCTTGATATGAATCTGGAACTGTGATTATTTATTGAATCTTACTACTCTTTATGCAGAGACATCACCTTGCCAACAAAGGTCCGTATAGTTAAAGCTATGGTTTTCCCAGTAGTGATGTATGGAAGTGAGAGCTAGATCATAAAGAAGGCTGATCACCAAAGAATTTATGCTTTTGAATTATGGTGCTGGAGGAGACTCTTGAGAGTCCCATGGACTGTAAGAAGATCAAACCTCTCCATTCTTAAGGAAATCAGCCCTGAGTGCTCACTGGAAGGACAGATCCTGAAGCTGAGACTCCAATATTTTGGCCACCTCATGAGAAGAGAAGACTCCCTGGAAAAGACTCTGATGTTGGGAAAGATGGAGGGCACAAGGAGAAGGGGACGACAGAAGACAAGCTGGTTGGGTAGTGTTCTTGAAGCTACCAGCATGAGTTTGACCAAACTGCGGGAGGCAGTGGAAGACAGGAGTGCCTGGCGTGCTCTGGTCCATGGGATCACAAAGAGTTGGACACGACTAAACGACTAAACAACAACAACAACAACTCTTTATGCAAGTGGGATAAAGTAAACTTGGGATTGTGTAGCTGTGGGCAACTACTTCTAGTTTCTTCTCTACGTCCCTAGGCAATATGAGGTATACACTTAGATATTACTGGAAGAGCACACAAGGTTTTTAGAAAGTCTGCCTGAAAGAAATGTCATTGAACCAGTACTTGTCATGTGACGAAAACAATCCTTAAATGCACCCTAAATAATCATTTCCTACACACTGTCGTTGGCAGTTAATAAAGACATTTTGCTGAATACCGTGTGTTAATTTTCATTTAGACTATGTAAGATAAAATACCAAAAAAGAAAAAAAAAGAAAATTCAAAAAGAAAAGCAGATGCCATGATTCACACATTCCTAGCTCATTTCATTTAGAATGTTGAAAATTGATCTTTTCTTTAAAATTTCAATATTTTGAATGCCACCAAAAGGGCAAGTGACAGATTGCTCTGTTCCATGCAGAACAGTCATTCTCCCTCTGCAAGCATTTGCCAATGATGAAAAATCTTTTAAAAATGTACCGAATGATATTTAATTTTGAATAATCTAGACAACGTCTGACATCATGTGCCAGACAAAGGAATAAGCTATAACAATAACAACAACACTACAATGTATTCTGGGTAAAAAGTGTACCTATGTTCCAACTTCAGTCATGTGCAAATAGTTGTATGTTAACAGTTGGGAACTCTGGATAGATGTTAATGAATCACCCAGCCAACTGAAGTGGTCATGGGAATGCTTGTATCTGCATTGCTATATGACCATCCAGGTCAATGGAAGAGAAGGAAGGAGAATAAGTTTGGAAGCTGGGCTGTATTTAAGGGGACTGTGCACAGTTCACAACCTATGCAGTGTTGGGACCTAGGATGGTGACTTGTAGCAGGAATTTCAGTGCTAGTTCAACAGGACTTCAGTGGCAGTATGGGGAAGGCTTCCTTTTAACTCTCCAAGCAAAATGAAAGGAGACCAGCTCTAACCTTAATAATGTAAGACAGTAATCCCTTCCTCACACATTCAAAACTGTAGTCATCCGTAATCCTATACACACTTACTTGGGAGTAAATTCTGTTGAAGCCAGTAGAGTATCCCCAAATCTCCTCTGTGGCAACAACTTGGGGGCTACATTAAATGCACAAAGATTTCATAAAGTTTTGAGTTTCTTTGGTTTAATTCTAAAAGACACTCCATGCGGTAGGTATCATAAGTTCTTATGTGAACTTTCCTTTTCTACTTACAAACATACAGCTCCAGCAGTATGAGACTTGTTAAATTTCAGCAAAAGCGTGGGTGAAAAGCTATCTGAATAGACATGCTTTTCAGTTGTCAGACAGCAATTGACTAAAATCATGGCAAGGTTATTATTCTGTCAAGCCTTTTCATAAGTGATTGATTAAAAAACATTCTCTATTCAAAGAATCTCTGACCTACAATGATATTCACTGAAGGAATATGACTCTTCTTTACTGGAATGACATTTTCTGCCAATTATTGATATAAAATGTTAATTAGCATTGAAACGACTTTGGATTTAAAATTCACCTTGGTAGATTCAAGAGGTCGGTTCTACAGAACTGAATTTTGGGGTTGTAAGATACCAGCTCGGGAGGTAGCATTTGATAACCATAAAGGGCATCATCTGCAATTCCAATGTCAACCACATGGAGTTGAATGGAAACAATGCTTAGAACATTTTCCCGACCATTACTTGATTTTTTAACATGAAGCATACTATTTCAGTGCTAAAGTGGAAGCTGGGCATATCAAACTATTCATGTCAGAGTCAGAATGATTAGAGGCAATGAAATTTGACCTGGGACCTTCTGCATGCAGCTCCACCACTGAGCTACAGTTCTTGCCTAGCTCTGTTTCTATATAACATCTGTATCAGCAGAGATCTGAGCTGTTGTTTGAACACAATGGTGGACTAGATGAAGTTCAATAAACTGAGTTTGAATCCTGAAAAGATGGGTGCACTGGGGGGTGGGAGGGTAGTAGTTCCTCATGTTCAAGAAATTGGCCAGTTGCCTGTTGAAATTAAATTAAATCAAATCAAATCAAGTAGATTTTTAGCGGTGGAAGCATCAATATTGTACCATTGATTTCTAACAGAGAGCAAGTGTGTGCCATTTTTAGATCCAGTTTGAGACTTGCCAGTTGTTGTTGTTTTATTGTTGTCTTTTGTATGCAGACATCATGTACGTTTCAATGGAATGGAGGAAGAGAGCCCTCACCTCCTGAAACATCTTCAGCTATTTAGTTTCAGCTATTTAGTTTCAGCATCGACAGGTCTTGGCCTTTTCTTTAGTAATACAAAGGCACTTTCTCCCACTTTTGTCCATTTGCAAAAGTAGCATCCAAGCTGACAATCATCCGTTAACCCAAGACACGCCAATCCAAGTTTCCATACAGTGGACACTCGGGTTACGAACGTGATCTGTGCGGGATGCACGTTCTTAACCCACAGCGTCCGCAACCCACAGTAGCACATCTGTGCACATGTGGGTTGCGATTAGGTGCATCTGCGCATGCGCAAAGCGCAATTTAGCACTTCTGCACATGCACAACCACCAAAACCCAGAAGTAACCTGTTCCGGTACTTCGGGTTTCGGCAGTCCGCAACCTGAAAAAACGCAACCTGAAGTGTCTGTAACCCGAGGTATGACTGTACTTACTGACCTTAGATCTTTTACACACAGAGTCACTGAGATGAGGGAGTCCTTGAGATTATTGAAACTTACCCCTCCCCTCTCCAAAAAAACCCCCCCATAACAATACTTTAAGAAGTGAAACTTTTGTTTGCGAACATGGAAAAATAAGGAAGAAAGGAAAACAGTAAGAAAAAAAAGAGCTAAATGTTTTCCATGTGGCAGAGCTACCCTATCAAATATTTTGCAGCCCTTTTCTACACATACAAAAAAAAACCACTGCAGTTCTTAGCAGCAACACAAGAGACTTGTCTGCGTTAAACAAACCTTAAGGGGAAAGTGTAAATTAGAAGTGTTGTGTATGCAGTGCCATCAGATCAGCTTAAAACATGCTTTGTGTCGCTCCATAAAAAGTGACTTTCTTTTTCTTAGTGTTCTTCTCTTCCATAAACATTAGTTGGTGTGCACAAAAAAGGAAACGTGCATCTAGAAAACTCATGTCAAATTCTCCATCATTATTAGAAATACAGAGGTGAAGGATGATTAACATTTCCCATTTGTAAAGTAGCCGAGTATTAGATGGTTTGGCTCCATATTATAGGCATGGGACTGAATTAGATTTACAGAATGTAATGAAGTATTGGCCTGGTTCAGGTGCCATATTTCCTGCCCAACAAGTTATAGTTCGTTGGATCAGGAATGTGTTGTGTGTGTGTATGAGCTTTCCTCCTCTTCTGTGCTCATCTGAATAGAAGATTCCTGGTCTGGCAAACCCAAAGTTTGCTGTGATGTCTTAGTTAGGAATCCGTGGTTAGAATCATTCCTGGAAACCAGAGTTTTATCTTGGTTTGAAATCCTTGTTTGTAGGGAATGGGGATGAAATATCTGAATCACATCTCTAGGTTATATTCATTATATTTATAGAATCATATAATTGTAGAGTTTGAAGGAGCCACAAGGGTAATCTAGTCCAACCCCCTACAATACAGGAACTTTCACCCAACATGGGACTTGAACCCATGTCTAGAGGCGGTTGGAGGATGGATAGCGGCTAACAGATTGAGGTTGAATCCTGAAAAGACAGAAGTACTGTTTTGGGGGACAGGGGGCGGGCTGGTGTGGAGGACTCCCTGGTCCTGAATGGGGTAACTGTGCCCCTGAAGGATCAGGTGCACAGCCTGGGAGTCATTTTGGACTCACAGCTGTCCATGGAGGCACAAGTGAATTCTGGTACACCGGCCGAAACCCTACATGCAGACTGTCTCACCAGAGTGGTGCATGCTCTGGTTATCTCCCGCTTGGACTACCGCAATGCGGTCTATGTGGGGCTACCTTTGAAGGTGACCCAGAAACTACAACTAATCCAGAACCGCTTCATCATAGGCTCGGGTTGTATATGTGTGTAAATAAACCATGTATCATAAAGATGCCACAGTCTCCGCTGTCCCTCATTCTGAGGAAGCTGGACCCTGGGTGAGGGCCTGGAACCCCAGGAATCTTGCACTGCTCAGAGATTGGGGTGTTGTGCAAATGTATCTTTATATTTAAACTGGATTTGGACTGAATAATCCTTCAAACAGAGAATTGTCCTCTGTGTGGTAGGACATCTTTCATTATATCCAAATTTTATAGTGATTGTACAACTGGTTATAAAGAGGCCATAATTGAGCTTATTTAGTATTCTTGCATAAAACAACACTAGCGGTCAAGTCAACAGGGCTGGGGAAACCACTTACTGGGAGTTTTTAGTATAGAAGAGGACAGAAAACAAGAAGAATAGGAATTAGGTAGGAAGGAGGACTGCCTGATCCTAGATAAGGTGAATAAAATGCGGTCGAATTAGAGGAATCTCCTTTGATGTATAAAATCTCTTAGTATTTTATGTACACATGTTTCCACACAAACCAGCACTGATTTCAGCCACATACCTTATTTTATCAACAGAAATTATTTGGGGATAGGGACCCTTTGATGATGTCTGATTTGGGTAAGTCCCTCTAATGTATCACATTTCTAAACAAACTGACACTCATTTGAAATCATGTGCCTTATACAGTAATAGGGAGCTGGGTTTAGGGTACCTATAGCCCAAGAACCCTTGAGTTGCTTGAGGGTAACTTGAACCTGCCTTTGAAGAAATCTTGTCACTTTAAAATGAGGACGACAAACGCACCACCATGAGCAGAAAATAAACAAATACATTGCATCACCATCTCAAACTTGCTGCAGCCATCATGAGTGCTTATTGTTTTGCACAGTAGGATTCAGCATGGCAGGAGAAGCAGAGTTATGAAGACATTGCACTACTTTCACGCAAACTTTTTGCACACAGTCCCAAATGTTTTAGGTGGATGATCTATGAGGATGACAAATATGCAAAATCCCTGCCAATAGGTCAGTACAAAAAAAACCACCATCATCATGCTGACCAAGCCAGGGAAAATACTTTGGCGAGGCATGGGTCTAGTGCTTAGGGTCTGGCATGAGTTCAAAGATCAGACAGTCACATCTCGTGGGAGACATGGCACATGAATCAGCACAAGTCAGATTTGAACTGCTGTTTATCTATGCATTCTTTTGAAGGATTTTAACATATGAAACTGCCAGATACCAACAAAGGCAGGTCCACGCCAAATGTTTAAAGCACACCCAGTGCCAGTGGCGTAGCGTGGGGGGTGCAGGGGGGGCCGGCCGCACCGGGCGCAACATCTGGGGTTAGGGCAAATCCATGGGTTAGGGGGCGCAAATCCACGGGTTAGGGGGCGCAAATCCACAGGTTAGGGGGGCGCAAATTACTTGCCTTGCCCCGGGTGCTGACAACCCACGCTACGCCACTGCCCAGTGCACACTGAAAGCACAGGACTTCCCTCAAAGAAGCCTGGCATCTTTGGTTTGTGAAGGGCACTGAGAGTTGTATAAGAGGGAAACCACAGTTCCCATGATTCTTTGGAGGTAATCACATGCTTTAAATGCTCATTGAATGTGCTTTTAAAATATGTTATGGGTCTAACTCAAGTAAAGTCTACCTAGTCCGGCACAGTCTATTCTGGCTGTCAGTCACTCTCTTGGGTGTCCAGTGGAGCAGCCATATGCTGCCGCCAATTCAAGCCTGAGTCAAGCTTGCCCTCAGTTTATCAGGGAGGGTGCAAGATAGATCACATTGGAAAGAACAGCTTGAACAAATATTGTTGGTTATTTATGTATTTATGAGTTCCTTTCGACACACACACAAAATATCTCAAAGCAGCTTTAAAAATTTATAAAATGTTTTGGAAAATGTAATACAATTGTGGCCCTAGTGCCTTGCCTCCTGATTCTGGTTATGAATGCAAAATTCGCCCCGCCCCCCAAAAAAATAGTTATCATGGGAAATCATTGAGCCTAGTCTGCATCCAAAAATACTAGGGTGATTTGTTTGTTCATTTTTATGTGTAGAATTTTTCCTCCTTCCATGGGGAGCGTGTAAGCTCCTACCTATAATCCAGATTGGTGCAGCCCAGACACAGCTTTACCATGCGAGAACTAAGTCTGAGACTGTCGAGATAAACATTTCAAATACCTTCAGTCTAGGTCCTGTTTAATCTGTTTCGAGTTTCCTCCAAAAGTGTGAAACTCCACTTGATTGTACTCTGAAATGGGCAAATGCTTAAAAGGGCAAACCAATGGATACTGGATACCATGTTAAGAGATGCTAACCTAAGTAACACGCATCATCTGAACAGGAGTTTTGTCCATTTTTCTGAATCTATGCCATGCTATTTCATAGGGCGAGGGACGCAGGTGGCACTGTGGGTTAAACCACAGAGCCTAGGACTTGCCGATCAGAAGGTCAGCAGTTCGAATCCCCGCGATGGGGTGAGCTCCCATTGCTCGGTCCCTGCTTCTGCCAACCTAGCAGTTCAAAAGCACCTCAAAGTGCAAGTAGATAAATAGGTACTGCTCCAGCGGGAAGGTAAACGGCGTTTCCGTGCGCTGCTCTGGTTCGCCAGAAGCGGCTTAGCCATGCTGGCCACATGACCGGAAGCTGTACGCCGGCTCCTTTGGCCAATAAAGCGAGATGAGCGCCGCAACCCCAGAGTCGGTCATGACTGGACCTAATGGTCAGGGGTCCCTTTACCTTTACCTATTTCATAGGGCATCCATGGAGACACACCAAAATGAGCAAACAATTCTGTGGCAAGAAAAGTGGGGGACACAACTGCAATATAAATCAATGCCCTCAGAGTTCTGCAGTGTACTTAGCAGGGATGGGGAACCTGTTGTTCTCTGGATGTTATTGGAATACAACACCTACCGTACATGATCATTGGCTATGCAGGCAGGGACTGGTGGGAATTGGACTCCAATATCATCTGGAAGGCCATAGGTTCTTCACTGTTGATATAGAGAGGTGTCTTAGCATATGTTGTTTCGTGTTCAGCACTTCCCCAAGCAGCAGGAAGTCCCAGAGCAGCTCTAGATTATCAGTTTCCTTGGAAAGTTGTGGTTTTGTGTGTGTGTGTACTGCTTGATGTCCCTAGACTCGCTTCTTCCCAAACGAAAAACAGGAAAATGTGTTTCCCATGCTCTTCCTGCCCCGCGGTTAGCCATGTTGGATGGTTATCTGTCATGGATGCTTTAGCTGAGATTCCTGGATTGCAGGGGGTTGGAGTAGAGCATGGGCAGACAAACTAAGGCCCAGGTGCCAGATCCGGCCCAATCGCTTTCTAAATTGGGCCCACGGACTGTCCGGGAATCAGCATGTTTTTACATGAATAGAATGTGTCCTTTTATTTAAAATGCATCTCTGGGTTATTTGTGGGGCATAGGAATTCGTTCATTTTTTCCCCTTCAAAATATAGTCTGGCCCCCCACAAGGTCTGAGGGACATTGGACCAGCCCCCTGCTGAAAAAGTTTGCTGACCCCTGGAGTAGAGGACCCTTGGTGGTGTGCCTTCCAACTCTACTATTCTATGATTCTGTGTGCAGACCATTCGAGTGACAGAGGTGATCTTCCTTCATTCCCATCCCTTGCATTCATCCATTATGAATGGCCAACTTGTGCCAATGCAATTACAGTATTTGGAATGAAAGAGGGGGGCTGGCCCCATAGTAACACCTGTGTATTTACACAGTGGTATAAAGGCTCGATATTCCAAGGCTATTTCCCCCTGAACTCAGATGAAATACTAAAGCAATTCATTATGAGTGGGTGCCTACATAGGATGAAAAAGTGGAAGTTATTTAAGGAGCATTGAAAGTTTTCCTTTTAGAAGATGAAACTGGGACATTGCATTTTATTTATTATTATCTCGCTTTTATTGTTCTGAGAGCTGAAGGGCATTCGAGTGACTTTGTGTTAGGAGACATCAGGGAGTACTTTGTGTCATTTTTCATCTCAAAGAGACATATTGTTGGAAGCTCGTTCAGCTTTCCCTGATGAATAAATGTAAGTAGATTTCTCTGTACATGTTTGACAAGATTGTGCCATTTAAAGCAGTTAGCATATTGACTCTAAATACCATGAAGAAAACCCACAGGGTAGAACCATCTATTACTCAAGAGTTGCTGTTCTTTTTTGGAATCTAGATTCCCTGCCCCCTTTTATCATTGGAAATGAAAATGATTATGTATTCAAGGTGACGGTGAATTACTGCAAAGCTATGTTGTGTTTGTGAGCTCCAGTGAACTGTTGGTGTTTCAAATTACAACGGTGAATTGTACAATAAGACATTGTGAAGCTATTTCACAACTACTTGTTGTAAGTATGATGAATAAAAGGTTCAGGTAAATCTCTCCATTGATTGTTGATCTTTGGCAGGTAAGTTGTTCTTACTGCATAGCATGCCTCCTTCATTAGCATAGTTCACTGAATTTGTAGGGGAAATTATGGTGCCCATTTTCAAAATAGCTCATGAAATATGTCAGAAAGAAGAGAGAGCAGTATTTTGCATCCCATGTTAATGAGGTCTGAGATACCATCTTCCTGTGGGATACCATAAGGTGATAGGGCAATGATGGTGAACTCCTGGCCCATGGGCATGATATAATCTGCAACTAGATTTCATCCAGTCCTCTAGGCCCTTTCCTATCCATCAGCTAGTCAGTGGGGGAGAGCTGAAATAGGAGAGGGCTTTGACGTTCTGCAAAGTATGCAATTTGCAGCTCCTGTCTCTGTAAGATGCACTACTAAAAGGCCATAGCAGAGGGGAAATGGCTCAGCAGAGATGTAGACTTGTGTACCTATCAAATGTGCACAAAGTACCCATGCATCTTGCAAATGCATGCATGCAATTTTCAGAATTGGCATTTGAGGCTTTGAATAGCTGTAAAGCGGAGCGGTAGACGCTGAAGCAGAGGAGGGAAGCCAAGAGGCAGAGATGAGGGGGCTGGGGAATACGCACAGGTGTCTCCTGCTGCTGCTGCTGTTGCTGCAGCCTCCCCCCCCCCCCGGAGAGGCACGAAGAAGGCAAAGGAGACATTACTGTCATGCAGGTGAAGTCTTGGATTGCTTGGAGGAAACCCTAGTGAAGAGTGGACTTAGACAGCTGTGGGAAGGCTGGGACCTTCAGTCTCTGCAACTGCTTCATGGGCGCAAGACCTATTGAAGAAGAGTTGCTGTACTCCTTAGGCCTGACACCCCTGTGCAGATCCCTTTTTTCTAATAAAGAGTTAACTCAACTTACTTTGTTTGATTTACTGCTAGCTCACTCCTGGCACCTTTATTACATATCTTTAGGCACCAAGCAGAAATGTTTCTCTTCAACCAGGCATTCAGCTAACATTCTGTGGTGTTTCAAATGTGTTTGTGGGTGGGGAGTTATTGTTATTGTTATCTATTTTGTATTCTCATTGTATATTTTTCTGTTGTGAACTTCCCTAAGATCTTTGGATGAAAGGTGGAAGAAGAAGAAGAAGAAGAAGAAGAAGAAGAAGAAGAAGAAGAGGAGGAGGAGGAGGAGGAGGAGGAGGAGGAGGAAGAAGAAGAAGAAGAAGAAGAAGAAGAAGAAGAAGAAGAAGAAGAAGAAGAAGAAGATAATTGACATCATCTAGTCTTCCTGAAAAGTTTGTTACAAACAAATCACGTCATCAGAAAGCAACCTTGCTGGTCAACAATGGTGAGAATTGGAATGTTAAAACTTATTTCCATCTGTGAAATGTGGAGGGTGGTGTATAGAAAATGTAGATAGTCATTTTAAATACACCTGCATTTCTGCTGTGTTATGTAAGATAATTATTGTTTACATAAGATATTGTTAACTGGATTCTTCACCATTTCTGCAATATCATTAAAAGTATTGGCTACTTAGTATTTTTTAAAAAAATAAAATAAAGACATTTTCTCCTCAATGCAAACTTACATAAAAACTTGAAAGGCTTCTGGAATATTTTTCTGTGTGGGAGGCAGTTCACTGTAAAGCTGTCACTTGAAACTTTATTAATCAGAAAGCCCTGTAGAACTTTTAATAATTTCATTTTTTCCCCCAAAGTGAAGAGGGTGGGGGCTTCTCTTACACAGAAATGTTTAAGTAGAATATCCAGAGACGATTAAACCCAAACTAGTATCTGGTTGGCTTTTGAAGAGCTTGCCAGACCCAATGAAGCCATTTCAAAGTGCAGATCACTTTGATCAAAACTTATTATGGAGCTTGAAGCTTCTGATGAAAACATTTGCCTCCCTGGTCTTTCCCCCCCTTTTCCAAAAGGGTTTTTCATTTCCGTTTAGATCTGCATGTGATGTTGTGCCAAAAGTAATAAGAAAGGTCCTACTTCTGTAGCAGACAATGCAAGAATATTATTCCCCTCACTGGAGCCTGCAGTAGCAGTTACAGAAATGTATATATTCTTAATCCTATGCATATCTAGGCAAATGTGCATCAGATTGCAGTTTTAGCTTCTTAAAATATTATCCACTTTCTTATACTGTTAACCAATAACACCACCACCCAAAGGAGAGACAGAGAGGGAGGATGGTAAATTATGTGTTAACATTTGTGAGATACCGTATTTTTCAGTGTATAACACTCCCCCGTGTATAAGACAATCCCTATTTTTTTGGACTCCAAATTAAGGAAATGGGGGGGAGATTGCACAGAGTTGTTCAGCTTTGGCAGGGGGGGATTGCCACCAATTGCTCACGCACCTGACTGCTGCTGCCAATCGCACGCCTCGATGAAGCCACCAATCACCTGCCCGCTGGCCTCCAGCTGCTGCCAATCGCACGCCCAATTGCCACAGCAGCCAATCACCAGCAGGCCTTGCCGCAGCCACCAATCACACGCCCAATCGCCGCTAATCTCCTGCTCATGGCTGCCACCAATCGCCTGTCCCCCCTCTGCACTATCAGTGTATAAGACGACCCCCAATTTTAAACATTTTTAAAAATAAAAAGCCTCGTCTTATGCACAGAAAAATACGGTATCTCTGAGTAAAATATTAGAAAAGTGGGGAATCAGTAGTGCCTGGTACCCATTGGGAATGATGGGGAGGAAGTCAGGAAGACCAATAGCAGGTGGAGCTAGAGCCAATGGGTTTGAACACCATATTGGGCAGAGGATTCCTGCATTGCAGGGGTTTGGACTAGATGACCCTCATGGGTCCTTCCAACCCTACAATTCTGTGATTCAATGACCTTACCTTTTAGACAATTTTGTATGACTGCAACCGCTGGAATCTCACACCACTCAGAGGTTGGGGTGGTGTACAACAATGATTTTATTGGGCAAAAGGATGCTAAGATAACTGAGGGTGTGATTGAAGACCCAAGCTAGAAAAGAGAACGACAGACTTACTCGCTGTGCCCTAGATTCTGCTTCACACTTCCTGCAACTTGTTTTTGTTTTATTTTGATGTAATAGCAAGCGGTTGCAAAGTGGCTGTTCCTCTAGAGGTAGCAGTCACGTGAATGACACAAAATAAGTTGGGGGGGGAGAGCCCCATTTATTTATGTATTTGTTTGCCGTGTTTCTATCCCACGTTTCAATCAAATCTTCATTAAGCTTTTCACACACGCTCAAAAGATTTTTTTTTTTTTGATTTTATTGTGTCTGTTTCCTAATTGAACAAATATTTATTTATTTTTGGTAAAATGTTTAATGAGGGTTTGATTGAAAAGTGGGATATAAACACTGTGAATAAATAAATGGGTCTCTTTTTAACAAACAGATTTATGTCACTAATGCGACTGCCACCACTAGTCCATTTGCAATCTCTTGCTATCAACAGCAAATAAAATAGAACACCGTTCAGCACCAGCATACAAAAAAAGTTTCAACAAAAGTTAAGAAACCCACGGGAATACAAAAGATTCATCTTAAACACATGAGAGTTTGTGCCAGGTGAGCCTCCTTGCAGAGGACATTCCAAAGGTAGGACAAAGCAACCAGAAGCTCACCTGACCTTTGAAAGTGGGAACATCTGACGAAGGTCCTCTAAATATGACTTTAGCATACAGACTGCTTTCAGATCTCTAGCTCCCAAACTGTATAGACAGCCAGTGGGTGCTGTTCTAAAGTGGTCAGTGAGATTCTCCTTGATCAGTTTTGGTTAGTGGCAGTGCTTTCTTTTCAGCTGGAGTGCACCAGAGCACAGTTCCGGCACCTCTCAGGTGGGCACCATTGTGCGCTGGTGCTCCCCCTGCTTGCTTCTTGCCTTTATGTGCTTTTGAGAAGCCCAAAATGAGCATTGCAAGCCAAAACAGAAGCTGGCCAACGTGTGCAAGTCTACACTTTTTTGAAGATCTATGACTCCACCTAGCTCTTAGCCTCTCCCCAGCCACGAATGGTCAAGCAACAGGGCGTGGCAATCTGTATTTCCTTTTCTTCAGTCTGCCTCCAGCTTGCCATAGTTTTAAACACCTCCGCAGGCAGTGAAGACAGCTGTTGACAAACTGGCATCTGCTCAGGGCTACCCCGAGTTACCCGGTGACTTACTTCAGCACCCCTTTTTCTTGGGGAAAAGCACTGGTTAGTGATGTTATAAACCACTAACACCAAAGGCATCCTGACACAGTGAATGGCAAGAGTCTAGTCTCAAGGTTACAATGGCACACTCCTGCCAATGTATTTGCACCACGCTGACCTCTTCAACGCCTCCTCCATCCTTCCTGGTAAGTAGCAGTGAGTGACTCAGGTGATCACCACCATCCCACCACACTGGACTTTACTAGGAGGCACTGCAGCAGACACAACAGATTCACTTAGGTTGCAACAAATCGGGATCAGTTAGTGACGTCAGGCTGCCGGTCTGATTCCTCAGGGGGACTGCAAGAGGCAAGCAAAAAACAAAAAACCGGTTTGCCTAGTAGACAAACTGTAGTTTATCCCACACATTGGGATGCAGAATGGGATTCAACCCACTGAAAGTAAAGTATGAGCAGGAACAACATCTGTATCTTAATAAACCCTGTGTTCAGGTGTAGGTGTGGATGTCCTCCTTCTTCATGGCATTACTTTCAGTATGATGTTTGCTTGTTTGCATTAGCCCAGTTGCCCCAGCAACAAGGACATTTTCCACCTTCTCCCTCTGCCTGCCCCACTTGCAATCGGGGCTTCACCACTTCACCAAGAGACACCACAAACTGAAGCACAGGCTGATTTTATGGGGAGCAACCATGTTCGCCAAATGCTTCCCCACCACTGCTGTTTCAGCCCAGACCTTCCTGCCTCTTCTTATCAAACTGTCCCTTTTAGTCTTTTGCCTAATTTTTATATTCAGTTTATATGTTCTTGAGAATGTCATTGATATATGTGTTTGTTCTGTATTTGAAACAAAAGGCCATTGATCTTGATAGGAGCATGTAGGGACCTCGGCAACATCAATAATAAAGACCAAAAAAGAAAGAAAAAGGCAGAGATCTAAAGTAATAATAAATGGGAGAAAGCCATAGACACTTAGAAATGAGCCAGTCTCTACCTTTTCAGTTTTATTTCTCTTAATCTGTAGGTGCTTCTGCATGGGGCTCAGGGTTGCGGTTCAGCCATACAAGTTCCATGTCCCTACCGCCAGCATCCCAGTGCCTACACAATGTCAGTGTCATCAAAATGCTGGCTCTTGCTTTCTTAATATTTAATCCAGATTTTTCCCTTGCTACAGAAAACCTAATAAGTAAAAATTAACCTGTTATACACGTGCAGTCATCTCTTCCGGTGGTCTTCATTACTGCACCATTACTTCTATTTCTTCCTCAGCCTTGGGCACGATATTTTGCCTCTGGTTGCCTCCAAAAATGAGTGAAAGAGACCCATTTCTACTTATCACTGCATGCTGAGGGCATGCCCAGATTTTGCGTGTGTGCATGCATGAGAGAATGAATAAGTTAATCACTGTCACAACATACCAGATTTTCTCAAACCAGATTTTCTATTATAGAAGGAGAATTGTAAGATCTTGTTTTTCTAATACATTTTGGCTGTGCTCAGCCCCACTTAACAAGTGTGATGGGGAAGCACCACACAAGTTTTTCCAGAGTGGCTGCTAGATCCTAAGTGAGCCCCATGTTGGGCTAGAGAGCTGGGAGGGAAGAAGAGGAGGAAGCTGCTCTCAAGAGCACTGTGCTGTGGGGGCCATCCTGGATCCAGCTACTCTAAGACCCAGGAAGCCCAAGAACTTTGCTTTCCCAGGTTTCTTCTCTCTGAGCTCCCCAGCTCAGGCAGGAAAGTAGTTGGCAGAGGCTGTAACATCACCTATCACTCAGGGAGGCCCACAGAAGGACTCCCATTGTCTCCACACCTGGCTCTGATTGGACTGACATTAGGCTTGGAGAACCTTTGGCCCTTCAGATGTTGCTGAACCCTCATGAGCTGCAACAAGCCTGACCTTTATTCTCCATTAGCGAACATACTGGATAGCCCCCTAACTCATTTATCGGTGCATGAGCTTGTGTGGGCAAGAAAACTGTCTTTCCCCCTTGCTGTTTCATTCCAAACATGAATTTCATCTTATGTTCCCATGACAAGAGAATATGCTCCGCCCTTTTACATCTAAGCTCATAGGATATTTTTAGGTATATTGTACACTATAATTGTCTTGATGTGCTGTTTGATGTATTGTGCTGTTGCCTTTAGCTGCATTGAGGAAAGGCAGGATATAGATAATTTAAATAAACCAACAGGGACAAATAAAAAACTAAACTAGTTCAGTGTTACAGAACCTGCCTTGCATGCAGAATGCCCCAGGGTCAACCCTTAGCATCTCCAGATGGGGGGGGGCCACCAGGTGGCGCATTGGAAGATGGCCGACAATAACATCTCTCCGACCCACACGAGGTAATTAAGAGGCTGCTATGGGAAGAATACAGTCTTCCCGACCCCCCAAGGAGATGGGGGGGACTGCCTTGCCAGCGGTGTCCATAATGCACCCCCAGATTCGAAAGAAGGGGGTGCCGGTCACTTGGCACAGCCCTCGGTGAAGTCGGCGCTTCCTGACACTGTCTCCAATCTGCGTGTGCTGGTTTGCTTTAGCTCGAAAATATAATTGGAAATATATAATTTGGAAGAAGCTAAAGCACATACATCAAGCAAAGTTCGGGAGGTAAGACTGCTGATTAATGGATCTCTGGGATCGGAGCAGCGGTGCGGGACAAATAAATCAAGTGATGAAACGCCATTAAAAGACTGGTATGTCTGGAGTGAAGAAGGGGGGTGGAGGAAAAAACTTTTCTTTTCTTTGCCTTATGTGAGTATTAATAACCCTCCACCCCAAAGAAAGAAGAATCACTGTATTTTATTTATCACAGGAATTAAAAACTGTGGGGGGGGATTAAAGATCAAAGAGAGGATTGGTAAATATCGGAGAATGGAAAAATTCTATGACGCAGTTTTTAATGGCGTCTCGCAAGACAGGCTTGTCTAAGAAAGACGGGGGGAGGAGGACCAGGATTATTGGAATGTGAATGATGATTGGAATGCGATCTTATCCTGGCAGAGCCCTCTTTGAGATATCTGACAAGCCTGGGAAAACTAAAGGGCAGACCGAAGATAAACTTTTGAAGGAGGAGGGCAATGGCGGCTGTCCCTATGAGATATGACTTGTGGAGTGTGTAAAAAAAACCCCACACAGACGATGTTTGCTTCCAACCTGCTTGTGAAGATTATCAGAGATCGCAAAGAAAGGAATATATGACAACAACAAGAAGATGAAGAAAGTAATAAAGAGACTATCTGGACAGAACTGGATAGAACTGTTTAATTAAAGCAGTAATAGAAGTGATGTTTGGATCCTCGTTCAGAGCTTGATGTATGGTACCCCCAACAAAATTTAAAAATTTGGCTGTATAATTTGGAATTAATGTGATTTGAAACAATGTGATTTGATTGGCCTGTTAATAAAAATTATGTTAAAAAAAAAGCATCTCTAGATAGGGCTCAAAATGGCCGCTGTCTGAAACCCTGGAAAACTGCTGCTAGTCAGTATTAACAATACAGTGGTACCTCAGGTTACATACGCTTCAGGTTACATACACTTCAGGTTACAGACTCCCCTAACCCAGAAATAGTGCTTCAGGTTAAGAACTTTGCTTCAGGATGAGAACAGAAATCGTGCTCCGGCAGTGCGGCAGCAGCAGGAGGCCCCATTAGCTAAAGTGGTGTTTCAGGTTAAGAACAGTTTCAGGTTAAGAATGGACCTCCAGAACGAATTAAGTACTTAACCCGAGGTACCACTGTACTGAGATAGATCAACCAGTGGTTTGACTCAGTACAAGGCAACTTTGTTGTTTCTTCCTAACTAGTTGCCTTTCTGTAGCCGTGTTCAACTAACATAAGGATGGCTAGCCAGTTGACAATTCCATGCTTTCAAAGTGTTGACTGAAACTCCCCCGCCATCTTACATTGCTTTCTGATGAGGACAGGAGTTATTCCCGCTCTGTGGAGTGCCCCACCAGTTCTGCCTAGCAGTTCCTACTGATGAAACATTTGGCAAGCTCCTGCTGACCAGCTGGCTCTTTTCAGCCTACGAGAGAGCATCATCCTGCCCACATCCTCAGGCTGCAGAAACCAAAAGTGATTCCACAGGCTGCAACTGAGTGATGCTTGTGGGCTTATAGCCGAATAAAGTATTATCTATCTATCTATCAAGGTGCCTCCAATGGGCCTCCTCTGATTGCGGCAACATGTTTGGCAAAGAGTTTGCCCTCAGAGAGCTTCACAACCTCTCACAGCAGGCAGTACAATACCCTCTGCACTTTGTGCTTTGGTACAAATTGTTATGGCCCTTAGGCAGTGGAGGCTGAGACATTAGAGCAAATTGGGCCCCACCAACCTTAACTGGCCTTCAGCCAGCCTCACCTGCCTGTCTTCTTACTAGCAACCAGTCCAATGGGTGGCAGTCCCTGCCAGCTCCCTGCCAGCTCTGTAGTCTTCATGCTGCCCTTGTAGAACTCAGTAGGGAGGAAGAGAGTGGTGAGAAAAGTTGGAGATAATTGGCTGTGCCTATCGTTGGCTCTTGTTTCACCTCTGCTGTTGCTCTCCCTGTCTTCCACCCTGCCAGTCCCAATAAGCACTACTCACCACTGCCCTTAGGATGCAGGAAGCAGAAGCAATTTGCCCCCCAGCACAGTAGGTATCTATGACCAACATAAGGGCCATCATTGATAAAGAACCCAACACAAGGCTCTGTTTTAAAAAATAATTCAAAGCTCCCAGCAAATTTGCAGGGACCTTTTGCTGAACATTTGACATTTAAACTATTCTGTGCATTGGCAGTTTCTGATCCTTTGCCACATTTTGATGAGTACAAATCATGAAATGCATATTTTCGAGCGACTGGCTTGAAAGATGATATATGTTGGGGGAGCACATGTTTGATGGATTTGCTCTAGGCTGAAAATCATTTTCTGTAAGCTTTGTTTGAACTATCCGTTTTCAAATTGGAAGGAAAGAGGTTGGGAATTGCTGTGATGTGTACAAATATATTTAAAAGCATGCTTGTTAGGAAAGACTTGGAACAAGCCTTTTTTAGGATAAGAAGGGGGGGACCCATCCAGAAACTCTGTTGACATCTGGTAAAGCCTTGTTAAAACCCCTAAAATAAAGTTACGGATACTTCCCCCCCCCCCCGGATTTTATACTTATCACTTCCAGATATACAGACATGGGAACATAGGAAACTGCCCCATACTGACTCAGAGCAAGCTGATCCTTCTAGCTCAGTATTGTCTTCTTCACTGACTTGCAGAGGCTTTCCAGAGTTTCAAATGCAGATGCCACCAGCTGAACCTGGGTCCTTCTGCCTCCAGCTGGGAAGGAAGCAGAGAGCAAGGGTTCACAACTGATGCCCACTGTGAGCATCCATTCTCCAGTCTCACAAAGTTAATTACATGGAGAAAGGAAGACTTGAAGGGAGCGTCTCTCCCTCCCTTCCTTCTCATGAACTTTGTCCACATGAACAATAAATGCAAGCATGTGATATCACACAGCAGAAACAGATCTGTGCATGCTGTATGAACAGAATTGACACATGCAGTGCTTTTTTCTTTTAAAAAAATGTTTAGGGCGACTCTCATTTTGACTCAAGAAAAATCACCATTTTATAGTTCAAAACGGGAAAAATAAATATGGTAAATGGATAAAAGTACAAATACCATGCATTACCTCACATTACACAGCTGACAGCTCACAGTAACTTCCACATTGGCATGAGGTTGTGTGCACTAACATCTCCCCTCCTACTTCCAACTCCTACTTCACACATTAAATGCTCACTTCCATCTGAGACTCGGAAAACAATATGACAGGAAATGAGGCCGCCATCAGGGTAGCAATGGAACTGGCGATTCACCGTGCTAGAGAAGAAACCAATTTTTTTTAAAAAAAGTTTCTTCTTCTGTTAGATTCACAAAACGTTTAGGGGTACATGTACCCCTACATCTCCCCAGAAAAAAACACCTGAGACATGCATGGTATTTTGGGACTTATCCATACTAACCTTTCCTCCACACAGTCCTTGCTTTAGAGCTCTGTGCCTAAGTGCCCTTCCCCTTCCCCATCCCAAGCTTTCCCTGTGGAAACTCGCTCTTTAAAGATGAATCGGAGCAAACAGCAAAATGCAGAAGACCCGAGCGCTCAGATATGGAACTTTAAAGTGTGGACCTGTGCCTGGAAAGAGCAAGGCAAAAGGTGTGGATATGCCAATGCTATTGGGCCCCCTGAGATAATGGATCTCTGCATTCCAGCCCACACACTATGCAGCCTTGCCTCCAAACAATCTGTGGTGCAAAAGGCTGTTGCTGGAACCCTGCAGGCTGGTAGAATCATAGAATCAAAGAATTGTAGAGTTGGAAGGGACCCTGAGGATCATCTAGTCCAACTCCCTGCAATTCAGGAATATGCAAGTGTCCTATACAGGGATCGAAGCTGCAATTTTGGCGTTTTCAGCTCCATGCTCTAACCAACTGAGCTATCCGGGCTTTAAAGTAGGAAAGGGTGGTGCACCAACTGACTTGATGGGACTTGGTGAAAAGCAAAGTTAAGAAACATTAACTTCAGGAGGAAAGAAAAGTGTGTGTGTGTAATGGGATTGAAGGAAATGACAGATGGTAAATTGGTATAGATTAAATAGGAAGGAAAAGGAAAGTGTAAGGAAAGGATGAAAAACATGACATAAAAATAATTTACATTTCTTTAATAAAAAAAAAAACACCCAACAGCAGAAGGTGGACATATTAGAGAAACAGCAGGAAAAAGAGAGAGACAGAAGGTACTGTGAAGCCCAGAACAGGAAATATTAAAAAGATAAAATAGTTGGCTCGGGAGCAGCATGGGAGTGGGGGGGGAGAGAAAATACAAAGAGTGTTTTGATACTTCTTTTTTTTTTAACTTGGAGGATAATATGAAAAGAGCACAAGAGACAAACAATGCTTTAGATATTTCTACCTGTGCGCTGTTAGGTTTCCTTTCTTCAGTCTTTTTCAACCCAGTTTGTGTAGGTGGGTGAATCCATTGTTCAAATATTGAGCCTGATCCAACCACAGTTTAAAAGCCCACTGATTTCAGTTGCAGGCAGCTATGTTCATGTACATATATCCCATTGAAATGAATGGGCTTTACAGTGCTTAATCTGATGATGTAACAGGGACATCTTGAATTCTTTGTCATTCAAGCCCAGCTCATCAATTTGACATGATTGACCCTGCATGCCCCGTGAATCTTACCTATCACATGATGATGAACTATCATTTTCATAACAATTTCATCCAGCATCTCTGTTATGATCTGTATAATGCAGACTTTCCCTTTAACTGGTACCCCAGTAGCAGCCCTACTGTCAAGGGCCCACATGGCTAAAATGAACTGGCCCCTGAACAGTTCCCATCCTCCATTGCTTTTGCAAACTTTACAAAGAGAAAAAAGAAGAGGAGAGAAGAGAAGAGAAGAGAAGAGAAGAGAAGAGAGGAAGAAGCTTGCAGTAGTTCCTAAAGATACAAGTCCTGGCAATCCTCTTGACCTCCCCCATTCTCTCACTACATATTTTGGGTTTTCAAAACAAAACACACACAGTTTGTTTCCATTTATTAACTGCGTCCCATAAAGTAGCTCAAAGATATTTCACAGCAAAACATGAATAAGAGAAACAATTAAAAAACAATCCCCTATATGCAAACAACACCACATATACATACAATTTAAAAACAATTTCATATGTAAAGGCAATTTAATATCGTTTTCAAATTACAACAGGAAGGGACAAGAAGGAGGCAGGCTTTGTGACATTAGATGTTTGAGGTTTGTTTTTAAAAGGTTTCTTTTTACTTGCTTCTTATATAATTGAAGTCAATCGGAGGAAGACTAAACCTACAGGTGTGCACAAATGTATTCAGCTGCCTCAACATTATACAAGGTAGACTGCATTATATTTCTCATAGGATTCCTGTGGCCGGTTTGGTTAATGGTCTTTGGCCAGCCCCAGCTTACCTATTTCCCTCTGGTGGATCAGGAAGAATGGCAGATTTGCATGCCCTCCCCCAAGCCAGCTTCTCATCACCCTCTGCCACTGAGCCATTTAGAAGATCTGCCACTGCTTTGCTGCTTCAGCAAAGTGATCAGCAGTCTGATATCACTGGGTTGCCCAAGCCTTGCCACAGAGACCTCTTGCCCTGCTGCCACTTCACCATGATCAATGTTGTTTTAAGACAGGGGTAGGCAAACTAATGCCCAGGGGCCAGATCTGGCCCAATCGCTTTCTAAATCCGGCCCGCAGACGGTCCGGGAATCAGCGTGTTTTTACATGCGTAGAATGTGTCCTTTTATTTAAAATGCATCTCTGCGTTATTTGTGGGGCATAGGAATTCGTTCACCCCCCCAAAAAAATATAGTCTGGTCCCCCACAAGGTCTGAGGGACAGTGGACCGGCCCTCTGCTGGAAAAAGTTTGCTGACCCCTGTTTTAAGCTTCACTTTGAAAGGGCAAAATCAAAACGAGCCAGATGTCAGTGCATGGGGCTTGGCGCAGGGTAGCAAGAGTTCTGTCTCAGCGGGGGGGATATCTTGTGCTTGCCCTGCATTTGGTAGTCATGCTTTTTGTGAAACATCAGTACTGTGGAGGAAGCACCATGAGCCCTGGGACTTAATATTGCCCTTGGTGGGAATGTTGCAAATCTTTGTGCTGTGCAACTTCACCACGAACCCACACAGTGCATAATGCAACTCAGGCAGTTTGCTACACCATGCTTATACAACACTGTGCTTTCTTGCATATCCATCTTGTGCCTGAACAGGCAAAAGGATCAAACAGTGCGATACTAAAAGGCATTGCCTAAAGACAATTAAAAGACAAAACAAATGTGTGGCATAAATCAGCTTTTCCTCAGTTGCTGGCAATTTCTCTGATTCTCAAAATGAGGTTTATTTGCAACTTGTAAATTTTTGCCACTTTTAAAATGCTATTTTGTTTTTATTGCTTATATCTTCAGCTTTGGCAGAATCCCAGAAACCTTTCCATTTTGAAAAGTTTAGCATGTTATTAATAGCCAAGTAATAACGAATTGGAAGATTATAATTCATGGATTGTTCAGAGCCCTGTCAATGTTTTACTCTTTTAAAAACAACAACAAAGAAGCACTATAGTGCTTTCTACCTGTGGGCAATTGTGACACCTAAAGCTATGTCTATATAATTTATTACTCTTTGGGAGATTAAATCTTTATTACAATAATGGGCTTTTAAGGACATGCCTGTAAATGTTCTAGGATTCCACAGGTGCTCTTCACAAATGCAAACAAAGGTGTCTATTAAGAAACAACATACACTTGAAAACAGGATTAGAACATAACAAAGCATGCTATAGTGTCACTTTAAAGCAAATCCTTGACTGGACGTGTTAGGTCTGTTTGTTTTAATGAATGCTTCTAGATCTAAGAAGAAGAAAATGCAATAATATTTTTGCAAGCCTGCTACATTTACAGTTATTTCTGATCCCTTGAATATGTGTCTACGTCCACCACAAATCATCATGGGAATGTAACATACCTGAATAAAGTCATATAACATTCATGACCCCATAGACACATTTAAGGTTTTCCATTTTTTTATCTTCATTTTCTTATATCTTAAGATAACTCAGAAGTAATTTCCAGCTCAATTATCCTTCATAGATAATGTACGCGTTGATAATATTCTGATATTGAACTTAGCATACTTATGTCTCTGAAGCTTGTTCCTACTTTGGCACCTTCACTGTACTATTTTCTGAATGCGCTAAAAACATTTATTGTTCAGGTAACCCTATCCAGACATGCAGAAGCTGTTGCATGCTTCAAAATGGTTTTAGCATTTTGGTGATTTTGAATGCCTCCAGTGCTACTAATGTCTCTTTCTCCTTCTCTTCTGCCAACCCCCCAGTACATCTGGCAAACAGAGGAAGAGGAAGAGACTACTGGGGTAGGGATTTCTGGTGCTGAAGCAATCTAATTACGATAATTAATTATTTCTCAGCTTACAAATGGCACAGGTTTTCTGAACTGGGAGGACTTGCTTCCAAGCCATCCAATTCCAATATTTGGTGCCATCCCTAGATTAATTAGAACCAGTGCCACTCTTGTTTCTATTACTGAAGCGCAGCTGGAGACCATGTGAAGCAAGTTATTAATGCATTTCCACAGATGCCCTCAGTAATTGGCAACTTGCCTTTGCAAGATATTACTGTTCTACAGGGATCATCAGGATTATTCCTTCCAGTTATAAATATTGTGTTTTCCACCTGAAGAACACTCACACACAAAAATCTCCCAGGGGAAGAAAAAAAACACAAACCTAGTAGCACTTACTTTTGCTACCAGGAAGATCAAACAAACCACTAGCAGAAGCTGAGTTACCTGCTGAGTTACCAAGAGACAAACATCCAGTCCTTGCTAATTTACCAAGAGACAAGTTCAACTGTTGCTGCTCTAGTCTGAAATCAAGAGGGAACAGTAACTTCCAACATGTTCCTCTACAAATGAGTCCATGCAATGTGAAAATGGAAGGTAGCTGAACTTATAGCTTGCCACACAACTCCTGTACATCAACCGGGTGGGTAAAACAATTGTCCACCTTGCCAGATAGCTTGCTGTCTGAAGCAACTACACAGAAGGCACTTGCATGAGATACGACTACCATTAAGCATAGAGCAAGGATGTGAATGGCCCTCCAAATGTTGGTCTGACTGCAACTCCCACCATGCCTGACTATTGGCCATACTGGCAGTGGCTGATAGAGACTAGCCTTTGACTAATATCAATCTTATTTAAGCCAGTAGGCATTGGTGCATTTCATGCAGATTTTATGTCACCATCATTCTAGTTCTCCAGACTTTGCACCCACTGACACTTAAGAATAGATGAAACGTGTTAGCTTTTTTGTGTAGCTGGCAAGTTGAACAATTCATAATGCGGAAGTATGTGCAATTGATGGATAATACAACAATAAATCCCACAAGGTGCCTTTTCTCCTGTATAAGAATATGCTGGCTTATGCTTCTGGAAAAAAGATAACTGCTCATTGCATTGTACTCACATTGTATCGCTCACGTTTTAAGTTACTTCCCTATACTTAACAGGAACTGTCGTGATCATTAATAGGAAGCATAAGGCAGTTCCTTCTGCATCAGTCAGCACAATATGTAATGAAGTGCAGCTGTTGCATATTATCTTTATCATATCATGTTATAAAGGCTTTGAGTACCTAGTAAACATCATCATGAGTAGCATCATGAGCAGTGAATGAGCTCAGATAAACGTCGGGAGTTCTCACTGTTGCTGTAGCATGACTAATATGGATATTTGTTTACCTCTGTGTTATCTCCATGCAGCAGCTCCACTAAACACAATGAATGGGCCTTATGTTAGCATCCTTCCTTTTCGTAGCATTCAGTATAAGATTCACCACAGCATCCCTTAGCTTTGAAATCTTGACCCGACTGAAGTGCTCAGTTACATTCCTGGAAGGGGTGCATCAAAACATCTTTTTGCCCTCCATTCCAATTTACCAAATTCTGCCTGTTTTGAAGTCATCGTGCACTTTCTTCCATCAAGTACCCAGTATGTTAATCAGCATATATTTTCAAGATAATCATAATGCCACCTCAGGTGGTTTGAATAGTGGTGTAGTAAACATGGACTGAGTTATGAGTAGGTGGTGTTCAGTCATAGAATTATTTACCCTTGTGACAATGGTTGACTCCAATAAGGGTTAAACTAGATGGAAATTTGGTGTCCTGAACTCTGAAGCAAAAAGGCCTTATATGGATCAGGACTGTAGCACAGGGAAGATGGTTAACCTTTTCCCACTAGTGCCATTTTCACTTCTAAAATTCACCTTCCCATCCAAGCTGCAAGAAGCGGGAGTGAGGACTTATGAGGACACAGGACTGTGTCCATAGATTTTTATTTTTCAACTGAGACAAATAGCAACAGTGGTACCTCAGGTTACATACGCTTCAGGTTACATACGCTTCAGGTTACAGACTCCTCTAACCCAGAAATAGTGCCTCATGTTAAGAACTTTGCTTCAGGATGAGAACAGAAATCGTGCTCCAGCAGCATAGTGGCAGCAGGAGGCCCCATTAGCTAAAGTGGTGCTTCAGATTAAGAACAGTTTCAGGTTAAGAACGGACCTCCGGAACGAATTGAGTACTTAACCCGAGGTACCATTGTATTTTGGGTGGGTAATTATTGGCAGTAAAATAGCACAGGGGGTCCCCTGAACCACAGTCCTGATGCAGATTACATGTCTGAGTTTTTCTGAAGACTAAGGATCATGCAATTCCCAGATCACTTCCAGTTTGATCCTTATCACCACCACATTTGCAACACATCATCTGGTGTTGTGAATTGGTTTTACCACCTAATTATGCTTACTTAGAAGGAGAATTCATGGAAATTAAAGGCATGCACTTGTTTAGTGGGTGTCCTTCCCCGAGTCAGCTAGCTTGATTTTTCCAAGCTTCAAACAAAACCCGGGAGACGGACTTCCTGGTTGCGTCTCCCGCTTGTGTGCCAAATTCTTAAATTTATCTTCATAAATCAAATAAAGTCCTCCACTTACGGGTTGAAGTTTGTAGCCGAATAGTCCCAGGAAAAGGGTCAGCGCTCACCGGCAGCAGCTTAGCGGCATCACTCCGCAAAAAGAGCGATCGACTCACAACGCCGCGCCACCCCCGACACGATCCGGAGCTCCTTACGGGGTCCCTTCACGTCGCGGAGGAGCGCTACAGGCGCCCGCCGAGTCCCACGACCACAGGCTATCCCCACCTGTGGGTTTCTAGCAGGGGTCTCCGCTTTGCCGTAGCGGACGACCCGTTTCTGCGGAGCTTCCCCTTCACGAGTGGAAGGGGACCGCCATTACCGTTCGCGCCGCCCCCGGAAGTCCGCCGCCCCCGGAAGAACAAAGCAAAGACTCTTTAAAAACCCAAGCCTCAGACTTTGGGATAAATAAGTTGCAAACTCTCACATCAAGCTTTGAAGACCCCCTCTCAATTTTATTGAGGGGTGGAGGGGTGAAAAATCAGCTTTTTCCAGCCGATTCCTTTGAACTTCGGGACTGTAGAACATTGAATCCCTGGCTACTGAGCTGCCAGGGTTTGGAATTTGAAGGCTACTTTGGAACTGTTACTTTATATCTTGCACTTTGCTGAGACAACTCATCTTTGCTAAAGAGTAACTCTGTGGAAATTTAAGGAATTTAAGAGGAGTCTGAAGGTCTTTTACAAATTGGATATTGTTTAACGTCTAGAGGGAACCTTTAACTTTTATGAACTGCGTCATTTTTGAGCTTTCCTGACTACAGTATCCCTCTAGTGGAATAATTTGGTTTGGCAACCTACTGGGGGAATTTTCCATCTGTTGATTTGGGGATTTCCATGAGAAAGACAGACTGTGAGACCGACCTTGACGCATAGATAAGAAGGGTTATGAGCGGAAGGACAAGATCAGCTAAAGCCAAAACACTGCAAACTACTTTAACTTCTCAGCTGCGCAGATCCTCTGTCCCCACAATTCCTGTGGCACAAGTGGAAGATATAGAACAACCTAGGCCGGAAGGAATGGCCTCAGGTGGGGACTTTACTTCAGTGTTAAATAAAATATTTGAAAAGTTGGAAGGTTTAAGTAAACAAGTTTCTGATCAGTCAGATAAGATAGACCAAAACACCGCAAGCATTAATAACCTGACTCAACAAGTAAACTTAAATGCACAAACTATTGGAAAGCTGGTGGAAGACACTACTGTAAACCGTAAAATTGCTGAAGAGGCAAAGCAGAAAGTTGAAGAAGTTCAGGGAGAAATCAAACCTATGCGCAAACAGATAGGAGAACACCAGGCACTGCTGTCTATGATCGAACTGAAAAATAAGGAAAACAATTTAAGGATCAGATCTGTACCGGAAATTGATAATGAAAATCTAACTGAGTACCTCACGAAGGAATTTACACAATTTTGGCCCTTGGAAGAAGAAAAGGACTTTAAAATTGTGAGCGCATTCAGATTGGGAAAGGGAGGGAGGAAGATTAAGTCGAGAGACTGTCTAATCTCCCTCAGAACGAGGGAGGAAAGAGACAAAATCCTGAGTGCGCACTTCAAGACGCCATTAGAGATCCAAGAATCAAGGTTGGAAATTTATAAGGATATTCCTAAGCATTTGTTGGAGCTCAGAGTGAATTACGGTGATCTGGTGCAACTTCTGAGAAGCAACAGGATTATCTTCAGATGGGAATTCCCCCAAGGGATTTCCTTTACCTTCAGAGGGAAAAAAGTTAAAATCAAATCGGTGGAAGATAAAGACAAATTTTTGAACGACTACGGAGAAGACCTTCAGAAAGGGATTGAAGAGCCAAGCGATCCAGGATCGGGATCATCAAGTCTAATACCTGCACCTGGGGAATTGAAAGATCCTAAAGACACGCCACTCCTGGGAGCAACAGGAGGAAAATAACACCATCTCAACATGTCTCTGCAACTACTAAGTTGGAATACCAACGGTCTAAACTCCCCGGAAAAGAGGAAGAAGGTTTTTCATTTATTAAAAAAGGAACAATTGGACATAATTTGCTTGCAGGAAACACATGTGATTAGGCTGCACAGAAAGGTGTTAATTAATAAAAAATTAGGCCAAGAATTTATCTCATCAGACAAGGTTAAAAAGAGAGGCGTGGCAATTTATGCAAAAGAAAGCCTATCACCAAAGCTTCTTTTTAAAGATGAACAAGGAAGAATATTGGCAATAGAAATCCAAACACAAGGAGAGAAATTTCTGATCTTAGGAGTTTATGCACCAAATGAGGGGAAATCAGAGTTTTACAAGAAATTGCATGAGACGTTGATGGACTTTATTGACTATAATAATATTATTATGATGGGAGACATGAATGGAGTGGTGTCTACGAACATGGATAAAGCACAAAGACAGACCATAACGAAAGAGGGCAGACTACCAAAAACCTTTTTTGAACTGACTGACAATATGGACTTAATTGATATTTGGAGGACCAAAAATCCCCTAGGTAGAGAGGGAACATTCTTTTCTGAAGCCAAAATGACATGGACAAGGATCGACCAAATTTGGACAACTAGAGGCCTGGCACCTAAAATAAAAAAGGTGGAAATCTGCCCAAAAACCTGCTCCGACCATAACGCGGTAAAGATGGAAATGAAACTAACACCTATCGGTTCCTTCAGATGGAGGATGAATGACACCTTACTAAGAAACCAAGATATCGTAAGGAAGGCCCAAAAGACTCTGAAAGACTATTTTGAAATTAATATGAGAACTACGGTTGAAAAAAGAACGGTTTGGGACGCAAGCAAAGCGGTCATGAGAGGGTTCTTGATTCAACAGAATGCAATAAAAAAGAGATCTCAAAATGAGAAGAAAACGAAAATTTTGGAAAAAATAAAACAAGGGGAGAAGAAGCTAAGAGTTAAACCAAACTCAAAAGAGATTTTAAGAGAGATTAAGTTATATCAGGTGCAATATATGAAATTGATTAATGAAGAAATAGAGTGGAAAATTAAACAAATGAGACAAAAGACTTTTGAGTCAGCTAATAAATGTGGGAAATTATTGGCGTGGCAACTGAAAAAAAGACAGAAGTTAAATACGATCACAAATCTTGAGATCAATGGAAAAAACATACAGAACCCGGAGGAGATTAGAAGGTGCTTTCAGAGATATTTTAAACAACTCTATACGCAAGGGCCGCAGAAAGAAACTGAGATAGACCAATTTTTAAGAACCAATGGATTACAAAAAATATCTTTAGAAAATAAATTAGTATTGAACCAGCAAATCACAGAACAAGAAATCGAAGGTGCCATTCAGAATATGCAACTGGGCAAATCTCCAGGACCGGACGGACTAACCTCCAAATACTACAGAACTTTGAAAGATCTTTTAATTCAACCATTAAAGGAGGTGTGCAATGAGATTTTGGAAGGGAAAAAGGCGCCTGAATCGTGGAAAGAAGCATACATCACATTGATACCCAAGACAGAAGCTGAGAAGACACAACTAAAGAACTACCGTCCCATCTCCCTTTTGAACGTGGATTACAAAATCTTTGCAGACATTTTAGCTAGCAGACTTAAAAAAGTATTAATGGAAGTAATACATAAGGACCAGGCAGGCTTTCTCCCAGGCAGACACTTGTCTGATAACACAAGGAATATAATTGACATTCTGGAGCTGTTGCAAAGGAATATCAACACGAAAGCTGTTTTAGTTTTTATTGATGCGGAGAAAGCCTTTGATAACATCTCTTGGAGTTTTATGAAGAAAAATTTGAAAGGGATGGGAGTGGGTCAGGGGTTCGAAAATGGTATAGGAGCAATATATTCAGAACAAAAAGCGAAATTGATTGTAAACAATGTGGTGACTGAAGATTTTAGGATAGAAAAAGGAACACGTCAGGGCTGCCCTATCTCTCCATTATTATTTATCTCGGTCCTGGAGGTGCTGCTAAACATGATAAGAGGGGACCGATTTGTAAAAGGTATTCAGGTCGGAGCCAAACAATATAAATTGAAAGCCTTTGCAGATGATTTGGTTCTAACTTTACAGGAGCCGGAATCCAGTATGAAAAGAGCTTTGGAATTGATTAAAGAATTTGGTCATGTGGCGGGATTTAGATTAAACAGGGTAAAAACTAAAGTATTAGAGAAGAATTTAACTCCAATGGAAAAGGATAGGTTTCAGAATGAAACAGGTTTAATGGTGGTTAAGAAAGTGAAATACCTAGGGATTAATATGACGGCGAAAAATTTGAATTTATTTAAAGAGAACTATGAGAAATGTTGGGCAGAAGTTAAAAAAGATTTAGAAATCTGGTCTAACTTGAAGCTTTCCTTGTTGGGTCGAATTGCAGCTATAAAAATGAATGTATTGCCTAAAATGCTATTTTTATTTCAATCCTTGCAAATTTTGGACAAGATGGATTGTTTCAAGAAGTGGCAGAGAGACATCTCTAGATTTGTCTGGCAGGGCAAGAAACCTAGAATTAAGTTTAAAATTTTAACTGATGCAAAAGAAAGAGGTGGATTTGCCCTGCCAGATCTTAAATTGTACTATGAATCAGCAGCATTCTGCTGGCTGAAAGACTGGCTGCTTCTTGAAAATACAGACATTTTGGATTTGGAAGGTTTTAATAATGTTTTTGGGTGGCATGCATATCTTTGGTACGACAAGGTTAAAGCTCATAAGGCATTCAAAAACCATATTGTCAGAAAATCTTTGTTTAATGTCTGGATAAGATATAAAGACTTGCTGGAAAGTAAAACCCCAAGGTGGTTGTCACCTATGGAAGCTAAGGCTCAGAAAAAGCTCAATATGGAGGCTAAATGGCCAAAATATTGGGAAATTTTGGAACAAGAAGGTGACAGATTGAAACTGCAGAGTTTTGAAAAATTAAAAGACAAAGTGCGAGATTGGCTTCATTATTATCAAATAAGAGAGGCCTATAATTTGGATAGAAAAATTGGCTTCCAGGTGGATAAATCGAAATTGGAAACAGAACTGTTAGAACCAAAAACTAAGATTTTGTCAAAGATGTATAACTTGCTGTTGAAATGGAACACGCAGGATGAAACGGTCAAATCAGCAATGATCAAATGGGCGCAGGATCTAGGTCATAATATTATGTTTGCTGATTGGGAACAGTTGTGGACCACCGGTATGAAATTTACGGCATGTATTGCCTTAAAGGAGAACATTATGAAAATGATTTACAGGTGGTACATGACCCCAGTCAAGCTTGCTAAAATTTATCACCTGCCTGACAATAAATGTTGGAAATGTAAAGAAGCTGAGGGAACATTCTTTCACCTCTGGTGGACTTGCCCAAGAGTTAAGGCTTACTGGGAAATGATATATAATGAACTTAAGAAAGTATTTAAAAGTACCTTCCCTAAGAAACCAGAGGCCTTTCTCCTGGGCATAGTTGGCCAATGGGTGCCAAAGAAAGATAGAACATTCTTTATGTATGCAACAACAGCAGCAAGAATACTTCTAGCTAAATATTGGAAGACACAGGATCTACCCACCGTGGAGGAATGGCAGACGCAAGTGATAGACTACATGGAGATGGCTGAAATGACTGGCAGAATCCGTGACCAGGGAGAAGAATCGATGGAACAGGACTGGAAAAAGTTTAAGGACTATCTACAAAAATACTGTAAAATCTTTGAGTGTTAATAGGATGTGGGAAGTAAAAGCAACAGGGTTTGTGTGACTTTGGTCAAAGGTGTGTGAAAAGAAGAATCTAAGAAAAAAAGGATAAGGGGTTTTGAACAGAACAATATTATGTCATATTTTATAAGATGAGGTACGGATTAAAAAAATGGAAAATGGGGACATAATAATTAGAATATAACATTAAGTATGGTGGAAACAAGGTTTTGAATTTGCTGAATCTGATTGGAGTAAAGTAGAACACAAAAAAGGGGGATGTGAGGAGGTCAAGACAGAGGGGCATGGAACTTTATAAATTTAAGAAAGAGTGTTTTTCTTTTTTTTCTGTTTTTCTATTTTTTTTTCTTTTCTTTTTTTTCTGTCATATATTTTTGTTTTTCTTGAGCTTTATGTATGGAAATGATGCATTTTGAAATGATGAAATTCTTTGTTTTGTAAAATCTTAATAAATATGTATTTTAAAAAAAAAAAGATTTTTCCAAGCTTCATGAGAACCCTCCAAGAAAGCTTGAAGATATTCAGATAAGGCTTCTGAAAACAAAGTCCAGTAGAAATTACACACATGCACACACACACACACGCACCCTAATCTCTAACAAACTTAGAGGAATCTCTAACAAACCTAGGAAGGGCTGTTGGCAATACTGTTCTGGAATGCTTCTAAACATGACCAGTTGCTGCAAGACTCCAGTGGGAAAGAGCATCCATTGCTATTGGGAATTAATGCATGAGTTGGGGAGCAATATGTCCGTTCCCCCCCCATCCAACCTTATTGCTCTATAGATACAGTTTGAGAGTTCTACATCAAGCTTATATATGAAGTCTATATAAATATGGTGTCAGTCATCCTAGTGCTAATCAGTACTCCATGCTCAGTACTCCAAGCCTTAAGGATAAGACGTAGAACACCTCTGTTGCCGACATGCCCTCTCCTCCATGAGTCATCCATTCTTCGTCATCCAAGGTTTGTGTAGGAAAGGGGATGGATGGATGATGGGATAGTGTATTAGCAGTGAGTCTATGATGAGCTGCAACTCAATACTGGAAGGAGGTTAGCAATTTGAAACTGGAGAAATTAATGCCCCACCCTTTCATTCCAAAATTCACTGCCATCACTAGTGCTAAGGCACACAACTGATGACTATAGTGTTGTGCAACCCTTAATGTTTTTTTTAAAAAGTCGTGCCTTTTTCAGAATGTCCCGCCTGAGAGAATGCAGAGAGCACCTTCTTTAGGTGACCGCTTTATTTACTTAAAATATTTCTTAACCACCCAGGGCAGTGTAGAAAAGTGTGAATAAAATGAATTCATGTTTATATATATATATATATATATATATATATATATATATATATATATATAATAATTTCAGCTATTAGTGACAAAAAGAGAACAGGAACAGAACGCAGGATATTATTCATTATGGTTTCAAAGTATATTGAGGAGTTTAGGCTGTCCAACAAAGAACATTCAAAGAAAATTGATCCCAAATCTAAAGCAAACAATACCCTCTATTTAAAATAATTCAGGTTAAAAACCACAGGCTCTGCTACAATAAAAATAAAACAATGACTAGCAAAATTATCAATTAAGGCATAGAAAAGTTACAATGCTTTATGTTAATTAACAACTGATACAGAAATGCCTGAGTAAACAAACAAAGAACATTGTTGTTGTTGTTGTTGTTTCAATTTATATACCACCCTTTATCAAAAGATCTCAGGGCAGTGTACAGTATTAGATGCACATTACAAAACATCAATGATAAAAATATAATAAAAACATAGCAGAAAGCTTACTGACAGACAGCCTAATAGTAAAATAATCATCATAATAGCAGTCTTCTCCCCCACACTTTCACAAGCCATAATTATTTAATAGCCATAAGCGTGGGTTAAGAGGAAGGTTATGGCCTGGTGTCTAAAGACATTCAATGATGGTACCATGGGAGCCTTTGGGGAGAGCATTCCACAACCAGGGAGCCACCACAGAAAAGGCTCGTTCTTTTGTTGCCACCCTACTAACTGCTGTGGGACAGGGGACATAGAGAAGGGCCTCAGGTGACAAGCACAGGGTCCAGGTCAGTTTGTATGGGGAGAGGCAGTCCTTAAGGTATTGCAGTCCTGAGCCTTGATATTTATGTATTAAAATTTACCTTGCATTTTTTAAACTCCCATTTTTGAACATTTGGGATTGACAGTACTGGCACTGCCAAGAATAACTGAGCAACAGCATATGTGTAGGTGGGTGTGATGTTTGCATATTCATATTAGTTGACATTTCCTTCAAGAGCAGAAGTTCTCTTAGGAACAGCCAAATAATTAGCAGTCATCATATCAATCTTTATTTTATAATAATGCCATTCACAAAATGTCTTGTAATGTTGCTTAATAGTTCACACATCAGGAGAGTTCTCTCATCAAATCGATACATATTGCAAAACATCCACAATCCTCAGTTCATTTACTTGGAAGTAAGTTGAAGGAAACAACAGGAAATACTTCAAAGAAAATATGTTTACCACTCCATCATATAAAGAGAAAGGCTCTAGTTAGATGCAAAAATGATATGAATGAGGCATGTAGGAGCTTTCTTATTCTCGAAGGCTCTGTAACCAAGGCCACTTACACAGGGTCCATCAGGGGAGAGGCTACTATTATGATCAAGGATGTTTTGTGGGCTGGGCAGCTGCAAGCATTGTTGAAGGACAGGGATTTTTTAGATCCATTCCAAGCTTGGTTCAGGCCTCACCACAGAAATAAGTTGGCCTTGGTCGCCCTTATGGATAGCCTTTGCTGAGAGTGGTACAGTGGTACCTCGGGTTACAAACACTTGGGGTTACAGACTCCGCTAACCTGGAAGTAGTACCTTGGGTTAAGAACTTTACCTCAGGATGAGAACAGAAATTGTTCGCCAGCGGCATGGTGGCAGCAAGAAGCCCCATTAGCTAAAGTGGTACCTCAGGTTAAGAATGGTTTCAGACCTCCAGAACAGACCTCCAGAACGAATTAAGTTCATAATCAGAGGTACCACTGTACATGTTTGTACTTGGTTGAACTGTGAAACATGTGGTGACTGCCTATCAGTTGGTTGCTAGAGTCAGGCCTGTGGAGAGCAGGTCACAGCCAGGTACACTTGCCTTGGCCTCGGAGGGCTAAGCTGGGTGGGTGGGGGCTCACCAGGGACTGGCTGTGTTTTTGTTTGAGTTTATAACTTTATTCTAACAAGACTCCTGTCCCAGGCATCAGACAAGTTCTGCATGGGCTTGCTTAAAGCTAAGCCTGAACACACAAAGGGGATGGAGGCGAGGGCATGAATGGAAACCCCACCACCAACATTCCCAACTGTGCCAGCTCCGCTTTAGGTCTATGCGCTGTTAGCGTGAAAGACGGAATGAGATTCTGAAATGTGTTCAAATGATAATTTGCCATTGCCAGAGGTTTATGGGAAGCCCACAAACAGGTCATGAGCACAGTAGGCCTCTCCAGCTCATTGAGCCCCAGCAATGGGTATTTAGAGACATACTACCTCAGATGTAGGAAGTAGCACATAGGCAGCATCGTAAGCAGTCATTAACAGCCTTATCCTTCATAACTTTGTCTAGTAGCCTCTGAAACCATTCGAGATAGTGGTCCTTTATCTCAGACCTGGATTCAAATGGTACCAGAGAAGTGTGGGACAGGCTTCCATGTAGCTGAATCCCACGCTGTCCCATTAACATTCATGAGGGAGGAAGTGCATGGTTAGGTTCCTTCTCATACCACTGTCATTGGACTCCACCCCATGGAGAATAATGCAGAGTTGTGCTTGTTCTGAAAGGAATGTCACCTATAAAATATTTTGTCTAGCAAAAAGAAAATGGTCAGCAGCATCAACAACTTAAAAGAGTAGAAGCCAGTGCTGGAAAGGCACGTGAAACTTTCCTTCAGTTTTGTGACACGGAGCAAAAGTCATAAATCTGTCGAGCGACATTTGACTCGCTTTTGAAGATATCTTTACAATCATGATTTATAAGAACACTCTGAAGAGCACTCTGTAACTTTGTTTTACTTAGCAGTCTCTTTGAGGGAAGGTGACCCTAAAATCATTCGTGGAGCTGCTCTTAGATGGCTGGAATGAAATATAATTGCAATTCTGCTCTTTCCTTGTTTCTCTGTACTCACTCCCAAATATTTTCCCAAAGAATTTGCTAAACAATAATAATAATAATTAACAAGAGAATACTAAATAAACACAAGAGGAAACCAACCTATAAGAACATAACAAGAACCTGCCGAATCAGGCCAGTGGCCCATCTACTCCAGCTTCCTGTTCTCATAGTGGCCAACCAGATGCTCACAGGAAGTCCTCTCCTGTGGTTTCCAGCTACTAGCATTGAGAACCATACTATCTCCAAACATGGAGACACGGTATAGCCATTATGGCTACTAGCCATTGATAACATTCTTCATGAATTTATCTAATCCTCTTTTAAAGTCATCTAAGATGGTGGCCATCACTGCCTTTTGTGGAAGTGTCTTCCATAATTATGCTGTCCTGAATCTTCCCACATTCAGCATGAATGGATGTTCTAGTGTCATGTAATAAGGAGAGAAAAAATTCTCTATGCAACTTCTCCAGGCCATGTGCAATTATATACACTTCTGTCATGTACCCTTCTTGCTTGCATTTCCTCTAAACTCAAAAGCCCCAAAGGCTACAATCTTTTCTCATAGGGGAATATCTCCATCCCTTTGATCATTTTTAGTGCCCTTTTCCAACTCTACAATATCCTTTTTGAGGTGAGATGACCAGCACTGTACATCATATTCCAGATCAATTCACACCATTTGTTTGTATAATGGCATTAAAATATTAGCAGTTCAATTTTCAGTTCCTTTCCTCCTGATCCCTAGCATGGAATTTTGGAATTTGTTTTTTTCACAGCTGCTGCAAACTGGATTGGCATCTTCATTGTGCTATCCACTATGCCAAGGTCTCTCCCCCACCCTCCCTTTCTTACACACACACACACACACACACACACACTTAGCTTTTCCCTTCCTTTGCCTTGACGGATGATGAGTAACTTTTGTCAAAAATGGCCCTCAGCTTCCAGAGTTGTCTCCAGCTACTTCTTAGATATTGTGAGCCGTTTATCTGCAATTTCTCCAACAAGAGATGTGACTAACATACTTGGCCAATGACTATTAAGGAATTTTAAGCAGTCATTCTGCCCCCAAAGTAAAAACAAAAAACAAAAAAACCCCGCACATACTATCTTGTCCAAACCCACAGATCACAGCAACCTATCACTTCAAGAGATACAGAGAAGTTTTCCTACAGGTTGTATTCTTTATGAATTATCATGCCAGTATCAAATTTTAATTTATTTATTTATTGTTCTTTTATTGCCACCCCCTCTCTAGAATAATCAATATTCAAGCCATAGCTATCAACCTCTAAACTTCAGAATAATACCATTTTTCCTGACCAAAATCTTCTTATGATTGATGACAGTAATCAGGCAAAAAAAGAGTGGTGCACCAGGAACTCCAGGCTGGTTGTAGCTAACTTTCAATCCAAGGCTAAGCACTTTTACAATGAAGTAAGGCTGTATTCAATGGAGCTTATGTACAAGCTAAAAGCCTGGATACTGCAAGGTTCCTCACTTGCTTTCAGGGAAGAATAGCACATCTTCAGTTGCCTTTTAGCTGATGAATCAGCTCTTCAGGATCCTAGCTGTTTCTCTTAAAGGGGGCAGTTATGTAATTCATAATGTGCACATCACAATATGCCTCAGCCCATGGATTGGGAATATATACGTCTAACCTGAGAGTAATGCAGTTTTCTGAGAAATCACAAAAGTGTGAAAAGAGAAAATGCATCTTACTTGATGAACTCATGTTTCAGTGTTTCTTAAAACACACAAAGGGTTGTAGATCACATCACCACCAGCAGCCACCTACTCACAGGTGCAGTTTGGCAGGAAACCACAAAAGTGTGTTTCCCCTTGACCATCAGTGCTGCCCTCTGCTGGCTGGAGGCATGCAAGGTTGCTTATACCCAACACAGAGATGGGTGTTTCTGGGGCAATTGTTGTTGTGCCCAGAGAGGGGAAGTGGAGTGACTTGCCGGAATCTACAAAAAATGGAGTTAACTAAAGAAGGACACACTGTCGTGGGTTGGGAGGGGATGCTCGGTCAGTGGACCTTCATGACATGGCAGGTGGAGTCTTGGACAGGCCATTGTGATGCTTATTTATTGTTAAATGTATGTGTCACCTATGCTGAAGCTTCTCAACAACATAAGGTAAGGTAAAAGGTAAAGGACCCCTGGACAGTTAAGTCCAGTCAAAGGCAACTATGAGTATGGCGCTCATCTCACTTTTTCAGGCCAAGGGAGCCAGCGATGGTCCACAAACAGTTTTCTGGGTCATGTGGCCAGCATGACTAAACCACTACTGGCACACGGAGGACTGTGACGAGGGCCAGAGCATACGGAAACGTCGTTTACCTTCCCACTGCAGTGATCCTATTTATCTACTTGCACTGACAAGCTTTTGAACAGCTAGGTTGGCAGAAGCTGGGACAGAGCAACAGGAGCTCACCCCGTCGCACAGATTCGAACTGCCAACCTTCCGACCGGCAAGCCCAAGAGACTCAGTGATTTAGACTACAGCACCACCCATATCCCTTCTAAGCAACATACAACATAACTCACATGCTACCATCATACCTGGTTCTTGCATCCTTAAAGGACTTCATTAGATTGTGGAAAGCTCTCTGTGGGGGGTTTGCTGTCATCTGGTTGGAACCAATAGTACTAGGTTAGAGATGAAGTCCACTTCTAATATTCACAGCCAATGAGTAGTTGAAAACACACACCGACTACATTGTAGAGGACCTTTCAAAAGCCAATTGAAACTTGGGTGGTTGGTTTGTTGTGCAAAGAAGTTATTCAACTAGGTCGAGGACTCTCATTACATTTTTTGTTAAGTGCCTGTGTGAATATCTTCTGGTAAAAGAGTGATAGAACATCACTAGTTGCTTGCTTCACATATTTCAAAAACATCTAGCTAAGAACAGAGTGTTCTTCACATTTAAGCATTATCCTGGAGTGAAAATTAAACTACTGACATTTTAAATTCTGGATAGGCTAGATACTCCATAAAAGCACCGAGGCAGCTAACATCCAGTTGAGCACTGAGGCCTCCGTTCTATTTTATTATAACCTTCCGTAATTAAGACACACTCAAAAATGTCAAATTTTGCAGTACAATGAGCAGAGTTTGCAAGAAAGCTATTCAAATCTTTATGTGAAAAGAAATTTTGTACAATGAACGTCATCACACAGCACACCAAGCAGCTCTATTTTTAAAGAAAGTGTACTCCAAATCCCCCATCATAATGTATACTTTTAATTCCACCTGAGCACTACTAACAACCAAAGCAGTTGTTTTGAACAAAGCTTATCTTGTAACTTTCCCCCCTGTTGTGTGGGCAGGGTGGTCCCTCCCCCTACCTGGCCTGATCACCTTGGCAACGCCTCCTCAGGCGGGATTGGGCAACTGGCTGAGGTAGGCGGAGACCTCCAGGTATCCCACCTGGGGAAGGCGAAGCCAAGCCTGCGTTAATGGTGCCGCATAGGGTCCAGAGGGCTGTGCACGACCACGCAAAGGTCGCCCCCCATTTAATGTGGGGAGTGGTCATTACATCAGAGGAGAGGCACGGAGAACTGCTAAGTATTCAACTGCTACTCAGAGTAGGTCGACAGAAATCAACGGGCCTAAAAGTTAGATGAATGCCAAAAAAACTGTCAGGGCGAGGGACAGCAATTCAACATAGTGTTAAGGAGATTTCTCTCAGGCAGGCAGGAACATCCACAAAATGAAGACTCAAGACTCATTGTGAAGTCAGCTTCTTATTCAGAAAAGAAAACACAGCAAAGTTCTCCAAGGCTCAAGTGCCCTAACTGAAGACATTGCTGAGACTGCTGTCTGACCCCTCCTCCCCTATCTAGCCCTCTGTCGCTGGACTTCTAGGAAGCAAATGTAAACTGCAGCAAGGAGGAGGGATCCCCCTCCGGTTCTGTCAATAGCAATGTGCAATGCTCTTCGTTCTCTTGGTGTCAGTGGAGAAGGAGAGCCCACTGTAGAAGGATTTGCCCGCTGCTGCAAAACTGAGGCAGCATCTAGCTCCTCTCAGTCAGAGTCTGCCCTCAAAGTGAGACCTTCAGCAACCCACCCTGTTCTTGAACAGCTTCCTTCTTCTGACTCTATGTGTTCACTCAAGCCTCCAGCCTCTACCACCCCCACCTCAGACTGGTCCTCTGTGTCCCACCACCACTGAGGTGGTATCTAAGTCTCCTTCTTCTCATCCCGGGGGGGGGGAGTGTCTTGGGCAGGCAGTGCCCACCACTGTTCCTCATCCAGCCAGTCCCTGAAAATTGCACTGGAAGCGCAACATTTCTGCTTGCTTGATGAGACAATTCTCCCCCTCTCTGCCTCCTGCGTTCTGGGCGTTCTCCTGACACACACACACTCTGAGCTAATTTGTGTGGAGGACCCAATCATCCCACCCCCTACTGCCACTCATTTTAAAAGCACCCACTGCTAAGGGGAAGGGGACTCGGGGTCTTTCTGCACACACGCCACACAATCAAACCTCACACAGATCCTCCCCAAAATTGCAGTCAAATGTGGCTTCACAGAACCCAACCACCCCACTCACACACATTCTTACCTCCCTGCACTCAACCTTCCTATCTCACACCAACCAGCGCGCGATCTTCCTGCCCGTCAGCTCTTCCCTCCTACACCTCTCTCTCTCTCTCTCTCTCTCACACACACACACACACACACACACACCTCTCTCCCTCTCTCTCTCACACACACACAATACCAAGGGATCAGGAGCGTGCACTGTCTGCCAAAACTCCAGTGAGAAAGGAGACACCGTGCAGCTAGAGAAGCCACTCCATGACATCCAGATGGTCCAATGCTGGAGAGAAAACTGGAATGGAGAAAAACTGCAGAGAAGAAAACTGCTCCAGCAGGAAGAAGAAAGGGGAGAGTTCCCGTCGCACACTGCATAAATGGGGTTAAGCCATGCCCCTGGCCGACCACATTGGTTGACCCAAGGAGTGACATAGCCGGGGTCCCCCTAATGGTGCGGGGATAGCTACAGGGGAGAGCTCGTGATGAGCCTGCAAAAGAGAAATGGCTTTGGCGGGCAGGTACTCGGGGCCCGCAACAGATTGCTTTTTCAAAATGGCCTGTGTCGCCATTTGAAACCAGCCCACAGGCCGCAACTGGCTCCCAGGCTGGAGTTTGGACATGCCTGCACTAGTGGAAGTCTTTGTGTGGCTTCAGCTAGCAGGCCCCATTAGTTGAATCCAGCCCAGTGTTTATTCTGGGATGCAGGCGGTCAATTACAGCAGAGCTGCCCTCAGGCACCAGAAGTTTATAGCCTTTTACCCTACTCTTTAACTGAAAAAAGTTTACCAGAGCAGCTTGCAAATATCAGCATTAAGATGGCGGGCTGGAGCACAGAAGTTCTTGTAATGACCAGAAGAAATGGAAAGAATTCAAGACTCAGCTGAGCCAGTGGAAAACGCTGCCCTCTCATCTCCCTCCCTCTGTTGACAGAATGGCTGCTACAATGTATGGGTACTTTTCATAGTACAAAACAGATTTGGCATTCCTGGTACATTATTTCCCTTTGCAAGTACTCGTCTGAAACATTCAGAGAGATCTTTTGCATGAGATTTTGACCTTTTTTTCTCTAGAGAAACAAGAAGCCGTTGTATCTTGAGGAATATTCTTCAGACTGTTTGCTAAAGAGTTGAGAAAACTTGGTTTGGGCAAAAGTGGTGACTGATGGTGGCAACAAACTGCGCATGCGTTTCCATAGTACACAAGTCCCCAAACATTCACTACCTAGAGGTTGGTTCTGGGTACTGCTGTCAAAACTAGAACTGATTCCTAGAAAGATAGCAGATACAGCGTTTGAATTATTAGAGTGTGGCAGGGAGGACTACTAATGAAATTTAGAAACTAGATCGTCTAATTGCCCCCACTTTTAGCCAAATTTGGCTACCCCTGTAGTGAAGAAAGAGTTACTAGTGGGGCCATGGCAAAAGGTTGAGGATACCAGGCCTCCTCTGGCTCCACTTTGATTCAAGCATCAACAAAATGAAAACGTATACAGTGGTACCTTGGTTTTCAAATGTCTCCATTGACGAACATTTTGGTTTTCGAATGCTGTAAACCCAGAAGTAAATGCATCGGTTTTCGAAGACGCCTCAGAAATCAAACATGCCACACAGCTTCTGCTGAGTGCAAGATCATGAGGCCTAGCTGTTGGCTATTGAGTTTTCGGTTTCGAACGTTTCAGAACTCAAACTTTCTTCTGGAATGGATTACATTAGAAAACTGAGGTACCACTGTACAGTATTTCCATAACTAAATACAGCTAAGTCTTTAAAACCAAGAGTGGGGTTACCTGTGGCCCTGCAGAAGTTATTGGACTACAGCTCTCATCATCCCTGATATCAGCCATGATGGCTGGAGCTGATAAGTAGGAGTCCAGCGTCACTTGTAAGGCCACAGGTTCCCCACCTTTCATTTGATATTATTCCTTTGCTCTTTGCAGTATTTTCGGAGCTCTGGGGGAGTTATTATTGATTGCCCTTTTAAGCTATTCAGAAATTCTGGTCGGGCGGCACTAAAAGAATAATAATAATATAAAAATTCGATATCTGATGCATCCTTCCATCTGATTAATAGGCAGATTGTTCATCATCAATAATCCCCAGTGTTTTGATATGTCTGTTGCTAGGCCTGTTAGCAGATGAATTTTAACAAGCTGAGTCGCTGCCGAATTGTCTGCTCATTCCATGTGGAAGATTAAGTTTGATAAAATAATGCTTTGGGGGCGGGTAGACTGTGGTCTCACCCAGTAATTCTTGATTTGCATGCCATCTGTACTCCTGCAAGTGAACATAGGCATGTTATCTGGTCAGCATTCACTGGTGTAGGCGGTGATAAAGGAGAAGGTCATGAGAGAATGCATTTGGGAAAGGATTGGAATGGAAATTGAAGTGTTTCCATGTTGGACTTTCTGCTGTTGTGCCTTGCACTTCAAATTGGGCATGGGATGCAGTCAGTAGCAGAAGAAAAACAAAAACAAAACAAGTTAACCACTTTGACGAGAAATTGTTGGCACTCTGATAAATAGGGCTCTTCAGCTAATAAATGCACCGGTCTTAATTTGTGCCTACGTATTTTATTTTATTTTCCTGCTTGTGTTTCCCAGCAACTGGTATTCAGAGGCATACCACCGCTGACAGAGGCGGTAGTACATGGCTTTCATGGCTTTTAGCTGTGGATATCCTCCATTAATTTATATAATCCTCTTTTAAAGGCATCCAAAGTGTTGGCCATCACTACCTCTTGTTAGGGTGAATTTCATGGTTTGTGATATGACACACCCTCCTGGTGTCCCTATTTTCCAGGGACAGTCCCAGGTTTATAGAGGCCATCCCCATTTATGATTTGTTCCCGGAATGTTCCACTTTTCCTTAGGACATCCTTATTTTCATCAAAGAAATGTTGGAGGGTATGGAGTTATCTGACCCTGAACCAAGGAGATAAGTAACTATAGAACCTTTAGAAGACATCTGAAGGCTATATCCCTATATCTGTATAGGGAAATAATGTTTTACTATGTTTTTACATGGGACGCGGGTGGCGCTGTGGGTTAAACCACAGAGCCTAGGACTTGCCGATCAGAAGATCAGCGGTTCAAAGCTCCACGACGGGGTGAGCTCCCGTTGCTCGGTCCCTGCTCCTGCCAACCTAGCAGTTCAAAAGCACGTCAAAGTGCAAGTAGATAAATAAGTACTGCTCCGGTGGGAAGGTAAACAGCGTTTCCGTGTGCTGCTCTGGTTCGCCAGAAGCATCTTAGTCATGCTGGCCACATGACCCGGAAGCTGTACGCCGGCTCCCTCGGCCACTAAAGCGAGATGAGCGCCGCAACCCCAGAGTCGGCCACGACTGGACCTAATGGTCAGGGGTCCCTTTACCTTATGTTTTTACACATGTGGGAAGCCGCCCAGAGTGGCTGTGGCAACCCAGTCAGATGGGTGGGGTATAATTATAATTATTATGGGTGTCCCTATTTTCATCGGAGAAATGTTGGAGGGTATGCAAGCTACAGGCTTTCAGCAAGGGGTTATGGGGTAAGGCATGAGTTGGAAATGAAGCAGTATATCCACCCCAAAACCTTTGCCGGTGCAAAGAGTATTGAAAGCAGGAAAGTGTACAAGTACTCCAACACTATCAGGAATGAACACATCATCATGAATGTCGAATGCAAACAACATCTAGTGAGGGCCTGGAAGTGTTCAGCAAATCCTACCACCCTCATAGGGTTGCTGTGAAGATGAAAGGTGGATGATTTTGTTTTTTGAAGGAGGACAGGATTAAAATGTAATTATAAATGAATAAAAACAAGCCTTCTTCCCTTCCTGTGGCCAATCAATATGCAATGAATGGCTCCACGGCACTCGCCAACAATGAAAGGGAAGGGCAGCCTTTACTTTTAAGAGCTTATTTTCATAGCGACAGTTTCATTACATTTGTTGCATTGTAAACCACACAAAGCTCTGCAATAAAATGCTCCACAATCTGTACAAGTAATAGCAAGCACATCTCATAAACAAGATAAGTGGTTTCATGCCAGTATTGCTGCACTTCATAAACACATGGGACTTGAGCCCGTTTTGTTTTCCTGGATCACTTTTATTTTAATTAAACACAACGTATAAAATGTTTATTTGCAAAACAAACATTTTTAAGCACTGTATGAAATTAAATTATATGGTGTGTGGGTGTGGGTGTCCCCTGCTTTTGCGGTCAGCAGGGCCTAACTTCTTGTTCCCACCAGACTGGCAGCAACAACAGCAAGGTACATCTTGATTCTTGTTTTGAATTTTAAGTGGATTGATATAGCTTAAGTGTCCATCAATTAAAAAAAAAACTGTATTAGGAACACTGTAAAAGTCCTATGAATAAATGAACTATTTTTATTTCTTGATAATGTAAGTGCTTATATGATCTCATTCCAGTTTCCATACACCAGTCATATCTGCTGTGGCTGTAATTAAGAGACTATAATGGAGCAGAGAGGCAGTTGGTGGCTCTGCTACTTCAGACAGAAGCTTCTAAGTGTTTTAGTCCATAAATGACATAATTTATTATTCTGTTTAACTAGACTCAGAAGCAAATAACTTTGATAGAACCATTTGAAGGTAGCTTGCTCAGAAAGGAAAAGAAAACAGTTCCTGTATCTCTACAGGCACCTTCAAGTTTGAATAAAACACATCAATTAAGGAATGGCACAGTGGTGACAACAATAGCAACAGTTCTGGTTTCTCTTCAAATATACCGGTATATATTGAGGAATATAATTTGAAAACAAACTTCACACTACAATAAATTCCAAATCTGTATGTGCATTATTTTATTTTATTTTTTGATGTGTGCCAAGCAAAAGATCGTTAAATCTTATAATTGTTTTCGGAACTAAACTCCATTGGAATAATGGTCTAATTATTATATACGCAAGTATAGGTTCATTTAATTCTCAAGCACCTGATTCAGAATATGTGTGTTCAGGGTTCCCTTCCATGCCTGGATCTGTTTGCATGCCTTTTTCTCTCTGCTCCCTCCAAACTGTTCCTGCCATGTGTGCCGCTAACTAGGGTCCATCTCCCATTTCCATCCAATGGAGAAAAGTATTGTCTGACTGGCTATGAGTCTACATCTCTCCCACTCTCTGTTATGAGGAAGGATACCTTTCTAGAATAGCATTCCAGCAATGTTATTTCTTGTTGTTGTTATTATACACTACTTGTATACCAAAATGGTTTCTGCACAGTTTACAACTTTGTGAAGACTGGGGACCGGAAGTAGACATCTGTTGATGCTTGTTGGTGATACCAAGTCGTCGCTGACAAAACAGCAATTATCTGTGACTTGGATGAAGAAGGTGTCAACCTTGTGGGGTTTACTGAGAGGTGGACAGGTGATACAGAAGAGAAGGGGCTACCATATCCCTGATGTTCCCACTTGGGTTCTCATGTCCGCAGAAGCCCCAGGCCAATGGATGGGGCAGGAGGCACTGCGATGGTCCAGACACCGCACTCCATGCATAGGATGGCTATATTTTATTGCAGGGTTCCCCAAACTTGGGTCTCCGGATGTTTTTGGACTACAGCTCCCATTGTCCCTGACCACTGGCCCTGCTAGCTAGGGATAATGGGAGTTGTAGTCCAACAACAGCTGGAGACTCAGGTTTGAGAAACCCTGTTTTGATTGCATCTCTTCCCTGACTTCAAGGTTACCCCAGGGTTACCCCTAGAGTGCTGGATTAGGGCCTGGGAGAACAGGGTTCAAATCTCCACTCAGGCATGAAACATTGGGTGGCCTTGGCCCAGTCACTCTCTTAGCATAACCTACATGGCAGAGTTGTTATGAGAATAAGATGGGGAAGGGGAGAATCATGTATGCCACCTTGAGCTCCTTGGAGGAGAAGACATAAGTAAACAAAGAAATCTAGAGTGTCAGCGGTCAGGGATAATCCTGGGGGTGGTCTCCTGCATTTGGCAAATTGCAGGAGCACTCATAGTACCTTAAACGGTACTGTATATAGTGCAGAGGTCTGAAACACAGCTTTAGAAGGACTACCAGCCATGATGGCTACGTTCTACCTGCACTGTTGGAGTCAGTATGCCGCTGAAAGCCAGTTGCTAGGAATCTCAAGTGGGAAGAGTTCTGTTGCACACAAATCCTCCTTGCAGGCTTCCTATAGGTATCTGGGTTGACTGCTGTGATAACAGGATGCTGGACTCAATGGGCCATTGGCCTGATCCTGCAGGGCTCTTCTTATGTTCTTGCATTCTCAACTGTTGGCATTTCAAAGAGGCTGAAATAGTTAAACAGAAAATGCCACAAAGTCCTGGTCCACAATCAAATTGAAACAAACTACTCTGTTTTACGGAAAAAACTATTTTGTATGGAATGGCTGCAAGCTACATTTATACCAGAGTGAGTGAATAACTGTTCTAAATAACAGCAACTAAATTAACTTGGGTATTTTGATTAGCGTAGAGACAGCCCAGGGCATTTTTATTTCACAAGATTTTTTTAAAAAAGAAATGTTAAGTCTCCACAGCTTTGCTTATACAGTCATACCTCATGTTACGTCCGCTTCATGTTACGTTCTTTCAGGTTACGTCCTGCAGCGACCCGGAAGTACTGGAGAGGGTTACTTCCGGGTTTCACCGCTCGTGCATGCGCAGGAGCACAAAATGATGTCACGCGCATGCGCAGAAGTGGCGAATCGCAACCCATGTGTGCACAGATGCGCCACTGCGGGTTGCGCTCTTTTTATGTTGTGAACGGACCTCCGGAACAGATCCCGTTCACAACCAGAGGTACCACTGTAATAATATAATTTTAATATCTCCCCATGCTTGTAGAGCCCTGCTGTGTTCAGGTGTGATGAAGGACACTGTCCCTTCACCAGTGCTGAAGAAAGATTCAACTGCCACACAACTGCTTCTGTAACAGGTGGTAGCATCTTTTCCTCTGCCATAGATAGCAATGTATCTTGGGGTGGCCCTGATGCAGAGAGTGAGAGAGAATTACAACTACGCTGAGGACATCTTAGGGGTTAAGAGTACCCTGCTGGGGATCTGATGTGCTGTAGTGGACCTACCACCTTGTAGGAATGTCTGCTATTTCTCTCTGCTTATGCTGTGCCTGAATATTGTATGTGTGTGTGTGTGTGTGTGTGTGTGTGTGTCCCTGGTGCTTTCTCAATCAAAAAGAAACTCTACCTGATAAGCACTCTTCCTAAAACCTCACACTTTGGGGGAAGTGGGAAACACGTGACACAATGTACAAACTAGCCATCTGGGCCTTGAAAGTCTTGCCTTATCCAGCCACAGATAATGAATGAATGAAGGAGCAGGAGCAAGTGCTCAGTGATATATTTCTTTTCTACGAGAGCTAATATTCTGTTGCAATGCTGGGTCTGTCACTAGGTGTTGCTGCAGTGCTGTTGTTTGCCATCTCTTAGCTGTGAGGGTGAAGGCTGAAGATGTCCTGAACTGAAAGGGCAGCCAACAGCACCACAGCGCCACCAGGTGACAGAATACAGCATTAGAAACATGAACTAAAAACAAGGGATTGATTTGAATTGATCTGTTCCCATAACAATTCTGCCCAACTTTTCTGGGCCATCTAGTTCAGAAAGACCCCGTGTTTTAAATTAGGGGTAGGGAACTCCTGGTCCAACTTCCACCATCCCCAGCCAGCATAGCCAGTTACCAGGCATGATGGGAGCTATAGCCTCACCATGATGGCTACCCCTGATCTGGTCTCATGAACTAGCTCAACCCTCAAGGTGATTCCCCATCACTGTGTATGAACAGGGGCACTCTACTGTAATTTACCATGTTGGCTACCCTGGGACTAGATCACAACCTGGCTGGCTGGGAAAACCAGCTGGGGACAGTGGTTGAGAACAAGATAGCAGGGTGTGTGAAGGGCTTGGCCTGAGTTCCTAGAGAGCCACACCCATCAGAGCAGACAATCCTGGGCTAGATCAGGGCTGGGGAACCTCAGGATCTGGAGCCATATGTGGTCCTCTAAGCCTCTCTGGCCAGCAATTGGGACTCTCCTCACAGCACACACCTTCCCCAGCAACACACCCTCTTCTCTAGGCCACATCCTTCTCTGGCTTTGCTTTGCACCCTCCAGGAGGGTTCTTGCCTTGCTGGAATGTTTCCTTAAACACTGTTAATGCCCCTTGCTTGCCTAGATTATTCATTTATCAGGCATGTCCAAAGTCCAGTTCGGGGACCTAATCTGGCCCACCTGTCGGTTTAATCCGGCCTTTGTGGCAGTTTATTTCCTGGGATAAAATCCTTAAAAATCCTCAACAACTTCAATACTAAACAAACCCCAAAAACTTCAACCCTAGAAAAAGGTCAACAAACTATGATCGGCCCTTTGGTCAGCCCTCATGGCCCTTCACTTCATCAAATCTGGCCATTTTAGAAAAAAGTTTGGACACCACTTAGCCCTTTGATACACTGATGTCTCCAACTGACTTCCAGCAAGGACAGAGGACAGCGTTGGGTGAGTAAGTGTAGACACTTCCACACTATGCAATGGTAAAATTTGCATTTGTTGCTCCACCTGAAGGGAATGTGGCCCCTGGGCTAAAATGGATAAATAGTCTGCTTCATCCTCCACACCATTGGGCTAGATGGTACTAAAGCATCTTCCTATAGGAAGGAATATAGGGAGCTGCCTTGGATCCAGGACAGACCATGGTCCATCTAGCTTGGTGCGGTCTGTACTGACGGGCAGCAGCTCTCTAATGTTTCAGGTATCATCATCATCATCATCATCATTTATTGAATTTCTATTCCGCCCTATACTCTGAGGTCTTGGGGTGGTTCACAAAAAAGTTCACAATATATCAGATCAGCATAAAACAATAACCCAATAATACCCCCCCCCAAAAAAAAACACAGCCACATTTTAAAAAGATATAGAATGTTGATCAGGTCAACGAAAGGCCTGGTTAAAAAGGAATGTTTTTGCCTGGCACCTAAAGGTGTATAGTGAAGGCGCCAGGCGAACTTCCCTGGAGAGAGCATTCCACAGATGGGGAGCCACTGCAAAGAAGACCCGTTCTCATGTTGCCACCCTCAAGACCTCTGGAGGAGGGCCTCAGAAGATGATCTCAGGGTAGGTTCATATGGAAACAGGCAGTCCTTGAGGTATTGCGGTCCTGAGCTGTTTAAGGTAGGGAGTCTCTTCCAGCCCTGCCCAGAGATGTTGAAGATTGAAACTGGGAACCGACAAGTGCCAAGCAGATGCTCTACCACTGAGTGACTTTCCTTCCCAAACAGTGAAGGGAAGCCATGTTTCAGTTATTCACTTTTCCTGATTTCTGCTCATACCTGAAAATTGGTAGATGTGACAATCATGGGACAGTACCATCTAATGAAGTTCTTTAAGGATGCAAGTAACAGGTGTGAAGGTAGTATGTGAGTTATGCGGTATGTTACTTAGAAGGGACGTGGATGGCACCGTGGTCTAAACCACTGAGCCTCTTGGACTTGTGGGTAGAAGGTCAGCACTTTGAATCTGCACAATGGGGTAAGCTCACATTGCTCTGTCCCAGCTTCTGTCACCCTAGCAGTTTGAAAGCACACCAGTGCAAGTAGATAAATAGGTACCACTGTGGTGGGAAGGTAAACAGCATTTCTGTGTGTTCTGGCCCGTGTCACAGTCCTCCATGCGCCAGTAGCGGTTTAGTCATGCTGGCCACATGACCCAGAAAGCTGTCTGTGGACAAACGCCTGCTCCCTTGGTCTGAAAGTGAGTTGAGTGTCGCACCCAATAATCACTTTTGACTGGACTTAACTATTCATGATTCCTTTACCTTTACCTACCTTACAGTAAATGTAGCATTCAGGTCACATTAATTATTATCTGCATAATATTACCATGCAGTTTTACTGTAGGTTTTCATTATACATTTTCGACCATTATTTATCAAATTTAAAATATTTACTCCTGGCAGTACTACATATCTCCGAAGCTAAATATAGCAAACCTCATATTGAGGGTGGGGGAAAATCACAGCTAAAGCTAACACATTCTACACCAGTCTGTGCAGCATCTGTGGATTAAAATGTGCTGAAAAGTAGAACATTTTGTCTCTTTCATCTATCAGACATTCAAGTACAAGTACACACAGCCTCGGTACTGAGAATCTGCTAAAATTATTCCTTTGATAATTCTGCTAACCCAAATCTCAATTTTGTATGCATTTTTAATAGGAAAGTGGAAAACATTGCGTCCAGTCACTCATTGACTTTTTAAAAGGTGAGAGCTTGAAGCAGAAAATAAGTTTTTACATCCGAATCCTAAACACATCATGTAGAAGGAAGTACAGAAATTCTCTTCACATGAGTGGCATATGACTAGGGTGTAAATTGTACATGTATATACTGTATGTATGTTTGTGCATATGTGTGTGTGTACACATAATATGCACATACATGGCAATCAAAATTTAAGTGGCCTGCTCAGGAGCTAACTGCATGTGATTGCAGCAGATCCACATAAAGGGATGTGGGCCACCACCAAATCCATATGGAACTGGACTTTGGAAAACACCATTTAGCTTAAATGTGAATGTGAATCTACCAAAGTTGCATTTCCTGAGCCAATGCATAAACCGAAACACAGCTCTCCTTCAAAATTCTAATTCCTCCAAATTTTGCTGTTTGATTCTACATGGCACAAGCTACTCATGAGTCTATTTGGCTTGCAGCTAGGTTTAGCTTGGCATTTCAAAATAAACAAAATGTTTATTTAAAAAAACACACACACAGGGGACACACCTCCCTGTGGACATCAATTTCTGATCATGGAAAATATATTCAGTGATTTCTATTCTTCACATTTGCCCATGATGTAGGAAAGCCATGACTGTCTAAAGTGGGATGATACTGATCTAGTGCATGATGCCTAGATCAGTCTTTCTTAAACTAGCTGATGAACTACAACTCCCATCATTACTGACCACTGATGGGAGTTGCAATCTATCAACATTTGGAGGACACAGTTTTGGGGAAAGGGTGATCTAGATAATCTATTTCATCCATGAACCTCAAGAGTTAAGGTCATCTCCATATATTCAATTGCAATTCCCCCCAAACTTCCATATTTTTCACTCTATAAGACGCACCAGACCACAAGACCACCAAAAACGCCTAGTTTTTGGAAGAGGAAAACAAGAAGAAGAAAAATTCTGAATCTCAGAAGCCAGAACAGCAAGAGGGATCGCTGTGCAGTGAAAGCAGCAATCCCTCTTTCTGTTCTGGCTTCTGGGATAGCTGCGCAGCCTGCATTCTCTCCATAAGACGCACATACATTTCCCCTTACTTTTTAGGAGGGAAAAAGTGAGTCTTATAGAGCAAAAAATACGGTATATGCTATGGGAGATAGAGGCTTTTAATGAGCATGGCGTTCCAGTGTATAATTAACTAGCAAAACTCATGGTGTAACATAAACCACTTCTGCATCACTGGTTGCCACTGGTGGCAATGAGAAACTCACAGCATGGTGATGCCACATCACATGGTACATTTCTGTAGGTATTATAGGGGAGAACAAGACATGAGGATGTCATTTTTGGCAACAGCTCAGTATCCGCTATAGTAACTAATTCTGCCTTTGGTGTCTTAAGGAAAACTAGTTCAGCTGGTAAAATGGAATATTATGAACAGGCCAAGAGCAGGCACAATGTTATTTGACAAAAACAGTAGGACTTCTGCAGAATTAAAGCTTAATAATGGCAACGATAGTGCTTTACTGGATAAAATTAGAGGACTTTACTGTTGGATAGCTCTATTTTTGGCTCAAGGGAGAAACTTTTAAAGTGCTGATGAGTCAAAGTAGGTCATGAAGAGAAGAAAGGAAATTAGATTTTTGTATTTTAAAAACCCCATACACACACAAAACTGCCATGCCTATGTAATAACACTGAGCATGACTGTCACTGTGAAGACGTATTATCTCATTTAGGTAATTAGTGTGAGCAGCATGTTTCCCTACTTATTCCATTCAATTATAGGGTGCTCACTTTGTCATTACTGGAGTATCTTAATGTGACTTGTAATTAGTGTAATTACAATCCAATGTTAATTATATTTGCCACTTAAACATAATTTTATATAGTAATGGTCTCTCTTCTCAATAACCTTATTATGTTGTTTATTCAAACAAAATTAAGTCTTCTTTCATGCATCAAATATGGAGATTACAAGCGGGGGGGGAGCCTGTCATTTTTATAGTTATGACGAGGGAATCTTTGTCACAGATTTAATTTTGCATCAATGAATATGAAACTGAATTAGAAGGAGCAAGGGAGGTTAACAGAGGTGATGAATTAAGCAAAGATAACAGGAGGTAGGTGTGAACACATGCATGTACAGGGGGCAGGAGGTTGACCCTGCTGGGCCCAACCTTGACCTCCATTCATCCAAGCATGTAGTCTCTGCTCAGAAGTCCGTTCCACCATGTTACATGGAAACAGAGATGGGAGAATGGGATTCCATGCACTATTCTCACTTCTAACTGCTATGCATGCTGCTTAAAGTGTTCATAGATGATGTGTTCTTAGATCATTGGGACCTTTGCTTCCCCTGGTGTCCTCATCATATGGAAAACAGTACTATGTGTTCAGAAAGGGATACATTGACATAGCTGTCAACCTTCCCTTTTTTTGCGGGAAATTCCCTTATTCCAGAGCCGTTTCCCACTGCTTCCTGCTTCTATCCCGGATTGTTAGATATCCCACAGACTGTCCCCGGGACAGGTGAGGCTGCTGATCACTTATTTTCAAATCTGAAAGTTGACAGCTATGTACGTTGAGCTGAATGAATGAGGTCAAGAGTGGGGGCAGCACACTGCTCCTGTCATGTTTTCAATAGAGGCTGGGAACTGCAGTTTGTTAAGGGTGGCTAAGGGGCAAACTACAGCTCCCAGGACTCTTTAAATGTATGTGTGTATGCTGTCATAGCATGGCTGGTATCTGAATAGAGAATGCCTAACCCAGGGTTGGGGAACCTGTGGTCCTGCAGATGTGGTTGCACTATGATTCCCATCCCCTGGACCATTGGCTCTGCTAGCTGAAGGTGATGACCATTGGGGTCCAACAACATCTAGAGGACAACAAGTTCACGATAGGTCACATGTTTGATATATGACTAGCTATAAGACCAACATAATACATGAGAAGTGCTAGAATTTTAGGTGGACATGTGGAGGTTGGAGGGGGGTAGTGGCAGTGGGAACAATCTCCCTTCCACTACCATGTATTTATAGCCACAGATTTATTGCATGAATAGGACTGTTGTCTTGTGAATTTGTTATATTGATATTGCAGATTTTAAGAGCCCAATTCACTACATGTTAAAATGAAATGGAGGGATTACACAGAAGCAGTGCTTAGTGGACTACTGTGGTCAAGAGGAAGGTCCAAACATGAAGATGTGCAGAGACTTTGTATTCAGAACATCTGGACACTAAGCGATCAAATCAGTTGAATAGGTCACCCTATCTCCAAAATTAGAACCATCTGGATATTAGTTAGTTTCCTGTTAAACACATGCATACAGTGTTTTATTTGTATGCCGCCTTTCCATAGTTAAAGCCATGTTCAAGGCAGCTTGCAATCAGAAAATAAATTACATAATCACAAATATAACCAAAAGAATCATAAACAATAAATAAAAATACATCAAAAAATACACAACCAAATTTCCACATTCAATCATAAGAGCTAAAAACAAAGATACAAAAAATAATAATATATTTCTATGTAGCCTGAATCTTGTGTAGCGGATTTCTTCAATACTACTGTGATGTTTAAGGCAACTTTGTTTTGTCATGGCAGTGGCTGCTGGGAAATGCACAAAAGTGTAATGCACAGGCCTATAAATTACACAGGCTTATATATTAGACATATTCCCCTGCAGTTCCTTTATATACGTGTATAAATCATGTTCGGGGGGGGGGAACATACCTAAATTATCAGAGCGGGATGCCTGATTCAGTGAGAAGAACAGGGTGCCTACTTTCTATCAGGCTAACTGAAGCCTGAGTTTTTCCTGCAGAAACATTCTGGACACATTCTTTAACACAGTTTGAGTAAGCAGATTCTCCTAACAATAGACTTTCACACTCTGTTTTGCAGTTTTTACATCTCTTCACATGCAGCCTACCTATCCAAGCACATCCTATAATTTCCACTACGCCTGCCTTCCCATATGTCCTTCCTGAACCTCACACTGACTTACAAACCTGCTGAGCCTGCCTTTGCATCGCTTCCCCAAAGTGCAGAGCAGAAGAAGACCGTCAGCACTGTCAGATTCAGGTCTACGCTTAAAAATAATAATAATAATAATAAATATCTAAAGGAGAACAAATTGCAGTCTCCCTAGGCACCCTCTTACATTGCTGGACTACAGTGAAAAGGCTACTTTAAAGCGTGTTCTTCTTCATGGAGAGCACGTGTTGTGGTGGGGGCTAGCAAGACACCCACTGTTGCTGGGCGGGGAAAGAGTTTGGCCACCATTATCTTGGAGCTTCCTGTTGCTGGGGAGATTTATATGTTGCCATTTCGTGATTGACAGCCATAGCCTTTAAATAACCTGTGCGCAGCGTTGAGCTTCCTCTTTTCACTGCACATTGGATCACCCGCCCTCCCTCCCTACTTTCAGGTTGTTCGCTTGACCTTCCTATGCCTGTCATGGGGTTGTCTGCTTTTGGGGCAGGGACCCGGTAGGAATTTTGTCTGGTGCCATTTGGTTTTTGCCTACTGCGTAGCAAATCATCACATCTTGTAAGGTTGCGGTTAGGCATTGGTTAGGAATTGGTTGGTGGAGGGGTATGGATTGGCTGTGCCTGCCCCTCCAAAATGCTGCTGCTGCAAGGGTTTTCCATTAAAGGAACCCAGGGGCTCGCCATGCTTTTGTCTGAACCCCTGTCAAGGGGCTAGGGCCACGCAAGACCCTGGGAGCATTTGGGGAGAGGTGAGGCATGGTACCCAGTTCCGTCTCTCTCCCCAAAATGTTTTCCCTTTCTGACTTCGCATGCGTGCGAATGTCAGTCTGTCCCCGTGCGGGGTCAGATAGTCGCAACCAATGCCTAAGCAACCACTCACATTGCTTGTAATTTTAATAAAGTTGTGGCCAAAATTATGCCAAAAACCTTAAACTAAAATCATGTGTTCAATTGTGTTTTATTGAGGGGTGTCTTGGGGACCTCAACACGCAAAATTTATCTCTTAACACACAAAGACACACAAATCTCCTCAGTATTATAAAACATTTCTTTCATTTTCTATCTTCTAAGATAGTTGCTATACCGTATTTTTCGCTCTATAAGACGCACCAGACCACAAGACGCACCTAGTTTTTGGAGGAGGAAAACAAGAAAAAAAAATTCTGAATCTCAGAAGCCAGAACAGCAAGAGGGATCACTACGCAGTGAAAGCAGCAATCCCTCTTGCTGTTCTGGCTTCTGGGATAGCTGCGCAGCCTACATTCGCTCCATAAGACGCACACACATTTCTCCTTACTTTTTAGGAGAGAAAAAGTGAGTCTTATAGAGCAAAAAATACGGTACTTCTCTTCTTACAGGGCGAACTAGTCAGTTTCAAACAAAATTCACGTACCCTCCAACAGTTCTCCAATGAAAATAGGAACGTCCTATTTAATAACTATAACTATAACTATAACTATAACTATAACTATAACTATAACTATAACTATAACTATAACTATAACTACACAAGGCAACTTCCAACATATATAAAAACATAACAAAGCATTAACATTTTTTAAAAAACTTCCCTATCCAGGGCCACCTCCAGATGTCTTCTAAAGGTTGCATAGTTACACAGTTCCTTGGCTCAGGAGTTGCCTAACTCCAAACCCTCCAATGAAAATATGTTCATCCTAAGGAAAAGTGGGACATTCCAGGGTCAAAACAGAAAGCAGGATGGCTTCTGTAAATCCAGGACCGTTCGTGGAAAATGAGGGCACTTGGAGGAACTGAATTCACCTTTCTTCAACTTTCCAGCCACTGGCATTTGTTTTTTGTTTTTTTAAGAGCACCTGCACTTTTGAGGAAGATTGCTTTTACTGTTGCTATACTACTAGCTGAGATTACAATCATTTTTTGGGGGGGGGGAGAAAACAAAAAACGATGGTTTCAGTAATGCAAAACGCTTTCCCTTGGACTCATCTGGTGTTCTTGGAATGTCCTTTATTTCACATGTGCTATGAAATATGCGTATGAAGCAATAAAACCCCCTCTTAACTATACCATATGGTTATGAAATGGCTTTAACGTGCTCTGTTATTGCCCTATAAATAATAATAGAATTCTTAAATAAACAGGGATTTCTTACTTTATACCCATGTCAATAGTGTCAATTGAATCCATCTAGGTCGGCCCGCTTTTCCCAATTTACCCATAGCTCTGTTTCGTAATATAAGGCGGCGGGGGGGGGGTGCATTTCTGGAAGATGACTGCAATTCTCAGGTGATTAAAGGCACTCCAGCTTTAGCTTGGTGCCTCCTAATACCACTTGAGGTGTGCTATAATCACCTAGAAATCCAGTGCCTGGTGTGTTTTATTGCTTAATAAATAGTAGCAGCAGGGGCATCTTTGGAATGTCTATTCATAGCAGACCTATTCATTCAATATTAACTAGAGCAATTGCTTTTGGGAAGGTGGGCTGACAGTGGGGATGGGGTGATGCTGTATTTTAGTCAGTACTTAAGCATTCTTTGTGGTTTAGGAAACATCTGAAAGATGTGTGTAGAGACCCTACAAGTGTCCTGTTTTCCAGGGGCAGTCCCAGATGTACAGAAGCCATCCTGGTTTCTGATTTGACCCTGGAATGTCTCATTTTTCTTTAGGACATCCCTATTTTTATCAGAGGGACGCGGGTGGTGCTGTAGGTTAAACCACAGAGCCTAGGACTTACCGATCAGAAGGTTGGTGGTTCGAATCCCCGTGACGGGGTGAGCTCCCATTCCTCGGTCCCTGCTCTTGCCAACCTAGCAGTTCAAAAGCACATCAAAGTGCAAGTAGATAAATAGGTACCACTTCAGCAGGAAGGTAAACGGTGTTTCCGTGCGCTGCTCTGGTTCACCAGAAGCAGCTTAGTCATGCTGGCCACATGACCCGGAAGCTGTCTGTGGACAAATGCTGGCTCCCCCGGCCAATAATGTGAGATGAGCACCGCAACCCCAGAGTCGGTCACGACTGGACCTAATGGTCAGGGGTCCCTTTACCTTTACTATTTTTATCAGAGAAATATTGGAGGGTATGGAGTTATCCGACCTCCGAGCCATCAGAAGGCAGCCTAGTGTAGTGAATTTTTTTATTGTTTAATGATTTATTATGTTTTTATATATGTTGGAATCAACCCAGAGTGGCTGGGGTAACCCAGTCAGAAGGGCAGGGTAAAGTATAATGATGATGATGACGACGACGATGATGATGATGATGATGGTGGTGGTGGTGGTGGTGGTGGTTATGGCTCCATTTTTCTTCAGTGAGCATCTTATCTTCGTAATGGAAAATGCATTAGCTCAGTGATGTAATGAACACAAGCTTTGCCTGCAGCTCATGGTCAATTTCCAGCATCTCCAGGCAGAAAAGGTTTCAGAGAGAAATTCTGTTTGTGAAATCAGCAGGTGCTGCATGAAGAAAATAAAGCCTTTCTTTTTCTTGGGTAGGGCAAAGCAGCTTCATAATAAGCCCAATGTCAAAGGAGTAAAGTGATAAATTGGGTCAATTTCCATCTAACAGGCCTGCAAGTCACACTACTGCAAAGTAAACATAGCACAATTTTAATTATGGTTACAGGCTTGCCCATTTGTTTTCTCTGTGTCATTTAAAACATGATACAGGGTAGTTAATAAAGTTATCTATTCGCTGGTTAAGTGCACTTTAATTTTCTTTCTTGAGAGGGCCATTACTTCGGAAGAATTGTATATCTCCTTCATAAATTCTCTCCTGACTTGATGTTTCAAAGAGGCCAGTTTCTCTAGGACACATGTTACAAAATGCAGCTTCAATAAATAGGTGGCAAAGTGGAGGCGTGGTGTCTTTCCTATACAATTTTGCGTAGCCACAAGGATCTGTAATATGGAATAGCACTTTGAAATAAAGTTCTTTAAAATAAGGAATGGCATTGAAATGAAGGGTGTGTGTATGATAGCTATGCTCAGTTGCTATCTTTAAACTGCGTTAAAAAATCTTTGAACTCCACCTCAAAGTAGTTCATGTAAATACCAGGCAAGCTAAAGATGAATTAACTTAATTTGGGGGTAGAACGTTGAATGATTTCTAGTTCATCTTCACATTCATTCATTTCCCACTGCCAGCAAGAGGCCTGGACTCTTAGCTCTCATTTTTTTTAAAAAAACCGTTAAGTCAATTTAACACCCTTAAAGAAAGTTAGAAAGCAAACTGTGGAGACAATAGGCTTCTTAGGCAGATACAGAGGCACTGCTGCTGAGCAACCCGAAGGAAGGAATATGAAGCATTTCCTATATCTTCCCTGCTGAAGAGATTTGATCTCTTCCAAAAAAAACCAACAGTAAATAGTACATGTATAGGAACAAAGTGATGGATGCCTTGTGCTTTTAACAGCAGGCACAAATAAAACAGGGCAAGCCTTTTCTAGTATGGTAGTGCAATAATGGGGAAAGCTTCACCTGTTGACATTCTTTCTGTCAGACATTATATTACCTGTGTGTGGCCCCTGAGTTACTATTGTGTCCTATACTTCAGCATAGCAGCATATAACATTCTGAATGCTATTTTTCTTGTTTTTGATTTTGTAAAATGAACTAAAAAGTTCATTTGGATGAACTTGAACTGAACTACTATGTTCTAAAATAAGGACAAGGTAACGGTAAAGGTAAAGGGACCCCTGACCATTAGGTCCATTCGTGGCCGACTCTGGGGTTGTGGCGCTCATCTTGCTTTATTGGCCAAGGGTGCCGGCGTACAGCTTCCAGGTCATGTGGCCAGCATGACTAAGCGGCTTCTGGCGAACCAGAGCAGCTCATGGAAATGCCGTTTACCTTCCCGCCTCAGTGGTACCTATTTATCTACTACTATTTATCTACTTGCACTTTCACGTGCTTTCAAACTGCTAGGTTGGCAGAAGAAACTAGAAGTTAAATAATCCTTTTTGGACAGGATGAACTGGTGCTAGTTCCTTTTTCAAATTAACTGTCCAAGTGCTGGCAAAGTTAAGAGCCATTCACTTTTTTACATCAGTTCCCACCTCCACAGGTATGTAGCCCCTGGAAAGTTACACGAGGTAATGTGGACCTTGGGCTAAAAAAAAGTTCAGTCTGGGCTACTGATAGACCAGAACTCAGGTTCGATTGGATTTTTGATTCAGTCAGCAAGGGGGACATCACATGCAAAGAATTTGCTTTTGAATATTGGGGTGTTGATGGCGCTTGATCTTTCATTTAAAATAAAATGTCCTAGAAACCAGCATTTTAATCAAAAGCCTTATGGAACAAGCACAATTTATATGCAGGTGCATCTGGAACCTAAACAACTTCTCCTGGCATCCTTCCTTGAAAGCAATTCTAGGCAGCGTGTGTGGGAGGTTTATGCATCCCAATTTCTTCAGTCATTTAAAGCTTTATTATTAACTGAGCTGACATGGCACAGTCAGAATTTATTCTCTATGCTGGAAACCGTTACATTACAGTCTCAGCATGGTCCCCCTCCCCCCGCTTGCAGCCTAATCAAGGATGGGAAGATGCATTGAATTACACACTGCTGAGTGATTCTTCCTCCAACATAGACTGTCCTGAAACAAACTCAAGCAAGGTGTGTGTGTGTTTTCCCCCAGCCATCAATTCAGCGATAGGAGAAGCTTAGTTGTACTGGAGAAACGGAGGAATTTTTTTTATAAGTGTGCAGAAGAGACTATGCCCAACTAAGCAGCAAACTACTGAGATTGTTTTCATTAGTTCCAGCAGGCTCTAAACTCTGAAGCCTGCCAAGGCCAGGGAATTCTGGTAGCAGGGATTATTAAGACATTTGCGGAAAAGATTGCTGTTTTATTTCAGCTCTTCTTGACTGAAACACTTCCAACATTTATACCTCTTCCTGGAAAGGATTTGGCAATACTATGTAAGGTCAAAGCAGCTCTCATTTTCCTACTCTTGCTAGTAATATACTATACTAGAGTTATACTAGGCACTGTCTAGAATGTGGAGGTGGTATTTAAGTTTTACTCAGAGAAGACACTTTGAAATTGACAAACCTGACGTTGTTGGCCCCATTAAATTTAGTCGGTCCACTCTGATTAAAAATTTTTGAACACCACCTGTAAAGCCTTTTCAAGCTTCAGTCCCTGTTATTTAGATATTTGTATACAGTGGTACCTCGGGTTAAGTACTTAATTTGTTCCGGAGGTCCGTTCTTAACCTGAAACTGTTCTTAACCTGAAGCACCACTTTAGCTAATGGGGCCTCCTGCTGCCGCCGCACCGCCGGAGCACGATTTCTGTTCTCATCCTGAAGCAAATTTTTTAACCTGAAGCACTATTTCTGGGTTACCTGAAGTGTATGTAACCCGAGCTCCCACTGTATTGTTTTTCTGTTGTCCAAAGTGGTTTGCAAAGCTATACAGTGGTACCTTGGTTCTCGAATTTAATCCCTTTCGAGAGTCCGTTCGACTCCTGGAACCATTCAAAAAGCAAGGCGCTGCTTCCGATGGGCTGCAGGAGCTTCCTTGCACTCATTCGGAAGCCGTGGAAGCCATGTTGGACATTCGGCTTCCAAAAATTGTTTGCAAACCGGAACACTTACTTCCAGGTTTGCGCGTTCAGGAGCCAATTTGTTTGACAACCAAGCCATTTGGGAACCAAGGTACCACTGTAATACAAAATTCAGTTGTTTTAGAAATCACCTCAGTCTTCTTTCATTGAAATGAGTTAACGTTCTAACTGAAGGAGAAGGAACTCTTCTCCTGCCTTACTGCTACCTTTTGGGGTGGGAGGGTGGACTCATTGTGAAGGGTGCGGCCTAGAGGGGGCGTGTCCTGGGGAGAGTTCCAAAGGCCAGATAGAGAGGCCTGGATGGTTACTTTGGCCCTGATGCTGAGGTTTCCTACCCCTGTTGAAAAGGGTTTCAGGGGCATACATTCAGCTTGCATTGGAACAAACATTATGTATGAGAACAGTTTGCATTGGAACAACCAATGTGAATTGAGTTTCAGCTTCATGTGCTCCACACTCTTCTTTCCTCCTCCAGCAGAGCCAGAAAGAGGAGATTGGAAGGTAAAGGTAAAGGGGCCCCTGACCATTAGGTCCAGTCATGGCCGACTCTGGGGTTGCGGCGCTCATCTCGCTCTATAGGCCGAGGGAGCCGGCGTTTGTCCGCAGACAACTTCCAGGTCATGTGGCCAGCACGACTAAGCTGCTTTTGCCGAACCAGAGCAGCGCACGGAAACGCCGTTTACCTTCACGCCGGGGCGGTACCTATTTATCTACTTGCACTTTGACATGCTTTCGAACTGCTAGGTTGGCAGGAGCAGGGACCGAGGAATGGGAGCTCACCCTGTTGCGGGGATTCGAACCACCAACCTTCTGATCAGCAAGCCCAAGAGGCTCTGTGGTTTAACCCACAGCGCTACCCACGTCCCTTAGGCAAGACGTAGTTAGCCTTAACTAGAAAAAACAAACCAGCTTTGGTTCTTACCAGTCAGTAGAGCATGAGACTTTTAATTTTAACTCTCCAATCTATGATTTTGAAACCATGGTTTCTGATTGTTGCTTGCTTGCTTAAACCATAGTTAAGATTAACTAGAATTCTGAGAACTCTTGCACCCTAAGTCACAGAACAGCAACGCTCCCAGGATTTCTTCCACTTATGGATCTCTGCATCCTACCCAACATTTCTGCTGAAAAATTAATTGTGGCTTTAATTTAATGCATATTTACATGGGACTAAGCCCCACTCAACACCACAGGAACTTCTTCCATGAAACCATGCACAAAATTGTGCTGTGCATGAGTTTGCAGAAGACGTATTACCAATTTTTTTTAATATATACAGCCGGTTCTCATCACATAAGTCTAGTGGAGAATGCAAATGGTTATACAATCAAGGCAGAAGCATACGCCATAGCTCATTTTCACATCAGATGTTTCAGCAATTTTAAAACATTCATATGCTTCATAAATCCCAAGGCACTCTTTATGAATTAACAATGTGGAAATCTTACTTTACCATTTAAGTTAATTTGAGCAATAAAGTTTCTGGCTGCTAGTCCAAGCAAAATGCAGACAATGTGCCTTTAACAAAAAGATATTAAAGAAGCTGCTAGTGAATTTGGGTTTCAAATTTTCACTGGTAATAAAATGCTAAGATTTGTTTGGGGAGCGAGTGTTGTGGGCGCTGACTCTACAGAATAAGAGGCACAATGTAGACACACCAATACATTTTAGTTACAGGACTACATTTCAAGAAAAGGAGTTCTTAAGGATGGATGGAGAATGCAACTTCCAGAAGTCATTGGACTCCAGTTCCTATCAGCCTCAGCCAGCTGCTCAAAAGTCCAAGATGGTGGGAGCTTTAGTCCAGAAGCACCTGAAGGTTCAAAGGCTCCACATCCCTGCTTGAAACATTTGCTATCACCAACAACAGATATCTATTAAATAAAAAGGAGACTCATTCAGTTCTATAACCTGTCGTAATGCAGCACATGCCTTCAGGAAACGGAAAAGCTAAATTTAACATTTGCTTTGCTGGCATTACACCTCTTTAATTGAAGAAGCAGATGGCACTTGCATTCACTGCAGTAGCATACCTGAAACACAGTATCTTATATGTGTATGGGTCATAGAATCATAGGATCAAAGAATTGTAGAGTTGGAAGGGACTCTGAGGATCATCTAGTCCAACCCTCTGCAGTGCAGGAATATGGAGCTGTTCCATACAGAGATCGAAACTGCAACCTTGCTGTTATCAGAACCATCTGAGCTAGTTGAACCCAAACAGAATCCCTAGCTTGTTTTCCATCAGAATTAATTCAAGGTCTCCATGCTAAATGTACAATCCTATACATGCCAACTCACAAGTAAGCCCCACTAAATTCAGTTGGACTTGCTGTTAATTCAAAAGGAAGCTATAAACAGTAAAACCTAGTAAAGCTGACATCAGGATTCCTAGACTGGATTGACAGTGATCTATAAAAACACTATTTTCAAAAACGTAATATAGCTCTCAATGCAATTTTCCATTGACAACGGATCGGTGCTCTACAACGCCCTCTGGTGTCACATTTTTATAACGCATTTTTATCGTTATAACTGACCAGTGTAGATTAGTCCCTAGTCAGAACATTGCTCCGTCTAGCTCAGTATTGTTGGCACTATGGTTCTCCAGGGTTTCAAACAGGAAACATTCCCAGCTCTACCTGGGGAGATGCTGAGGATTGAAACTTGGATATTTTTCATGCAAAACAGATGCTGTGACACTGAGCTACATTCCTTCCATATAATACTCCAGAGTCATGGTTCATTTTATGGACTGTCCATGGTACTTTACAGCACAATCCTATGTATGTTTATTCAAAATTAAGTCCCACTGAGTTCAATGGGACTTATTCTCAGATTAGTGGATGGAGGAGTGTGTCCACTTAAGTCATACTCAGAATTGGCCTATTGAAAGCAAGAGGCTTAAGCTAGTCCATCGTTTGTAATTGGTCTACATTAAGTATCCCTTTAATATTTAAGTATTCTAATCTGATTGTGCAAATGAGGTGCAACAGTCTATGACAGCAACAACACACTGATGGAATACCAGCAAACTGTTACATGGTGTTGTCATGTTGACACTTGGAATAGTACTTAATATCCTAAGTACTTATATGTGCTTCGTGTAATAAGACAAAATCAAGCTGTTAAATCAAGTCTGCAATATGAGAAACACATGCTTATGCTGGAAGGTTTTCGCCACATCACCTCTATGATTGATTGACTGATTAATTGAAAAGTATTCCAGTCCTGCAATAATATCATTTCCTTTACTGAAAAAGTAATTACATTTCCAATCAGGTTTGTTGAATCTCTCTCCCAGTTTATTTCAGATCTCCTTTTTATAATTAATAATAATAATAATAAAATGTACACTACCCCAATCACTAGAATTCCATTTTTAAAGGAATCCAGGATAGCTTTGATAGATTCTATTGCCCTCTTTTAACATATCTTTTTTAGATTTCCACGTAGTATTACTATGATTAATAATTCACCAGGCAATTTCAAGGGGTTTTAGTCAAAAAGCTCTGGCCTGTTCACTCCTACAATGTGCTCTGAAGTCAATATTGATAATCGGTAACAGCCTGCAGGTTTAAAACATAGAAGGGCCTTTAGAAACTGTATGTGCTGTATCCATGCTTCTGTGAGAACAATTCACTTCACAGAGCAGGGGCTGGAAAACCTTTTCAGACAAAAGGGCCATATTCCCCTAGGGGCAGCCTTCCAGGATTCGGATACCTGCGGCAAGCAGGGGTAAATGTGGGCAGAGTGACAAATGTTCCCGAAGGTCTGGGTTTCATGGGACAGATGTTCCAGAGCTGTGGGGCAGCTGCCAAGTCTACCACTCTATAAGGCCTTATTGTTGTACAGTGGCGTGCAGTGATTTTTTTGTAGGGGAACAGCTAGGGCCAGAGGCACCAGGGTGATGGGGGTGGGGGGAGTTGCACACATGACATCACAATGTCATGATGTCACCATGAGAAGGAGGTGCCAGGTCTCTGACAGGATGCTGGAGCCCTGTTGCCACGTAGTCTTTGGGAAGGTGGCGGAACAGCTCTTGGACCCTGCCAGAGCATCACGCCTCCCTCCCTAAGCCAGGCAGAAGCTTCCCTGGTTTGGGGAAGGAGGCACCAGGCTAATTTACTGGAAACATTTAGGGGACCAGTCTAGTCCCCTTAGTCCCCTGACTGCACACCACTGTTGTAGTACTTGATAAATCAGTAGAATAGCAAAAGGGCGAAGATCCCAGTAAATCAACCTTCCTCAGCCTAGTATCCTCCAGATCCCCTAATACAACTCTCATCATCCCGTGATGACCGACTGAGGGCAGTTGCAGTCCAAAATATCTGGAGTGCACCAAGTAGCTCATATACATAGCTGAGCTGAGTCTGTGGGTGGTGAACATATTACAGGATCTGTGCATGACTCTCATTAAAATCGGAATGTTTTCTGTTATGATTGCTTTAAGAGCCTTTGTGTTTCCTAAATTGGCACACACCCTTGCCACAAAGGCCACATTTTTAACCAATGATTGTACTGCCTATACTGATATCCGAGTTCGGCATGTTTCTCTATGAAGTGCTGTGCTTGTAGCCGGTTTGGCATGGATCACTGTACCTCGACATAAGGTACTGAAATAATCTCAGGGTAGTCATAGCAACGGCATTAATAATGAAAACCCAAAGTACTTAAAACAATCATTAATAAAACCATATAAGTTTCCAATTATAGTCCAATGCAATGTTTTCTTTCTGTCACACAATAAAAAGGAACACTAAGCACTAACACAGAACAACAACAACAACACCCAATATATTGGAGCTCAGAAATCTCATCCAGTGTTCATAAATGTAAACAGAGGCTCAAAATCCCCAATCTCACTCAGAAAATGGATAGACATCACAAACCTATCCAAATTTATCTGTGAGTCAATGAAACTCTTGTGTGTGTGTGTGTGTGTGTGTGTGTGTGTGTATGAGACTGGAGTAAAAAAATTATTCCACTGTCTAAGCAAAAATGACTATAACAAAGAAAAGTCAGCAAAGCCACACACTCAAATTGCTTGAAACAATAGATACTGAAGTAATTGTAGTGATAATGCAAGGTTTTAATTATAATTAGTCCATTCCCTACAAGCCTATCACACATAAACTTCCTCCATTGGTTTGTGCTATCATGAACACACCACCCAATGTGTAACAAAGTTATCATTTAGTATAAGTGGGTGAGCCTGCACACACTGGAAGCCAAAACCTTCTGTCAAAGGCAGAGGTTCAATATTATTTGGGGGGGGGGACATTTTCAGGGGTCCTCAAACTAAAAAACATGTCTCCACCTGTGGTGTAAAAGGTTACAAGAGGTACATAATTTAAAACCAAACACAGCCATTGCAATAGGGACAAATAAGAATTCAGATTTCCATAGTACTGGTATATGCTAATTTATATTTACAGAAGCAGATTTAGAAATAGTTACTGTAATTTAAATAGTGTTCAAAGCAAACTCTTCTGGAAGTGGAAGTTTTTTGTGGGGGCAGAAAGAAAGTCAAATGACTTTTGGGTGGGTTAGTGACAACCATACATGAATATATGTTGTTTTCCCCCAAAATCATGGTCCAGGGAGGGGAAGATGACTGTTCCCATGGGCTAATCAGAATTACACGTTTGTGGATGAGTTATTTTATATGCCATATATATATATTAGAGGTCAGTACTTAGTTTATTACATTTATACCATGCCTTTTCTTCCCTCATGGAACCCAAGGTAATGGTATGTGCATACAGTCCCTTCTCATGTATGCTGAGCTCACAGTTGATGGGGAAGTGTGACAGCTGGCCAGGATATAAGAAGGCACCAGCCTCCATTTTGCCCTGTATGTGTCGCAAGCAGCACTGTTTCCATTCTGCTGCAATTTGGCTTCCTAGAAAACTATGTCATTCATATCATGTCATCAGTTACATATCATTACATATTTTTTGTGAAGTGAAAACAACAGCAATTATTACCAATCACATTCACTGGATTTATTTCCATTACAGCCATGGGAAGAATCAGCAAACATTGGTAGTTTCCTCTTCTGTTTCCATTTTGGTGGAATTCTCCCACAACCCTGCCCCAGACTGGCTAATTGTGTCAGCCCTGTGGCTCTCTCACATGTATTTTGAATGTGTGAGAGAGTTCTCTCTCTCTCTCTCTCTCTCTCACACACACACACACTGCCTTATGTAACACCCCATCTTTGTATGATCCAGAATAATAGAAAACTGGGAATATTCAGAAATCCATATAGGCCTTGCATATGTCAATGAATGTAGACATTAATTAGACATTGGTCAACAGAGTTTGGAATATGCATATCTCTCCCTATATGCTAAATGTTACCCAGTGTCAGTTCATATCAAAAGATGGTGTCAAATCCTAGCATTGGCTTCAAACCACCAAGGAATAATAAAATGCTAAATTCAACTCTGTCTTGATTCACTGCCAATGAATAGATGGTGTAATATGTTCAGTTCTCGTCAGGTTCAGGCTTTTTTTAAAAAAATAAAGCAGTCAACACTTGAGCAGCTATGTTCTTAACAAGCACAAACTGAGCAAAAAAATATTGTCAGGCTGCTTGGTGAGTAGATCCCAAAAAGGGGAGTGGGGGACTATTAATCAATAAAATGGCACATCATGAACAAAGCCTGTACCTGATACTGCATTAAGTATCAGCTCTGAAGAAGAAGAAGAAACTCTTCTTGCATCATATGTGTTGGCACGCATTAGTGAAGCATTGGTGCCAAGCACACTGTGGGCCTTGAATAAATGTTTCATCACAGATATAATCCTATTAGATCAGATTACATTGAAGTTTACAGATTTGTGACTGCTTTGGTGACCCTTAAGAAGAGTGGTGTGCAGTGTTTGGCTGGCCTTCCTAGGAAAGGTCAAAGCTTGTTAACATAAGGTTCCTACTCCCTGCTGGCCACCTGGAGACAAGCACCTTTGCTCAAGAGCAAAGTAGGACTTTGTGTGCTCTGCTAAGCAGTGGCTGAAGAACTTTCCCCCCTCCCACTTCTCTTTGCTGCAAGGAAGGGAGCATGCAGGTTTCAGGCGCTGAATGGTGGTGGATGGCTGTGCCCCAATGCTGAGGGCCTTCCCTTCCCTGTCTGTTTCTCCTCTTATATCGCAACAAGGGATGGGAGAAGTGTCCATTTTGATTGTCAAAGTCCAGTTAAGACAGTGGGTGGGGGGCATGTATGCCACCTTGAGCTCCTTGGACGAAAGGTGGGATACACATGCAATAAACCAGCAAGTGAACATATCTTAAAAATTCAAAAACAGTGCAATTTGAATCAAACTTTATACTTTACACACCTCCAAATAGTTAGTGTCCTGAAAATTCTGGCAGCCATACTGAAAATATGAGATGATAGATGATAGATAGATGATAGATAGATGGATGATAGATAGATAGATAGATGATAGATAGATGATAGATAGATAGATAGATAGATAGATAGATAGATATAGATAGATGATAGATGATAGATGATAGATGATAGATAGATAGATAGATGATAGATAGATAGATAGATGATAGATAGATGATAGATAGATGATAGATAGATAGATATAGATAGATAGATAGATAGATAGATAGATGATAGATAGATAGATAGATGATAGATAGATAGACAGATGATAGATAGATAGATAGATAGATAGATGATAGATAGATAGATAGATGATAGATAGATAGATAGATAGATAGATTAGATAGATAGATAGATAGATAGATAGATGATAGATCGATAGATAGACAGATGATAGATAGATAGATAGATAGATAGATAGAGAGACAGAAGGAACCACAAGGATCCCTGCAAGGCAGGAATCTTTTGTCCAATGTGGGGCTTGAACCCACACCCTGAGATTAAGTGTCTCATGCTATGTTTACAACAAATAGGTTGTAACCTCAGAGACTGTCATTCATAGGCATTTTAGCACCTTTGCATTTTTATTATGCCTTATCCCAAATAAGGGATAGGGACGCAGGTGGTACTGTGGGTTAGACCACAGAGCCTAGGACTTGCCGATCAGAAGGTTGGCGGTTTGAATCCCCGTGACGGGATGAACTCCCGTTGCTCGGTCCCTGCTCCTGCCAACCTAGCAGTTTGAAAGCATGTCAAAGTGCAAGTAGATAAATAGGTACCGCTCCGGCGGGAAAGTAAACGGCGTTTCCGTGCGCTGCTCTGGTTCGCCAGAAGCAGCTTCGGCATTCTGGCCACATGACCTGGAAGCTGTACACTGACTCCCTCGGCCAATAAAGCGAGATGAGCGCAGCAACCCCAGAGTCCGTCACTACTGGACCTTATGGTCAGGTGTCCCTTTACCTTTATCCCAAATAATCTCCCAGACAATTCCCAAAAGTCAGGTAGTGGGGTAGCTTGGATATGAGTGGGGCCTAACAGAATCTGGTGGGTGATCATGGATGACATGGATTAGCTTTTGAGGTTGGACCGATAAATACTAGGTGATTAGCAACCCTGAATATACAGACAGTTTGAGCTAAGGTGGCCACATTCACATCTACCTTCAAGATCTTATCTTTCCTTCTTTAACTCAGTTAAAAGAGTAAACAAACAAACAAAAAGAGGAAATTCTGTTTGCATGGTTTTTTATTTATTGGGGTTTTGGTGTCATTTTTCTGACACTTGGTTGAACAAGCACAGGGTCGGCAACTGGTGGGTTGGGGGTGGGGCGGTTGTAAATCAAAGTACTTATAAAAAGTTAAGGAATGTTCCTAATGAGCCTCCCCCCCCCCTCTCTTTCAATCAACCAAACTTTCACTTCCATTTTGATTTCACAAGCAGGGTCCTGGCAAACATCCCACTGCAATATATGTTGCTGAGAAATTCCAAGGGGAATTCCTTATGAAACAGCCAGGTTTCCACCTCATTGCTTACAGAGCCATACACCCCTTAGGCTTAGACATCTGGAAATAAAACCACAGTCTAGCCTTCAACCTGTTGGGACTTGCCTTACAGGAATATACATGGAAGAATGTGTTCTCCCTCCTGTCGCCCACATCCCACTATATGAGGTATGGATGACATACACGTGCACACATGAAAACATCTTTAAACACATGTGTACATCCACCCGGGAAGCCTAAATGGGCTGGGATGCCCAGGCATGTATATAAGGGTGCATGTCTTCCACATTTTACTTTTGTTGCTGGTGTTGACAAGCCATCCATATTTCTGTTCCAAACACTGAAATAATACCGTTTTCAAACAAGTCAATTACAATACCCAGCAAAAATCTGTAGCTGCAAAACTGCTCTTAGACACCAAAAATGAAGTGCCACTACACGTGCCAAAAATCCAGACTATATTATTTTCTCACATGACAGTGACGGTGTTAGAACAAATCCAGGAAAACAAACTGGATGGCCACAGAAAATAATTGGTTACATCCAAAGGAACTTAAATCAGAACATTTGAGGTTCAACCATCTCAAAAAGTTCACATGCAAATGTTTCCTATAATTGAAAGCATCAAGGCATTATATTTGTCTGTCCTTAAAGGCTCATCAGTAGGAATCTGCAGGAAGTAAGATTGCAATTGGCATCAAAGCAAAGTATACATTAATTAAAGTTTGATATGGACCAACTAAGCTGCTCTGTCAGAGTCAAACATCTCCCAAGATCTTTGGTCACCTGCAAGTAAGATAAGCAAGAAAAGTCTTACAAGAGGTCAGCCCTCAGTCAAGACTTTTCAAACAGCTGGGCAAAGATGCACCTAAGCTATTGGGTGGTAATAATGTAAAAGTTTATGACTTTTTGTAGCAATCTGAACAACATTTTTTTTAAGAACCTTGGAAGATCACATATATATGTGAAGATGGGATAATAATAAATGATTGATAATCCCTGACAGTGTTAGTGTTTCCAGTTCTGTAAATGCATGCACATCAAATAACAATAATAAACTAGCAAAGTCATATTTAGAGTAGACCCATTGAAATCAATGCATTGTGGTTGATAATGACTAACTTGTTCATTTATTTCAGTTGCTGGACTCTGAAGATGACTTAGGCTGCTAATCCTAGCTAAATCAACTCAGAGGTAAGCCCCACTGAACTCAATGGGACTTACTCCCAAGTAAGTCAGGTTAGAGTTGCAGGCCTTGTGGATTCAACCCTCTGTAATGAGTAAATAGCAAGACGACGTGATCTGCCATTGCTCATTGCGGCTTCTCCAATAGAGATCCTTTACAGACTGGACCACGAACATGCAAGATGGAGGGCAAAAGGGCATCTCCAGCTCTCAACAAAGATGGAATGACAAGTGACAAATCCACAAGCTGTGAATGTACAGTCATGAAATTCAGTAGCCTCACAGCTGTGCTTTTGTAACTTGCAATTTCGGAAAAATGTATGCACTGGCACCAGGCTTTCTGGCAGATGATATCATTTTACAGATGACACTTGCAGCGTCTGCCAAACTGACATCCAAGTTTTGCCTTGCTCTTTCTGTGTAAGAGATCACTGTATTAACACCACTTCTCACAGGGTGAGCTGTTTATTTACCACAATTTTGGCACTGTGCAGCAACGCATTCGAGTCACTGCCTCTGCATGTGGCTTCATTCAGTACGGTTGAATTTAACTATGTTTGGACAAGAGTATTGTGTGTGTTTTTTCCCCCTTTTCCTAGCCTGATCCCTGTAAGAAAATGCGCTCTGTCTTGGAATTGTCTTCATTTCCTCCCCCAGAATGTATGATTCATACACTTTCTTTGTGTGATTTTGATTTATTTACTTTGCTGAATCACTGTGAATTATCACAGTTAGTAGCTGCATGGCTGATTTTCTTTCTCTGGAGTGATGGAAATGACTCCCTCTTTCCACCCATTACCACTATGGTTAAACTAGCCCAAGCAGTTATTAGATTATGTAAGGCAGGCAGGTGAAAAGACAGAAGTCTTTGGGGGCCTGTGGGGTCATTTAGAATTTTAACAGTGCTGTGGTGTCTTCTCTTACTTTCCCCAGATCAGTGTCCTGCTCCCTGCCTCCAGATAGACATAAAATATATACACACACACACATACACACTTCATCTTTCAAAAGGTTTGGGTAACCCTTGGCTCCAGGAGAATTAATGTGGTCCTCTTGACTTTGCATAATTTTGTGTGGCATAGATTCCCCCCCCCCTAAAAAAAAACACCAATCACCATCAAATTAAAGGATGATTAGTAGGGATACACTCTGCCTGTTTTCAGCAACTGGTGGCAAAAGACAGGCTGCATCCTTACCTTTGAGCTGATGTTAAAAAAAATGGGGGGGGCACATTCACAGGGCTTTTTGTCAGCTGGAACTTGCTGGAACTCAGTTCCAGCAACTCTCGGATGGGTGCCATTGCTATTCTAAGAGAATGAGGGAGGTGTTCATGGTGAATTCCAGCATCTATTTTTCTAGAAAAATAGCATTGCTTCAGTCAGTGTATCCCACTGGAGCGGTACCTATTTATCTACTTGCACTTTGACGTGCTTTCGAATTGCTAGGTTGGCAGGAGCTGGGACCGAGCAACGGGAGCTCACCCTGTCGCGGGGATTCAAACTGCTGACCTTCTGATCGGCAAGTCCTAGGCTCTGTGGTTTAACCCACAGAGCCACCCACGTCCTTTTTATCGGATTAGGAGAATATAAATTTAGTGGGGATGGGGGAGATGAGAGAGAGAGAGAGAGAGAGAGAGAGAGAGAGAGAGAGAGAGAGAGAAATGCAAGCAGTTTCAAATCCACATTAAATTCTAGTGTGAATGAGCCCACGTTTAAATCTCACTGACAAATATAAGCCCCATTCATTTCAGTAAGACTTAAGTACAACTAGTTGTATTTGGACTTTTTGAGTTGGGTTCCTTCCTGAATTAATGAACTGGTAGGTTGTTGACAACCCTTTTAAAAGGAAAACAGCACAGAATTCTCTTGAAAACAGTTTCTGATAGCAAACAAAAACCAAAAAAAAGATCAGACTCTGGCCTTTCAACAGAACATGAAGTTTGCAGAAACAACAACTGCTCATGTGACATGTAGAAACGTGTTGAATTCAGAATGCATCCTTGGGCTCTAACAGATGGATGGATTTGTTTCAACCTGCCTTCATGTTCTGTCTTTTGGAAAATAAACCCAGGTGATGATATATTGCTAGCAATAGAATCTTTCTTTCTTTCTTTCTTTTTCATAAAACAACACTTGATTATTATGCTGTGTTAAAGAGTGTTAACACCTTTGTGTTCATCGTGTATCTTTTGCTGCTTATTGTGCTCCATTTGCTAGTATTTTCCAGTTTTCCTAAGATCAGCAATATGGTGTAGAAAACTTTGTACATATACGTAGCTTTTTTTTCTTTTCTTTTCTTTTTCTTTTTCCTTTTTGTTAAGCATACAATTACAGTGACAGCACATTCTGTTATAGGAAAACATGGTTAGAATTTTGATTTACTCCCACAAAATCAAAATACAAAACCACAAAATACATAATCAAAATATAAACAACCCAATAACCCTCCCCCCTGCCACCAACCCCCCCCCCCACACATTTTTAGAGAGCATAGGATGTTAGTCAAATCAACCCAAGGCATGGTTAAAAAGGAACGTTTTTGCCTGGTGCCTAAAGGTGCATAATGAAGGGGCCAGGTGAACTTGCTCGGAGAGAGCACAGACAGGGAGCCACTGCAGAGAAGGTCTGTTCTTGTGTTGTCACATTCCAGACCTCTCAAGGAGAAGACACACAATGGAGGGCCTCGGAAGATGATCTCAGGGTCTGGGTAGGCTCATATGGAAATAGGCAGTCCTTGAGGTATTGCGGTCCTGGTCTTGTCTCCAAAAACAGAAACCAATGCATTAGCCATTCTCTTTGACCACATTTCTGGAGTTTGTCGGAAGCCTTGTTCATGTGCACTTTGCTACAGCACTCAGCTCTTACAGCTGTTACATGTGTTCTCTCCTGTATACATAACAAAGGTTTCTTTTTTAAAAAAAAATTGTGCACCTTTTGTTTTTGCTTCCTGCTAATGATAGTAGTGGAACACGGGTGGCGCTGTGTGCTAAACCACAGTGCCTAGGACTTGCCGATCAGAAGGTCAGCGGTTCGAATCCCCGTGACGGGGTGAGCTCCCGTTGCTCGGTCCCCACTCCTGCCCACCTAGCAGTTGGAAAGCACATCAAAGTGCAAGTAGATAAATAGGTACCACTCCGGCGGGAAGGTAAACGGCGTTTCCTTGCACTGCTCTGGTTCGCCAGAAGTGGCTTTGTCGTGCTGGCCACATGACCCAGAAGTTGTACGCCGGCTCCCTCAGCCAATAAAGCAAGATGAGCGCCGCAACCCCAGAGTCAGCCACAACTGGACCTAATGGTCAGGGGTCCCTTTACCTTTAATGATAGTAGCAGCAGTAGAGCTGCCATCAATGGATCATTCTTGGCGGTAGCCAATTTTATCAGAATGCCCTCTGTTGTGTCATCCCAGGGAATTCTGAGAGAAATGGCACCCTCTTCAGTGGCGGCCATTTTGTTTCTGGGATTTCCAAGAACATCACAACTTCTAGGGCATTCTGGGATTAAATTATGGCCACAAGGAACAGTGACTGAAATCTGCTCTCCTGCTGCTTTGTCATGAAATGTAAACTGCCCCCTCCCCAAAGAGTATGCTTGAGGTGTAGAGTAAGTGGAAGCAATGAAAACGATACCCATTTGTTTCTTTTGTTCCTCTGCACATTTGCTTCAGAATGAATGGGAATTGAACAATTGACTTGGCACAATTTGGTTCAGTTTTTCATTCATTTCAAAGCAAATGAACTCCCTTCGTTTACCACAGACAAGACATTTTTCACATGGGGGAGCTGTCAGAATTACAACCCTCTCATTTGCAGTCTGAACTGGACTGGGCATCATGTATTTGAAACAATCCAGAGAGTGCATAGTATATATTTGAAACCATGTTTATATGCCCAAGACCTTAAAGTTTGACTACTAACAAGAAAAAACATTAGGGAAAAATGTCCTTGCTAGAATATCTAAACTTTCCTAGAACATAACAGCTTGCTTTTTAGTGCGAAGTCTATGAAGTTTTAAATTCTGCTAGCGGGGGGAGAAAGGCAAGTATTACTGAATTCAATTAGTACATCCTTGCAATTAGAATTTAATACTGATGTTTTCTCACTTTTACTCTCAAGATGCTGTTGCTATCTGTGGTAATTTTTACTCGAGCAAGCCAAAAATCTGCCATGCTTGCTTCAGTTTTGTGCCACTCCTTCGTTATCTTAATGCATCTAAGTTCTACCCAAATCAGTGGCAAGGTAACACAAATTGGGGTCAAAGGGCAAACAAAAGTCTGAAATGATGGGAAAAGAAGACTAGTCTGGGAAATAATGCTTTTGTTGTGAGGAAACTGTTGTATTCACAGACAGTTATGGGTTTCCTTTTATTATTTGATAATTCACAGCACCAAAAAAAAAGTTGCACATGATGAGTTGTTTGGAATAAAGTTTAATTGTGTCTACAATTTTTTTCCTCCTACTGAGGTAAAATAATTAAGAAGAAAGTGTGATTTCACAGACAGAAAAATAATGTGTGTGCATTGTGTACCTCCAGTATCTCCTAACAGAATACTTCAAAAAGTGAGTGAAAAGATAACTAAGACACAAATATTTCAGCTGCTTTCTCACACACCAGCAGTGAAATATATCACATTTTCCAAAGTGAAATGAGCCGCCTTATTTGTTTATTTATTTCGTCAGCTTTATATCCCACCCTTTCTCCCAAAGGATCACAGAACAGCTAACAATGTAAAAGGAAATAACTATGATGACAGAGCAATAATTTTAAAAAATCAACAGCACAGTTTGAACACAGAACAGCAGCAGCAGAGTCAGTGACCATTTTATATTTGGTAGGTGCTATATATTGGTAAATCAATTTTGCAGTTATCTGCATTCAGGAAACCTTTATGGCCCAGGCACACCTGTCTTGCTTGTCACTTTGAAGTACTGAAGGCACATGAGACCAGTGTGTGGGTGAAATCTGGCCATAACTTTATTGGTTGCACAGACATATAAGAATTTGGCATGGCATAAACACAAGACCAACCTCTCAGGCAGCCCATCAGCTCAATGATCCCAGGCCCAGCCCACCTGCTGGCCCACCCAAAGAGAGAGTTGCTGGACTCTTGGAAGCACTGCGGCATGGGCTGGTGGCAATCTGGGTATGTGTGGCTTCTCCAGTGCCGGATTTATGCATAGGCTAAGTAGGCTAAAGCTTAGGGCCTCTAAATCTAGGGGGCCTCGTCAGCCTGCCTGTTCCTTAGCGGGCAGTCTCCCCTCTCCCAAAATTGCAAACGCAAGACTTCATGCGAGGGCAGGGCAACTCAGGCCTCTAAGTCTAGGGTCCAATTGCCTAAGGCTCCAGTTGCCTTAAGGTCAGCCCTGATGGGTCTGTGCAGGGGTTGGACTGACAAGCCCTGCACCTTCTAGGTCCCTGGTGTCACTCAAGGACTTGTTATGGAAATAAAAGGGGGCACTTATTGGAAATCAGTTTTGTCACCTCTCCCCCCCCCTAAACCCCAAGACAATGAGCCCAGCCACCTTTTATTCAAAGTCGCATAAGCACTACACTACAGCATGGCCATAAACTTGTATGTTCAACCGCTGAAATATACACCCAATATGTAGCAATGGAGATTTATGTTACTGCTTTATGAATGAAGACTGTGTTTTATTAATAGACTCTGTATTTTTGGAATTACCTAAGAGCCACCAATAGGGAGCTCTAGAATCTGACAGCTAACCAATCGGGTACTACCAAGCACTGACCCCTATTGCTGAAAGCAGGTAACCAGCAGGAAACGCTTCATCTCAGCCTTTGCACTGTTGGCTGAACACCCCCTGCCGGGCAGATAATGGAGAAAGCTCGTAAATTGTATCCCTTCTGGCATCCTGGCCAACTCTATTATGCTGGTGCAAACCCTGGTGCACAAGAAGAACAGAATAGCAGCAAATAAAATCCGCTCATATGTCAGCAACTGATATGACTTGTCAACCAGTTCTTCCAAAGTCTTCCTAAATTATAAAGTCCCAAAATATAGGCCAAAAGAGAGCAGGTCTGGGAAGAGCGAGGCATACAATGAGCACCACCAGTGAAAAGGCCCTGCTCCATGTAACTCCTGCCCTGTCATTTGATAGAGTGCCCACTTGCCCTCCTTCTTGACATGGAATGCTCTCTATTGGAGTCTCCAGGTCCAGTACAAAGACCATAAGAAGGGAGAGCAGGGACCTTGAAGTTCCCAACAGCTGTTAAGCAAGCAAGCAAGCAAGCAGGTCACCTTTGCCACAGTCAGGACGCCTATGTCCTGGCCAGGCCTGCACTCAACCTTGTTTCTGTACAATCTTGTTTGTCCTCAGTAACCAAAATTATATTATCAACATATACAAGGAGAAAAGTTGTTTTCCTTCATTTGCAAGGAATTGTACAAAACAAAGTGACACTAATAAAGTTCCAGGGTGACAACAGAAAGCAAACTAAAAATGCTTTTACAGTTCATCAAAACTATCCAGCAATATCAAGTTATAGGAAAACTGGTGCTATTAACAGTAATCCTTCTAGTTGGTTCATTGGTTCAGCAACTTCCATGCACGTGACATGTGATGCTAATTATTTTCCCCAAGAGTTAAATGATAACTAATCAGAGGCAACTATAGGAGAGTTATGAGATTCAGGTGAGGGTCAGATGGTTTGTCAATCCCAGCAAGTATATAAGAGGACGACCCAGCCTGCCCAGGCCTAGCATATTTAGTCAACTGCGCAACGACAACAGAAAGAACCCCGCCTTCAGACCATTCCCATTCAGCAAAAGTTGCGAGTGGAGCCAGCAGAGACAGGAATGTTGGAGGTGGTCTCATATACACAATCCTACACCTTCACACTTTATTCCTGCATGTGTTATTTTAGTGCCTGAACAGGGCTACAGAATCGTGCCTTGTTTAAACCCGCTGCACTATATTTCAACTCAAAATGGCATCGCTTTCCATTTGAAAATGGCACACATGAACTCACTTTTACACAAATGTTTTTTGATCCCGATCCAGCTAAAAATTATGTGTGCCTCAGTCCCGTTGAGGTCAACAAGACAAGTCAGTGGGAGTTAGACACACCCAGCATTAGCTGAATTGGGCCCTGTGGTACTTAGTGGGACTTGTTGTTGTTTAGTCGTTTAGTCATGTCTGACTCTTTGTGACCCCATGGACCAGAGCACACCAGGCACTCCTGTCTTCCACTGCCTCCCGCAGTTTGGTCAAACTCATGCTGGTAGCTTCGAGAACACTGTCCAACCATCTCGTCTTCTGTCGTCCCCTTCTCCTTGTGCCCTCCATCTTTCCCAACATCAGGGTCTTTTCCAGGGAGTCTTCTCTTCTCATGAGGTGGCCAAAGTATTGGAGCCTCAGCTTCACGATCTGACCTTCCAATGAGCACTCAGGGCTGATTTCTTTCAGAATGGATAGGTTTGATCTTCTTGCAGTCCATGGGACTCTCAAGAGTCTCCTCCAATACCATAATAGTGGGACTTACTTTTGAGTAAACACACAGAGAACTGTGCTGCACGAGCCTAAACGCAAATTATAATCTTCAGTATTGTAGACTTCCAACAGTTTGCAATACTGCTAGTCTGAAAAGGTGGGGGTGCCTAATGGTATTGTTGCAGGGCTTGGGGGGGCAATTGTAGGGCTACTTAAGCACCACGATCAACATAACAAAACAAAAAAAAGTTGTTCTACACCATAGGGCAAAGTGGTAGCCTTCCCGCCCCATTCACCCGGCTGGTAGTTAAAAGGACGATAGCCAGAATGTGTTGTGTGTGAACTGAGCTAAAAAGGAGGCTAGGAAGCTAAGAGACAGAGACATGCTTGATTTGGGCTGCAATCCAAGGCTGTGGCTAAGGGAGTGTTGGGGTGTTAATGCTGTAAGCCCTCCATCTTAGGCTCAGGTTTTATTTATGTGTAAATAAACAATATATCCTAAAGACACCACAGTCTCTGCTGACCTTCATTCCAAAGAAACCAAATCCTGGATAAGTGATGAGACCCCTGGAATCTCTCGCCGCTCAGAGATTGGAGTGGCATGTAACCATATTGCAAACTACTGAAAGTTTTGAGAAAGTTTACAAGACTTACTCTGCAATTCTGGGCATCTTTATTCAAAGTCCTACTGTGTTGAATAGGTCTTACTTCTCCAGCTAAGCATGCATAGGATTGCTACCCAATTGGCCTGCATGTATAGGAAGAATTATGAAGAAACCATGCAGTCTGGTTCTTTGCTACAATATCTCTGCTGTGGGAAGGGTAGACACATTCCTAATACAAATCACAGTTAATACCATCACAAGCTCCATTGTGAAAGCAGAGAAAAGGACTTGGCAAAACATAGCATTCTAATATTTCCTTTCAAATATTGTAACTTAATAAAGTGAAATCCGCCCCCCTCCCAGTTTCTGTTTGGCAAATTATTTAAACCATGTGTGATATCTTCTACTATGAATGCTTGCCTTTGTAGAATAGCACATTTGTGCAGCCAAATCATAAAACGCTAGGCAATTGGGGTGGCATTATGCTCCAAGAGTGAAAGACGACTCCCCGATGTGATGACATTTTTTTTTTTAATGGGGAGTTAATCTTTTCAGAGCTAAAGCTTTGTCCTAGTCGGAGATGGGCAGTAGTGATGAATGCCTTGCAGCTGTTCGAACAGCAAAAGACCAAGTTGCAATTTGCTCTGCATCCATTAGATGGTGCTTGAAACAGAAGATATCAAGAAAAGCAGCAGAGAAGAAAACTGTGTGTGTGTGTGTGTGGTTGGGTACGTGTGCATGCATGTATCTGTTTTCATCATCAGTGAACTGCTAGATATGCAACATGTTTCTCAACGAAACACAATGGATTAAACAAATGCCTAATTTGAGCTTATTAATTTTTATATGTTGCATGTCTTCAAGAACAGAGTTTGATAAATGCACAGATATGTAGGATGGCATCCAGTAGCATCTGCCTGCTAATAGAAGGAATATGTTGGCAGAATGGGGAAAGGAGGTGATTTCTGGTGATTCTCCCCTCTGACCTATAGTCTCCCTGTTCTACCCTAAATCTGCTCCAGAGCATTGGGGTACCCTCCGGAACAGACATAGGGAGGCACAGAAGAAAGGGGGGGCTTGTCAAAATTTGCTTCCCTCCCCTGCTTCATTGACAGATTCCTTCCATTAATGGACAGACACTTTGGGATCCCACCTTTACATTTCCAAGTCCCACTTAATTTCCAGACATTTAAAATTTGGAGACGTTGACAACTTTTGAGCGAAAAGTTTATCTAGGGGCATAGAGAAACTGTGGCCTTCAGAGGTTGTTGGATTTCAATCAGACCCCCAACCATCATAATCAATGGTCAGGAATTATAGGAGTTAGAGTTCAGCAACATCTGGAGAGCAACATGATCTCCCACCCCTGACACAGCCTGCTGTTTGGCATACTTGCTTGAGGTCACCTTGCTCTACAGACTCCTTGACAAAGTGGGCCTTTTCACTTTTGCTGTGTTGTTGCACTTCTGAGAGCTGCAGAGAGCTTACTGATCCAATGGTAAAGAATATTGGTGGGTGTGACTGCTTGGGTAGTTTTAATAATGAATGAACAGAATTCCAATTTGGAAAGAGTCTCTAGGTCCTATGTCTAGCATCACTGCATCAGCAGAGACTTTTTCCCTTGCTGCATGATAACAAAAGCTGCAGCACTTGATGACACCTCCTAAATGGGGGTCTGGAATTGACAGCTTTTGGAGTCTTTCCCAGAGAAGAGCCTGTCCATTTGTGTGTGTAGATACAGTGAAGCCTCAGTTCCTGAACGCTGAAAACCCGGAAGGAACTGCTCTGGTTTTTGAACAACTTTCAGATGCTGAACATGCTACCCAGCTTCCATTTTGAGTTTTTGGTTGTCGAACGTTTCGGAAGTCAAACGGTCTTCCAAAACAGATTTCGTTTAACAACCAAGGTTTGACTGTATCAGCAAAATCCAATTAAAAAGGCATAAAATCCCTACAGCAGCTGTAGTACAGCTACACGCAAGAAGACAATCATAATGTGCCTCTTTTACACTTCTTGAAACTGGGAGTCAGCAAAGCCCAGTGAGCTGCCTCTCAAGTAACTACATAGGACTTAATTTATTACATAATACATAAAGGTAAAAGGTAAAGGTACCCCTGCCCTTACGGGCCAGTCTTTCCAGACTCTAGGGTTGTGCGCTCATCTCACTCTATAGGCCGGGAGCCAGCGCTGTCCGCAGACACTTCCAGGTCACGTGGCCAGCGTGACAAGCTGCATCTGGTGAGTCAGCGCAGCACATGGAATGCCGTTTACCTTCCTACTGGTAAGCGGTCCCTGTTTATCTACTTGCACCCGGAGGTGCTTTCAAACTGCTAGGTTGGCAGGCGCTGGGACCGAATGACAGGAGCGCACCCTGCCGCGGGGATTCAAACCGCCGACCATGCGATCGGCAAGTCCTAGGCACTGAGGTTTTACCCACAGCGCCACCCGCGTCCCTACATAATACATAAAGAAAGCCAAAAGTAATGCAGCCTTATCTTCCTTTCCTTACTGGATCCCTTTCTAAGAAGAAGTTATATATATTTTTCATTTGGGGATGAAATTGATTGAGTGATTGTGAGGCATGATAGATAATTTCATTTCTCTTATTACCAAAAATTATCAAAAGACTACATAATGAAACCAGCTTGTTTGACATAGAATGGTATATTGTTAATAGTACGGTGAAAACGTGAGGATGCAGCATAAAGATTGAAACAGCAAATAGAATAATAGGAGAGGATTGTTCATGCTTTCAGAATAATAAAATGTGCCTACGATCTTATTCGATTATTATCTGATTGCTAAATTGCTTCCTAACATTTCTAACCCAATTTTCTAACTGAAATTCACAAGGAAAATTCAAATTTGTTTAAAAGAGGGTGAGAGGGCAATAACACATTGGGACAAAAGAAGAAAACATGATAATCAGAGATCTCATAATTCAGTAAATTAGGGTTCATCTACACTTGCACTCATCCTGTGTTTTCTTTTGTTTGTCTTCTGATTTCTAGACATGAGTCCAAGAGGTTTTTCTTTCTTCCCACTGCTTTCCCTAGGAAAGACCTCCGTTTACCGCTGAATCAGAACAAACATTAATCTGCAGAAAACCCAGCTGATGTTTGTTCTGATTCAGCGGTAAACAGCAGAAGTGATGTGCCGTCTCATCTAACATATGAAGCTGATTAGCTGATGTATGTCTGTCTGTCTGTATCTTTTTTGCAGAAAACAACAATTGCTACAAGGATCATGAAACTTCGCTAAAGGTTACATGGGGAGCAGTAATGCTTGCCAGAAAACATAGTACAGTACCAAGCGTTTCCCAGAAACAGGAAACCTGAAATTTGAAAATAATAACCCAGAAGACCAGCATTGTTTCAAACTTTTGTTCAATGACTTCTAAATCCCTTGACAAGGGTTAAGCAATATTTTTGCTGGCTAAGCAACTATAACGCATCTTACCCAGAGTTAGAAGCATGCAACCCTGCATGCGGACACAGAAAGTCAATCTGCATAAACGTACATCTTTAGTCTAAAACAGACTTCCTCAACCTTGGCCCTCCAGATGTTTTGAGACTACAATTCCCAGCATCCCTGACCACAGGTCCTGCTAGCTAGGGATCGTGGGAGTTGTAGGCCAAAAACATCTGGAGGGCCAAGGTTGAGGAAGCCTGGTCTAAAAAATTGGCAGGATTAGCACAAAAAATAATTGGGCAGCTCCACCACTGTATGATCCAATGAAACAAGGGCATCAGAAGAGTGCTGCTGGATCAGGCAAAAAGCCCATCTAGGTAGAAATGTGGATCCTGTAGTCCTCCATGTGTTGTTGGGCTCCAATACCCATCAGCCATATCCGGCATGGCAAATGATCTGGGGTGATGGGATTTGGAGTCCAGCGACATCTGGTAGGCCATAACTTAGCCATCCCTTTTCTAGTCCAACATCCTGCTTCTCACAGAGGTCTACAACAAGAGTGGAGAACCTTCAGCCCTACGAATATTATTGAAATACAACTCCCATCATCCCTGGCAATTGGCCAGGCTTGCTGGGCTGATGGGAACTGTAGTTTAGCAGAATATGGAGGGCCAAGGGTTCCCCACTCTTCCTTGAAGCCTATAAGTAGGGTTTCAAGACAACAGCTCTCTCCCGACTTTGTTTTCCAGCAAGGGGTATTTATGGGCATATTGTCTTTGAAACTGGAGATGCCATATAGCCAGTATTAGATCTGTTCAGTATGAATTTGTCTTTTTAAAGCCACCCAAGCTATCAACCACCATCACATCTTGTGGTGCCCATTTTATCATGTATGGTGTAAGGAACAAATTATTTTCAGCCCTGAAACTGCTGCCAATCTATTTAGTTTCATGCATGTTTGCATTTTCGCCCACCACCATGTTCTTCTGTATAAAAGGTGGCAGAAGAAATATTTTGGTAAACAAATGCATTCAAGTCCCACTGACGTTGATAGAAAAACAGTGTGCTGCAAACTCTAGACACTACGGGACTTTGAAGTATTTAACTTTCTCTGGATCTTACTCCGGTAGTGTGTGTGTTTTCTTTAATTATCACTCCTAAAATATAATGCTCACACTGAATAGGGATTAAAAACCAGCGATAAATCTGGGGGAAATATGCAGGCAATGGCGGGAGGGGGGCTGTTCAAACTGTGCAAAGACAATTACTTTTTTGCCATACATATAACAGAAGTGAAGGCTTAATTAACTTGTCAGAAAGTGTAGCATCTCTTTTCTTGAGCTGCTGAACTCACCTTCCCAAAAGACTTGGAGGCAGGCAGAGGGAGAGGGAGGGGGTGGGGCGGGGGAGGAATCCTCCATGCTTTATCTGAAGGAGCTGATCATGCATGACATTCCTGTCGCCCAGTAATCTAGTTTGTCTGTCATTACCAGAGGCTTTTTCTCTCTCTCTTTCTCCAGCTGGCTGAGTAGGCTTCTTTCACCATTTGTCTGGCAATGTCTCGGCGGCGCAGCTCCCAAATGTTCAATGATGAGGGACACCTTTGCGCCGGTGGGCTGAAGCAGCAAGACGCAGCATCACTATTTATGTGACACATGACACTCCTGTTTTATCAGGAAGATGTGGAAAGTTCTGGTGAAAAGATCTGAGATCCTTGTTTGGCGAAAATCATAAATGTGAAGTGTGCCCTTAACAGGACCTTTAAGGCATGATACATACCTAAGGACATGTGACTCCAGAAGTAGAGATGGGTGAACTGGTCGATTTTGGGTCTCCTTGTTTCTCATTTCTCCTATTCTTAAACTCAATTCTTTACACTTCTGTGTGATTTGTGATTTGAAAAGGAAAACCTTCAGAAAATTTCTCAGCATTTCAGTCCAAATTGCTCCTCATACACATGTTGTATGAGGTTTTGACAAAAATAACATGTTTGCAAGCATTTGTGTAGCATGTTTGTACGTGTTGTTTTAGCAAATATAGGCATTGTTATATGTGCAATTTGTACCCTTTGGTTATTACTGAAGAAATGGTTTGCACAATTCAGAGAAGTGTTGATTTCAAAGGACAGCTTGGCTTTGGTTGGCATATTCTTTTGCCAAGTGTGAATTTGATAGGTAAAGGGACCCCTGACCATTAGGTCCACTCGTGACCAACTCTGGGGTTGCGGCGCTCATCTCACTTTATTGGCCAAGGGAGCCAGCTTCTGGGTCATGTGGCCAGCATGACTAAGCCGCTTCTGGCGAACCAGAGCAGTGCACAGAAATGCCGTTTACCTTCCCGTTGGAGCGGTACCTATTTATCTACTTGCACTTTGATGTGCTTTCGAACTGCTAGGTTGGCAGGAGCAGGGACCGAGCCACGGGAGCTCACCCCGTTGCGGGGATTCAAACCGCCGACCTTTTGATCGGCAAGTCCTAGGCTCTGTGGTTTAACCCACAGCGCCACCCGCGTCCCTTGTGAATTTGATAAAGTTGACTTCAAATGTGTACGGAATCAAATTTTATCTTCATCCCTATATATTCAGCAATAAAGACTACTGGACAATTGAGCATTTGCCATACATGTCTCGGTCATACTACATGTTACCTATGTAGTGTCGGGTTGGAAGAAAAAGACCAACCTTCATCCAAAGAGCATAGGGTGGTTTCACAACATATAATGATAAATAACTTGGCTTATTTTCTGAGCCGATCCAACATTTGGAATTCACTTGCCCCCAGCCCTCCTCAATCCCTGTCTCTCTTCCATGCTTTTGGGCTTCCCATGGCCATTTAGTTGGTCATGGTGAGAACAGAATATCAGGCTAGATGGGCTATTGACTAGATGGGCTATCCAGCAGTCTCCTCTTCTGTTATTAATGCCTCACCTCCATTCTCTTTCATTCTTCCAAAATATGGGCATGGGCAGCAGAACCCTTTTGTTTCTGCAACAACAGTTCCTTTAGACTTTAGGTGCAGCAATTCATCTTCAGTTGCAAACTCTACTTTCAATGGAAGATGCCTTTTCATTTAAAGGGGCCCAGGTGTCTCCAGCAGTCTTTTATTCCGGTGCAGCAGAGGAGATTCTGGTTGTGATAGGACTTCTGTCATGAAGTACTCCTAGTTAGAGGTTGGCAATGTAGCATCCTTTGGACAGAAGAGCACTGCCACCAGAAGCTCATCTTGATGGCAGTGCTTCTGAGGGTGCAATTCCCCTTCTGATTTGGAGTCCTCATCCTCCAAAGAAGGGAAAACTGACCTCAGGATCAGAACATCTCCTCCTTATCGCTGCCATAACTGCCCATTCAAGTGCCTTCTTTCTCTGCACACCATCCACAGAGCCATCCGGAATCAGTATCCAAGGTAAGAGAAAGATACCCCATTTCTTCACTTCAGTCATTTGTTTGCATGCCTGTAAGAAGAGAGGTAGGGGACGCGGGTGGCGCTGTGGGTTAAACCACAGAGCCTAGGACTTGCTGATCAGAAGGTCGGCGGTTCGAATCCCTGCAATGGGGTGAGCTCCCATTGTTCGGTCCCTGCTCCTGCCAACCTAGCAGTTCAAAAGCACATCAAAGTGCAAGTAGATAAATAGGTACCGCTCCGGGGGGGGAGGTAAACGGCATTTCCGTGCACTGCTCTGGTTTGCCAGAAGCGGCTTAGTCATGCTGGCCACATGACCTGGAAGCTGTCTGCGGACAAACGCCGGCTCCCTTGGCCAATAAAGCGAGATGAGTGCCGCAACCCCAGAGTCGGTCACGACTGGACCTAATGGTCAGGGGTCCTTTAAGAGGAGAGGTAAATATAGGCAGCAACAGCAGGAAAGTGGAGAAACAGGACTTGGAGGTTCTGAGGTTGTGGACCTCAGCAGTTGATCAATGATGCTAACCCTTGATGCCAGCCCTGTGAGCAATGGCAGCATCCCAGTGATGCTACACACTCAGTCCCTGTGCTCAAATGGCTACTGGGGGAAAATAATGACCCTTCACACACTTTGACTGCATGTGCACATGGACACATTAAAGCATCTTTCCATTAAGAAAACACCAAACCAAACAAACCTGTCCCCACCTTATGCATAAGACAGGCTCTTTAAAAAGTGGTGGTCGTATATCTAGCTTCTTTGAGAAAGCACATTTCCCACACCCTTTTTATTGTGGTTGCTCCAGAGTCTGCTCTTTCTCCCCTCCCACAATCAATGCTTTTGGTATAAGTTTGTATACATGCAAAGTATGAATGAATGAATGGATGAATGAATGAATGAAGTCTATGCCTCCCATCTGGCTGGGTTTCTCCAGCCACTCTTTCAGTTATTTTCTAACTTTAAGTAGTGTCTTTGTGTGCAACTTTTGGGCAGGTATTTTGGTATGATGAACTGCCTTCTGCAAATCGGGGTGTGCTGCTGCGGCATGTGCTGTTGTCACTGAGTGTTGTGTTGTTGTTGTTGTTGTTGTTGCAAATCCCCAGTGCAAAGTCTAGTAAACCTTTCAACGCCATCATGGATTTGACTGACCCAATAGGATTTAGCGGTCAGAACTGTCAGCTCGACAAATCTGAACACTGCACTGGTAATCCCGGGCTCTCTGAACTCTATTTAGGGCATAATATTGAGAAATCCTATTTTCTCCTGCCATTTAAAACAGACAAGACAACTGTGTTTTCCCTTCAGGGCAGAGCACTACCACTCAAACTCTTGAAACTTTTGTAGAATCTGTTTAGACCAAGAATCTATTACTGGATATTTTCAGTGAGTCGTTTTGTTTGGTTGAAATGTTTATTTATGTAAAACATTTATTCCCATCTCTCTGTGTGCTTAAGGTAGTTTGCAACAATATAAAAGGTTTTTTAAAAAATGCAGAGAGAGAGAGCTAAAAACACAAATTGTACTACATCTATAAAACAGGATATATATGACCTGGATTGTCAATTTCTTCTGTTTAAGGCTATTAGAGAATCAGCATACTGAACTGAGCCAAGAAGCAACTGGGAGCTAATGCAGCTAGTACAAAATGTGTTCTCTCATCTCCACCTGACAGAAGGTAGATTAGAAGTCTGCTCCAGCTCCAGCTGCCCATAGAATCCTGCACAGAGTGTCGATCAGACATTTATCTTCTGGGAGCTACAAAGGTGTAGATGATGTGAGGCAAGATTCCAGTCCTCCAGAAGAAGGCTCAATTAATAGATCAGCTAGCTTGCATGAAAATCATCAGAGCTATGTCCCAGAAGAAGAAGAAGAAGAAGAAGAAGAAGAAGAAGAAGAAGAAGAAGAAGAATGCCACCCTTCATCCGAAGAGCATAGCATGGTTCACAACATAAAATGAAAAACAACTTGGCTTATTTTCTGAGCTGATCCAACATTTGGAATTCACTTGCCCCCAGCCCTCCTCAATCCCTGTCTCTCTCCCATGCTTTTGGGCTTCCCATAGCCATTTAGTTGGCCATGGTGAGAACAGGATGTCAGACTAGGTGGGCCATTGGCCTATCCAGCAGTCTCATCTTCTGTAATTAATGCCTCACCTCCATTCTTTTTCAGGAAGGAGCACAAGGAACAGCAGCAATAGCATGCCCTGAAAGGAAAGGAAGACAAGGCTACCATTCCCTCCACCCTACCCACCATCTTTGGTGCCCTAGCATGCGTCATAGTAGCATATCAGGAACATGGGCGCAGTGTCCTAGGAAGAATGTCGTTCCTCCAATAGCTACTGCAGTGGCTGGCCAAAAGAAACACCCATTTCCTTGCTGCTGGTTAGCTGGAGAGAATGCCTCTCTGTATAAGCTCATCATGGTTTCTGGCATACAGCTAGAAGAAAGTATAACAGGACCTAGTGGTCAGTTTCTCATCCTGGATGTAGTCTAACATTCCTGGCAAGTTTTAAAAGGCCTTTAAAATGGATGCAACAAAAGGCTAATTGAAGCATTTTAACTTTTAGAATGATCACCTGAGAACATTTTCAGTTGTCACATAAAATTGAAATAAAGTGAAACAACAGTAAAACTTAATAATCTCATCTATTGGAAAGTTTCATCCTAGCCACCATAAGCTAGTCCAGATTTTAAATGATAATGTTTCAGAGTGTTCTCAGAGGAAAGGCAGCTTTTGCTTTGGGTATGTTTTCAAAGATAAGGTGTTGCATAGAAAACAACTGTCCTTTGATGTCTTACCTTTGCACATGGATGGATTAATCAAAGCGATGTTTTAGTAGATCAAGCCTGCATAAGCAGCGTTTCCAATTCAACAAGCCAAACATATCTCACTAGCTACATTCAAGGAAGCTTAAATATGGTCAGGTGTGATTGACAAATCAGAATAAGAAACCATGGCTTGCAGTAGCTTTGCTAGCCATGGCTTGTACTACAGGTGAATTGATAGGCAGCCGTGGCTGCTGCTCTGGGGGCCCTGTCTGCACCAAAGAAACTGGAGTGAAGAGTTCAGGAATACTGAATGAAAGCAGACCACCAGTGATAAACCATGGTTTGCCTAAGAGTCTGGAAACTCGGACCAAGTTCTGGGTTCTGAACTATGGTTAGCGCAAGCCACAGACTGGTAAGATGTCTTAACGAGTAATTGTGGCCATCTAGTTACATGGCAAAGCTCCTGTTTTTGCAAGCTCAGGCAGCAAAAACAGGATGTTTGTTAAGTCTCTGGCAGGGTGCCATAATTGTACGTTTCTTTCAACAGATTGCATCTGGCAAAAAAGTGTGAGGGAGCCTTGAGAATTCTTTATTGAAACCAGAGCTCTCAAAGATGGGCAAAGGGAAGGCTGTTTCTTAACTTTGACAGAGTTTTCCTGGCTTCTTCTCCTCCCAGGCACGCAATCTCTCTCCTCATGGTGGTTTTGCTTTCCAGCACAAGATGAAGAAATCTCTGAGCACCAGTATACCATAGAGATGCTGCTGGCATCATTTTGCTTCTCTTTTATTCCAAGCATAACAGGGAAATGCCAGCAAGATAATGGACTTTCCAAAGCAGTCTTTGTGGTGTTTGTTTGCTGAAGTTCAAATCGCTAGCAATAAAATAAAATTCTGTACTGCCAGGAAACAATAATTTGGCGTTCCAAAAATAAAAAAACAAACATTAGTCAAAGCAAACATAACAGGAAAAGGCACATATCCAAAATATGGGGAAAAAATCTTTCTTTTCTAAAGGCAGAGATACAGACAACTCGCATACATTTATTTTTCATTTGTCACGCAGGCTTTTTGTTTATATTCCACCAAGGAGTTCAAGGTGGCATGCATGGTTCTCCTGCTTCCCACTTGATCCTCACAACAACCCTGTGAGGTTGGTTACGCTGACAGATAGCAACTGACCCAAGACCACCCAGTCAGCTTGTCCTCTGAGCCCAACAAAGCTGCCGAAAGGATTCTTCAGGTTGAATAATGGGATAGCTCAGTTGGCAGAGCATGAGACTTTTCATCTCAGGGTCGTGGGTTTGAGCCCCACACTGGGCAAAAGATCCTTGCATTGCAGGGGGTTGAAGACCCTCGCGGTTCCTTCCAGCTCTACAATTCTATGATTCTATGAAGCTTTGGAGGAGGAGATCCCCTTGAAACTTAAAGGACAAAGTGAGGAAGGAGGGTTGTATTGGCTGCAGAGCCACTTGGGTGTAACAGAGCTATGAATGAGTGAAATGGACACAAAATTTCAATCCTTATTTGGACTGCTGGAATAGCTCACTTGGTAGAGCACGAGACTCTTAATCTCAGGGCCATGGATTTTGTGCTCCACGTTGGGCAAAAGATTCTTGCATTGCAGGCGGCTGGACTAGATGCCCTTCGTGGTCCCTTCCATCTCTCTGATTCTATGTAGAGCTTGGATGAAATTGTTCTTACACCTTTCTTCCATTTGCAGCCAAGTAAATCTCACCAATATCAATGGCATTTGCTTCCCAGTAAAGCAGCCATAGTCTTAGACCTATTAAATCTGTAAAATAAAGTTTCAGATGTAATGAAATGCCCCAAGCTGAGTTTTTTGGGAACCTTAATTAGCGGCATAACTGTGCGCAGTTTGCTGATCTCATGTATATGATTAAAGGTCATGTAATCACTGGAGACATAATTTATGTCTTTCCCTGCATGTTCTGGCAGTCCAAAGAAAAAGATCTCTTTGCAGAGCCCAAAGTCCTGGAATTTCTTTTGCAATGCCTTCGTGTCCTTTGGTCACCATTTCATCATTTCATTGAGGTGCTTCGATTCCTGATTGCGTGGCTCCCTTTTTATTGTCTTAATAAAGGGCCACAGCTGCAGTCAATTAGAGGAGCAGAACTCATGCAAGAGATTCGCTGCCAGTTTTCTGAAACCTCGATGACTAATAATGACTGCTGAATTTGACCAGTTTCCCTGGCATGTAGGGATTAATTAAAACTAATGATAAAGCGGGGGGGTGCAGAATTGGAAGACAAAACTGAAACCCAAAGTAAATGTGAATCTGATTAAATTATTAGTGTGATTACCGCAGCTGACATGGTCATGATGAAAAGTTTGACATGACACACACACACCACACTTACACAATATGCAATTGCAAAAGAGCCAGATCACGCCATATAGAAGCTCTGTCAGTGGTGATCTGCGATATGCAAATTAATCAGCAGGATCAAGGGAATGAGATTATTTTCCTCTGTCATGCTTCTTCAATATTAACCAGCATTATTTTTAAATATTCAACACTTCCAACAATAGTATCTGCAGAGCCTGGAGAATAAAGGACGGGAATGAATGCATATTCTGCCCTGAGCATTTGCACAGTTCTAGCATTTAAATGCGCCTTACCGCACTTATATTATCCTGCTGTGCCACATACATTTGGAAAGGGGAAAACGAGTAAGGTGGAACTCCAGCTCTGCTGGACTTTCTTGGCAACTCTCCATTTATACATATGTTTAGTTTATAGTCACTGCTCCCAACTGGCACAACCACACTAGCATCTCACACCAGGTCCTGGGTGCCACTCAAGACTAAATCCACAATCACTGTCCCTCTGGTTGGTTCCAGGGCCGTCTTTACCCAGGGGTGCAAGGGGTGCGGAGCACCTGGGCGCCAAATACTGGGGGGTGCCAAATTTATACCTACTGTATACCAGTCTCTCTCAATCGGCGGAAGTGAAAAGCAATGGAGCTTTTCCCCCTCCTCCATCACTGTCACTCCATAGCATCAAATATTCCCGATGAGTCAGGAAACAAAACAAAAGCAGTTTTTTCCACTACGTCATTGTTTCCTCCCTCCCAAAAAAAGCTCAACAATGAGTTCACCCCCACCCCCCAAAAAAGGTGCCTGGTGGATCTTTGCACCCCAGCGGCGCAATTGCTAAAGACGGCCCTGGTCAGTTCCATGGCCAACTGTCTGAGGGTACAGTCATTTTGGGTATCCAGACGTTTCCCCTTGCCAAAAGGACACAATCTTGAGGAGCCAGATCATTTGACACTTTGGGGCCCATTTTTAGCATAAAATAAGTCAAGACGAGAAAACACCTCTCCTCTGTCCATATGTGTATAATTCATTCCTCTTACAAAAATGCATGAAAATATGATGGTCTGCTCTGCTTCTAAATGCATCTGTGCAGTACTATTATTTCACAAGAAATGCCTCTTTTCTATGTTATTTTGCAATGGCTGACATTGCCCACACATGTCAATCTTGATCCCACAGTCACTGGGAAACACCAACCAGTAGGGCTATGGGCTGTAGCTCAGCAGCCTGGTATCTTGTTTGCCTATGAAAGGTTCCCATTTCAACCCCCAGAATTTCCAAAAAGGGCTTAGATTCATTAGAATGTCCGATGCTGAGCTAGATTGACTAATGGTCTGTCTTAGCATAAAGCAACTTCCCATGTTTTCTATGTTCCTCTGTGGCAGATGTGCCCAAACTTTTTTCAAAGAGCTTTTTAAAGTATTTGACCCCAGGACATATGCTGCCACGGGGGGCAGGATTAAATCAACCAGCCCCCAAAATCAACTTTTGATGATTGTGAGTGCTTGTATATGCATCTCTGATGCAATTCAGTCTGAAATCCATGTGTGTTGTGGACAAATAAGAATGCCGCATTTTCTCCCCATGTATAGGAAGCACAAATATGTTGGGAAGTCCTTTAAGGCACAAACTGAAGCACAAGGGGGGAGGGTGAAATAAGAGCTGTCCATTATGTTCATTATTTACTCCTTCTCCTAATGAAATAGTCTGCTTCAAAGGGGCTGTTGAAGCCTACATTGGAGTTATGAAAATGAGTATGCCCATAGCTTCCTAATTGAATCTCAAAAGGATGTAATTGTGTTCCCCAATTCCATGTGGATACAGTTGGTTGTAGGTAATGCGATTACTCATGGGTTACTGCCTGCCTGCTGTATAAGAGTGCCAAGCCTGAATGTGCAACATGTTCCAGGGTTAATGAAGCCTAATGTGGTGCCAGCATCACTCTGTGCCACTGCCTGCAGAGTGTGAACGGATTATATCCTGTCCTTGCATACCATTTCATCCCTGCCATGATGAATGAAGAGCAGGATAAATCACTGATTAAGTATGCTAGTCACTGAATATGTGACTAAACTGATCCCTGCTGCAAAGACAAGTTTAATCTCTCTTTTTGCTTTCCTCTCTCTCAAACTACAGTTTGGGGCTTTGAGCTCTGACAATTTTTTACATTATTTTTTTTTTTACAAAGGTAGGATTTATAGCCTAGTAACATTGAAATCAAATAGTTTCAGTATTTGTGCTTCTTTTTCTTCTGAATTGTTGCAAACTGGATAGCCCCATCAGGCAAAGGCCTTGGCAGAACACATGGCATGGATGCTCTGCTCCCATGAAGCAAAGAACAAACCCAGATGACTGACACAAGCACAAGACATTCTGCTGCCTGAGGCAAAGGGCAAGATGCCTCCCTCCATTCCGCATAAGGAATCCAAATAGACTGGTATTTGAATCTGTCTTCATCAGTATTCCTTTACCTGCATCTTCCACCACACCTGAAGGCAGCAAACTAGCTTAGAAGAAGCAGGCAGCATACACTGTGTTGCCCTCCAAAGCCTCACTTGATCTTACCACTCCAGCCTAAGGCAGCTGCCTCTCTTTGGCTAATGGTAGGGCTGGCCCTGACAGAACATCAGGAAAAGCAGGAACGAAAGTATAGCCCTGTTTCCCCTGCTACCTGTATTGCATCACCTATATGTACAATCAAGGTCATTTTACCCAACTGATCTGAAGTAGGAGTGCAGAGGAAAATAAAAGATCCAGAGAGAAAATGCTAATTTTGCTTTGATCTCAGTAACCCAGCTCTGGGGTAGGCAAGCTGTGGTAGTAAGTAGCTCTAGATGCTTCTGAAGTCTAATCACAATCACCATGTTTCAACAGGGAATGGAGAGGCTGAAGCATTTTTTTCCTCAAGTATACCTTGGAGGAAGCACTCACAAACACTACTGTAACCTGAATCTCCGGTGGAAGATTGAACACTATCAAATGCACTATTTACATGTATCAGAGAGTCCACCAAGCAATGGCTCCATCTCCATATAATTTCCTCCTGAAGAATATAATCTCCTCCTGAAGAACCCTGTTGCGAAAGGCCTATCTAGGTGGTGCCCAGTGCTGAGCTAGGTGCCAATGGGAAGTTGACAAGGATAGGGCTGCCATACTTCAGGGTGAATTTCTGGAAGGTGGTTGTTTGTTGGTGGATCTCTGGCAAGTGAACTGAAAAATCGTGAATAAAGCTCAACAAAGCTCAGCAGTTTGGGGGTTTTGCATTTAAAAAACACCTCAACTTTTGAGGTCTCGGGATTTTTACTTCTTGAAATATGGCAACCCTACACAATGATTCTCCCCACTTGAGATCCCAAACAACTGGTAGTCAGAGGCAAACTATCTCTTACTGGAAGTAATAAAGTCATCATGACTTAGTGGCCATGGGTAGCCTCCACAGCTTGGATTCAGCCTCTCCAACCATTGTCATACATTTTGTTGGGGTTTTATCAAATGTTGCCATCAGGGACTTTTGATAGAGCAACTAATGCACTAATCTACCTAAGACATGGCTGTGTTGTGAATCGTGTATCTTATATGGATTCAGCTGAGGCTCAGTTCTGAAGTCCTCTTCCTAACTGAGAATTACTCTCCTGGCAAAGCACCAGGACAGGACTGGATTTACACCTCAGGAGACTCTGCCCAAGTCTCCATTTGCTAGCCAAGTCCTGTAAATAATTTTACTGCCCCTACAGTGACCAGAAGCTTGCTTTTTGTAACAGATAAGGTTGTCAAGAAGCATTGCCCTGTGATGCACAGAATAAGTGTTGTATTAGTTCTGGTTGTGACTTGAGTTGAAAGTCTATTACTCCAAAGCACATCAGTTGAATGCAATGCAAGTGTTACATAAAGTTTTCTGAATTATAATTTTGTTTTGTACTTTAGAGCACAATCTCAGAATGGCTTCGCCCACACAACAAATGGTGTGGACAAGGTGGTATTTCTAACTATCAGCAGCATATTACTTACTCAAAGGGTTTAAGAAAAGACACTTTTACAACCTGTTCCTAAGCAGTAAGTCCTCCTGAGTTTAGAGTAGGGGTTGGGGGAGGCATCCATTGGCTCCAATTCCTAAGCAAACATACCTAATCCGTACCTCCTGAACTGTTGTGTGGATCAGCATGTAGTTCACTTCAGAATCTGTACTACAAATGAATTCTATAAGGAGTTCTAAGCAGCCTTTTAGGGTTCCCCCGTACCCTGTTCCTTCCTTTAAAAGGGGGGGATTTTCCCATTGCCCCACTGAGAAGTCTGGAAAGACAGTTGTTATTCTACTTTCAGCTTAAATTGAAGAGCAAATATTGAACACTGCTTCATCATTGTCTGGATGTGTGTGTGACTCTGCAGCATCAAGTTCTCATATTTTAAGACCTTTGCATTATTTGCATGTTTGCTTTCAATGTAAAAGGGACGCGGGTGGTGCTGTGGGTTAAACCACAGAGCCTAGGATTTGCTGATCAGAAGGTCGGTGGTTCGAATCCCCGCGACAGGGTGAGCTCCCGTTGCTCGGTTCCTGCTCCTGCCAACCTAGCAGTTCGAAAGCACGTCAAAGTGCAAGTAGATAAATAGGTACCGCTCCAGCGGGAAGGTAAACGGTGTTTCAGTGCACTGCTCTGGTTCGCCAGAAGCGGCTTAGTCATGCTGGCCACATGACCCAGAAGCTGTACGTCGGCTCCCTCGGCCAATAAAGTGAGATGAGCGCCGCAACCCCAGAGTCGGTCACGACTGGACCTAATGGTCAGGGGTCCCTTTACCTTTACCTTTTCAATGTAAAACTATTCCTATATATTACTTTATTTTAGCATAAATTAAATGAGGTCTGCAAGTCTGTCAGAACAAATGATATAAAGTAAGCATCTTTTGTAATTCCATGCTGCCTGTAGTCTACCTCTACAGTTAGAGGCACTATGCCTCTGAATGCCATTTCCTGGGAATCACAAATGGGGAGGCTAATCTTACACTCATGCCCTGCTTGCAGACTTCCTGAAGGCATCTGGTTAAACATTGTGAGAACAGGATGCTGGAGTAAATGAGCCTTTGGCCAGATCCAGCAGAGTTCTTCTTATGTTCAACTGAAGGAAGTCAAGGAAAATGAACCCTCTGTGAAGGAGAGGGGGGAGAGGAAGAACAAAACTGAAGATTTCACTTTCTTCAAAGCATCAGCAGAATCTCCAAGAGCACATATGGGGTGGAAATGAGAAAATAATGGTAATTAGAAGCTAGAGACTTGCTGACCTTCAAAAGTGACTGGGCAAGAAAATTACTTTCCATGTAAGTGTACGTCAAAACTGCGTTTTAAAATGAAATTTTAGAGCCAACTTGAAAGATCATCAATAAGCCTCACTTCTTTTCAAAAATATTTTATTAAACCAAGAAGAACAGGAAGAAGCTCTTAGAAGAGACCCATGCATTACCTGTGAAAATGAGTAATCAAAAAGTCAAAGTAGTATTTCCAGAAGAGAGTAGCAAAAACACAAGATGATAAAAATAATGCATGTCTCAGAATGAAAGATATCTACTGATACTTACCATTCTAGAGTCCTATTACTGTGTCACTGCCACTTAGTGGAAGGAACAAGGCAGCAGCAAGGTCAAGGTTGTACAGGCACATCAGCAGGAGAACTGGATTGGCTCTGTTGGTGCCCTCACACAGCCCCTCTCCTTCCAGTAAGCATCAGTGGTGCTGCTTTGGGGAGGCTATTGCTGTGGCTCTGCTCCAGTGGGCAAGCCAATCTTGCCTATGTTAAAGATTGGCGCTATCAGCAGCTGTGCAACCATGAAAGGGATGGCTCTGGCCATCCAGCCTTTCACAACCCTTTCACAACACCCCATTCACTCATTATCATTACAACTTGGCTGCTTGCAACAAATTTGACCAGATAAGGGCTGGAGAGAATTAGAATCACTTAAAGTTTGTGAACTTGAGGGGGGGTGTCTAATTTTAATAACAACATTTCTGTGAACTTGTCGTACCTAATTCTGTTGCATTTTGAGAATTCATTGCTGTTTTCCTGGTTCTACTCAATGAGGTGGGAGTGCTAGGAGTGTTTTTTCCTCCTTTTCATGAAACCTAGCAGCTTGCTTTGTTTGGTGGCCTACGTGACACAATATCAGGGCAGGGGTGGGGAAACCTGTGACCTTCCAAAAGGTTGGACAGTTCCCATCATTCAGCATCATTGGTTTACACTGGCTGCGGGTGATGGAGGTTGTAGTGCCAAAATATCTGGAGGGCCACAAGGTTCCCTATCCCTGCTGTATGGATTGGGATCTGGACACGAGAGAACATCTCCTACAGCAACCAGTTTGTATAATAAGACCTTCCTCAAAGGCCCTCACCCTGATGCCCCTGCCATCTGAAGTGGGGTAGAAGCTACCAGAAATATGGACTTTTCGGTCATGGTACCTTACTTGTGGAAGTCTTTCCCCAGAAAAGCTCACCTGATGCCTCCATTAATTTGATTGGATTTATTATTTGCATTCTGCCTCTCCAACAACAATTTTGAGATCCATGCAGCTCACAATAATAACACAGCATTAAAAATTAGGAAACATTTCCATAAATGTAATAATATGAAGAACACATAATAGGAAATAAACATGCAATTCAATAAACAATCAATGCAGTTCAATACAAACTCATAATAATTCAGAAATAATTTATCAGAAATGGTTGCATTAATGTCTTTTAGACATCAGGCAAAGGCATTTTTTTTTTAATTTCCCCAGGCTTTTAACCTCTGATATATGTTTTCTTAGTCGGCTTTTAAAAATTTCTCCTGTGATTAGTTTTAGCACTGCCTTTTTCAGTCGTAAACCATTTTATTGTGTTTTATGAGTTACTGTAAATCACTAGTACTGGCCTGAAGTATTCAGTTCAGTTTTGTAAAGCGTTTCATGGGGATGGGTGGAAAATATCCCTTAAAAATTAAATCAAGAGGGGAAATTCTAAAAGCTTTCATGAGAGGAGGGTCATTTTTTAAAAAAAATACAAGTCTACTAAATACGGGGGGGGGGGGGCAAGGCTTCTTTTTTGTACTTTAGAATGAATCCTCACCACCTCTTTAAGTAGCAAGACCAATGATACTGCTGGATGATGGTGATATTCCTGAATGCACCAGGGGAATGATGGTGCTATGTCAAAGTGTGGAGAGGAGAAATTCAGCCCAGCCCTACAAATCCCTTTGGGTTATTTTGAACAATATAGGACTATTTTAAAGGAAAGAAACAGTCAGTCAGTCAGTCAGTCAGTCAGTCAAGTCAGTCAGTCAGTCAGTCAGTCAGTCATACAAACTGTCTTGGCTTATCCCACACTATCTCCTGTGACTGGCTTTAAACTGAGGTCTTCCTTGCAGGGAATTCATGGACACTTACAACTCGATTGCCAATTAGAAACTCAAGAATAGATGAAATAGCATTCCAAGTCTGTTCTTGGCGTCAACTGGATAAAGCCCAGCTGTGTGACTTTTGAACTCAAAGGCAGCAAAGTTGGTGGTTGCCAAACAGTCTGCTGCCGCAGTAGACGGAGAGCTGCCCTGACCATCCAAATAAAGCTGAATCTATCCCCAGTAGTGAAAATGACCAGTTGTCTCAATTAGGGTGAAAAAGTGTAGCAAATTTTCAAGGTGCAAAGGGGCATTTATTATTTTTAGGCTTCAATCATATGAATGACACAATCAAAGGCAAAAGGATTGGCATAGCTGGTGCTGTGCCAAAACTGGAATACGGGCACGTAATCCAATATGTGCTTTGTGAATGTAATAATTAAATTGATTAGCAAAGCATTTCCTTTCATCCTAGCCTTGCAAATACATTCGGAATACGGGTCGAGGATAATAATCAAAAGCAGAATTTGGGGATGGCAGTCTTCAAACTTTGGGATACTCCTTTACACATTGACTCATCAGCTGAGGGATGTCGGTGTCCAGTTCTGTGGGAGCTTGAGGCCTGCAAGGGAAGCACACAGTGTCTGGTGAATGCAAATTAATAAGGTCAGAGAACAGGCAAGAACAGTACCTTGGATAGCTCCAAGAGCCGCCTGAAGCGTTCTCCTCCTGAGGCAAGTATAATGTTGTCTCTGCACAGAGCTGGAGTCAATGAGAGCCTTATGTAAGTTGAGAAAACCTGGAGTGTGGTAAGCTTCCTGAAGGAGCTGCCTAGATAGTTAAAGAGCCCTTGGCTTCTTCTGCCAGCTTTGACTTCTGCAAGGATGGGGAAATAGAGGTACTGGAGGGTGATGAGGATGGTGATGAGGCTGTGTTCCCTGCACAGGAGGGCTTCAAATAAGATACTGAAGGTTCTCCCTCTGAGAAAGCATGTCCTCTGAGATACCAATGCATGCCTCATGACACCCTGCACAGCTGTAATGGAAGTACGGTGAATTATGGAAGAGCTGGGGCATTGCAATGCTAAGCATTGCCCATCTGAAGTAAGAGTGACACCTAGAACCCATAACAAATAATGAGCTTCACATTTTAAAAAAACCAATTGAGCTTTTGAGGAACATGAGTGTTTCCGAGTATATTATTCCAAAACACTGTTTTATGATATAGTCTTTGCTGCAAAGATTATATCTGCTTGCTTTGAACCTAGGCAACATGATAGCAACATTTAGGAGAGCCTCTACAATGAACTGCTACCGTCCTACTAAGTGTGCTCAGCATCAAATGGAAGACAAATCATTCATTTTTTGCAGAAACTGTAAACAGGATCCATTGTGACAGACAGCTCTGCCAACAGCTCCAAAGAATCTGTATCCGTTACATGAGGCCAGCCAGCAATTGTGCCATTTATCTTGCTGTTTACCATTTATGCTGTCAGAATAAAAAGCTTGTTATTGTTGTTGTTTTTTAATCTTTGTGAAGTGGATTTGAGAATGTTTCACTTAACATGTGGAAAAGGTGCCGAAGCAATAATGGAATTGCTCTAGTGATAAGGTCAGCGCTGCAGAAAAGGCTTTGTCGGAGACATGAGCCTCCTTGTGCTAAGTAAATGCCAGAGTTAGGCAAAACAAGCAATTGGGAAACCATAAGGTGTTTGAAAGGGGACTTGTTTCATTTGCTTCTGCAAAACAAAAAATGCTAATGGAGGACCTCAAGTGTTTTTTATTAGCTTTCAATAATGCATCACTCCATTTCCAGGGGGACTGATAGCGTTTGATAATGATCCATTTGGTCTCCATTGAACTTAGAAGAGAATGAGAGTGGGAGGGAGCAGAACACCAAGAGAGAGGGGGCTAGAGAGAGAAAGAATTAGAGAAGGCAATCTGGGAAATGCCAGAAGAAATATCATGCTGTGAAAGAATTATGTAGAGAGTCAACACTGAAGAAGAATTTCATACCCCCCAAAAACACTGGGCTGACTACAGTCCATAGCTGAAGGTTCCACATTCACTTCGTTAATCCTTGCCTAATTAGTGGCCTGGCCTTATGACCCTTATATTACAAATAAGAGATTGAAGTAGTCATCAACAGAATTAAGACTGAATTGACTCCTAAAGTGGTTCCTTTTAAAGCTGGGATTTTCAAGCATAAAATATATATTTGCCGCTTTTTCCAGGGATCATTGAAATTCTTTTCATTCTCACTCCAACCCTGTGAGTTAGGTTAGGCCAAGCAATTGTGGTTTACAACAGAGATTGAACCCAGATCACAGCCCAAGTCCACCACATTCTGCTCTATATCACGCTGGCTCTCCATTTCAGCTTAACCCATCCTAAATTAAATATTCATTAAAAAAAAAAGCTTAGCTCACCTAGGAGAATACTAAATTTGCTACAAATGTACTTCACTATGTTTTTTTTAAAAGAAAAACCATAGGTACTTCACTGTAATATACATAAAAACATATGGCATACACTATGCTAAAAGCTTTTGCTAAGTATTAAAATTAGAATAAAGTAGAAACCTTTTTTTTAAAAAAAACACACCAGAAATCTACATACTGCATAAAATACCAAGCTGGCATCATGATGCGCACACCAATTTAATTATACTATTTTGAAATAAATAGGGTGTGTGTGTGTGTGTGTGTGTGTGTGTGTGTAACTTAGTTCCAGGTTTCCAAAGAGGGGGAAGGAGCAAGAGAAAGATCTCCCATGCAACCTGGAAACAGTGTCTAATCCACAGAGCTACACACACACACACACACACACACACACACACGGTGGCTGAGTTTAGCAGATGATGCAGCCTTCGCCAAAAGGGATGAGTGGAGTGGAGGAAGCAAAATAGCCACTTAGAGAGTCTTGCTGGATAGGAAAGTTGGGTAGAGAAATGTATGCAGTTAACAAGTAATTCAGGAAGACTTGGTCACACCTCAAGCTTTTCGGGAAGTTATTGAAGGAAGTGTTGATAGGATGCAACCTCAAGGGGGAAAAACTTAAGGATGCTAAATCAAGAGTAGTAAAGGTAAAGGTACCCCTGCCCGTACGGGCCAGTCTTGACAGACTCTAGGGTTGTGCGCTCATCTCACTCTAGAGGCCGGGAGCCAGCGCTGTCCGCAGACACTTCCGGGTCACGTGGCCAGCGTGACAAGCTGCTTCTGGTGAGCCAGCGCAGCTCACGGAACGCCGTTTACCTTCCTGCTGGTAAGCGGTCCCTATTTATCTACTTGCACCCGGGGGTGCTTTCGAACTGCTAGGTTGGCAGGCGCTGGGACCGAACGAAGGGAGCGCACCCCGCCGCGGGGATTCGAACCGCCGACCATGCGATCGGCAAGTCCTAGGCGCTGAGCTTTTACCCACAGTGCCACCCGCGTCCCCTAAATTAAGAGTACTTAGGAGTAAATGAGTGAGTTTCAGGCAACATTCTTTTCAATAAGTGACCAGTCTAGAATCAGCAATGGTTCCTGCCCAAATTGGCTCTAGGATAAAATTCTACAAAGCTGGGGAAACCTGAACACTGTGAATTCACTGACAAAGAAGACTGCTTCACAAAAAGCATTTCTGAGGTTTCATAAGGTTTCACAACATCTGTGCCACACCACTCAATGTTAACAGACATATTATTACCACAAAAGTCATACAATCAGCCTATCAGAAGACTTGATCTGATACAGAATTATTTTTCCGCTTTAGAAGTTACTCAGCCGTTTTGTAACTTCCTTAACAAAAAAAAGTTCAAAGTCTGATTTCACTGAAACAAATGTGATCCTCTGGGAGGCATCTCTGGAATACTGTCGCCGTGCCAATCCATACCTTTGACAGGCAATCAGTCACCATCTCTTCAACAGTAGTTGAAAGAAAATCTCTACTGGGTTCTCTGTGAAGCTAAGAAGTACACCAAGAGAATAAAAAGTCATGTTAGAAATTTTAACCTTTGAATATCTACATACCCAAAGAGTCCCTGGGAGCTCCTATGCAAATTGTAGCTGTGAACATAAGGTGACATCCAATATTGACCCTGTGGAAGTATTTGCCAATGTAAAAGAGGAGCCCCGTTGACCCTTGGAATATTTGGAGGACACTACAGAATGGTGTGAGAGGTGGTTTGGGATTGGTGGTTGCAGGGGGAAGAGGAAAAGGGAGAAAACCACTTCTCTTATTTTAGCAGGTGCTTCCATGGGATCAAAAGACCTTCCAGGAAAGGAACAGCAGCATTGGATTTCATCCATAGAAGTGAAATCAGAAGAATGTTTCAGGTCCCATCATCCCTGATCATTGGCCATGTTATCTCACTCTGATGGGAGATGGGAGTCCAACAACATCTGGATGGCCGCTGGAATATAGTCCATAGAGATACCACCATTGAATTTGATCTGGTTTTACTTGTATGGTTATTCATTAGATACATAAAGTAAGTGGAATTCAGTGGTGCATTTTTCTGATTTTTCCACCAATGCAAACATTTTGGCTTGCCAGATGGAACAATCTCCCCTTGCCTTCCTCTGTATGCTGGGTGAATTTGAGGCATGGGGTGTGGGGAGGAGAGGGGGAAGGCCCATTGTACAAGTTAGGTGGTTTTAGGGTGGAAAATAAAGACTTGTGCAAAGCTATGTGGTCTAAACCACTGAGCCTAGGGCTGTTTTGTGGTACAGGGATAGGTGAAGAGAAAGATGGTGTAACTAATTCTCCTGTGCCTAAGGAGTTACTTTGAGAGTTTAATGTTATTTTCTTAAGAGCTTCATCTTGTACATTTATTTGTTCAGACATGCAAAATTCATGTAGAGATCAATGATAATAAAACTGTTCTTTAACTTTTGACTGTTTTAATTAAATTAGAAGCACAAGGCACCAGATGGTCCTCTTTTATCCTTATACAACCTCACTGAAGACACATTAGTTTGTTTGTTTTTAAAGTAAATAACAGATTGGGAAACCAAGTAGAATCTATTGTCCCTGTTTGTTTTGTGTTTAGTTTTTCAATGGAGGAACAAAGCTAGAATATAATATATGAAAACAGGCCTGGTTCAAATTACCTGATTCAAATCATGGTTTATATGATGGGGAACAAGCCATGGTAAACCTCTGAGCTTGCATGCTTTCTCTCTCATCTTTGCCTTTGCATGTGAAGAAGGAGGCTCTAAGTTTCCATTTTCATTTGAAGAGAAACCATGGTACTCTGTTACATCCAGCTCAAGGAACTGTGGCTTGTTCTAACTTGAATTACCTAACAAACCAGGACCTGAAGCTTTGTCTTGAACCTGGTTTGTCTTAATAATTTAACCACTGTTCCCTGAAATCAATGTAATGTGGAACTGTGATTTGTTCCTAAAGTGAAAACAAGCTTTTCCTCTTCTCTTTCATACACAAATGAGAAAGGGAGCATCATTGCTAGTTGCATACACTATCCAAACCAGGCCACTGCCTTTTTAATTTCTTTCTACTATTACATTTTGTAATAGAAGAATTTAGTGCTCATAAACAATGGTAATAGTTAGACAATACAGAATAACTCAAAATGTTTATTGAAGGAAAAGTCATTATACGAAAGCTCATTTGCCATCCTTGTCTCGAATTTCTGAATCTGGATGAAATAATGTTTTAATTGTTTGTTTCTGTACACTGTACACTGACACAGCTGTATACATGGGGAAGCAGTCTTTGGTGCAAATAATAGTATTTTTTTGTACCCCACCCATCTGAGTGGGTTGCACCAGCCACAATGGGCGGTTGTGTGCTATGTGCAGATACCACTTCAAAAACCAGAAATCTCCCTTTCATTTCTTGGGACAAGTGAAAACTGGATTCGTATCTACAGATCCCCTGCCATCCCCCTCCTTTGTTGATCATTGTGATTACTGAGCATGCAGCGCAGCTACATCAGGACCAAAGTGACTTACAAAAATGAAAGCATCCATTTCATCCCATAAGCGTATTGCTCAGAAGCAATCAGATATATTGTTCATCTCAATCAATTATTCTCCAGCGAAGCGATGTGGATAGTGATGAGCTGGATTCTTGCAACAGTAGCATCAGGACTTGAGTCTTATGGCTTTTACCTGCCCCCGTCTTTGCTTGTCTCTTAAGCCCTTGTTCACCGGGCTGTTTTCCAGGATGTGTTTTGGGCAGTGCACCACCAATAGTCACCACCATATTGTTGATACTGATTTCCTGAGTTAGACTAAGATTGCTACTGAAGAGTCTCCTGCAGAGGCGTCAAGGCAGGCACTGAAGAGGAGGAGGGGAACTCCTTTGAATCAGTCCATGAAATAAGAAATGCTTTGAACCAATCCATGAAAAAAAACTGTGATGAAAGGCATGTGCATGGGTGAGTGATACTGTGTGTCTAAGTGTATATAATAAGCACACTGAACGTAAGATATCAGTGTGGCTGGTCTATTGGCCAGAATTAAAGAAAAACAAGTGTGAAGCCTTTCCTGGTACAATCTCATTGAAATCAACTCTATGATTTTTGAGTGAGTTTGATATTTCAGTGAGAGGTAACAAGCAATAAACATCTACTGATCAATCTGATAAAAAATGACAGTATGGTTAAATTGCAGTATCAAAGAAACCATAAAAAGACAAGATGACTTCCTTAACACACACACATACAGAGAGAGAGAGAGAGAGAGAGAGAGAGAGAGAGAGAGAGACTGTCCTAATGAAGAAGATAATTTGCAAAGTTAATTTCTTAAACCATTTAAAATTAACTTTTTTTCCTTTAAATATTTCAGATACAAGAAATCAGCCAAAGAAGAACCATTAGACAAAGGTAGAAAAGGAGTACTGGGGAGGTTGCATGTGACCTGAACTAATCCTTTTCTTTGTACTGATGTACAATTTGGAAAGATCTTGGAGGAAAGCTCATATATGAACCACTGAAACGCTATGTCAGAAAGAGGTGATGAAGTTTAAAATGGCAAATTAAAATGTCACCAAGGCCAGGTCACACTCACCTAAGTCTCCTTCATAAATGTGAAACCAAAATATGTAACCTATAATTAAAATCAGGCTCTCTATCAGAAGATTAGCACATAGCCAATGCAACCTCTTTTTTAAAAAGAAGGATGTGGGTAGTTGGGGGGGTGGATGGTGAGGAAACCAAATGAGCAAATGGCAGATTACTCAGGATACTGAAATAACCTGCAAACTGTGAAGAACTTAAAGATTTCTCCAGATAGGGTGAATATGCAAAAAAACAAACAAAAAAAAGCGGAGTGAATGAGTTTCATCGTAACTAAGTTCAGAGATCTAACAGGATTAAGTTACAGGAGAGTAAATTTACTGCGAATCGAAGATTAGGAGACATTTCTAAATGGTAAAAGTGGCTTGACAATGTAGCTAATTGCTTAAGAGGCCGTCAGCTTTCCCTGGCTGGAGGTCTCCAAGCAGAAGCTAGATAGCCATCTGTTGTGGGTGATGTAGCTCTGAGTTTCCTGCATAGGAAGCTGCCATATACTGAGTCACATATTTATTCTGTCTGGCTCAGTAAGGCCTACACTGAGAGGAAGGGGCACTGCAGAGTTTTTGACAAGGATCCTTCCTACCTAGAAATCCCAAGAATTGAAACTGGGACCTTCATCTGCATGCAAAGGGGGTGTGCTCTTCCACCAAGCTATAGCTCTTAACTTAACTGACTGACTGACACATTCCAGCACCTAAGGGGAACCCCAAAATGGGATGTCCCCACCTGCCAGGGAAGAAGGGGGTGAGCAAAATTCAAAATCAGGAACAAGGAGCAGAGGGAGAAAGATCATCATTGGGATCTGCTGCCCCTGGGGACTCTGCTGCCTGAGGCAGTCACCTCACTTGGCCTCATTGGTGGGCCAGGCCTGCCACAAGACCACCTCCAACTCTGCCTTTCTTTGTAATAATTACATAGAAATTTTCGTTCCCATATGCTCCTTTCAGTTGGTTCCCCCTCCATATGCATGCCTTTGTGAAGCAAAAATGGTAGCATTTCTCTAGATTTCCAACGGGAGAAAACCATGAGAAGTAATTTGCTACATATACCTCATCCCTTCCATCTCCAAACCTCTAGCATATCGCATACACCTGCAATCAATATTTTACCCACCTTGGTACCTGCAGAACTTTATTTTGATTAATCTGCTCTAATATTTGGTTAGATTCTTTGAAGCTGGTAAAAGCTGCAATTGATCTAAATTGCTATGCTTCTCCTGATTGGAATACTCATTTGGCAGTCGAGAGGATGGCAGAATTGTTCCAATGTCTTTTCGAGATAAGGTTCCAAATGTACAAACTGTGCTGTGCTGGCTTCTCTTGTCAACACAGACACAGTGGTTTGTCACAGTTTGATAAGCACAACAATTTATTCTGAAATTACAACCCAACGGGCGAACTGAGCCCCAAAGCGGAGCTGACTTGAGCATATGCTGCTGTCTGGTTAAAGGTCTGGCTGGTTTTTCACGAGCTCAAGCCATCAAACAATTATCAACTGTGCAGATTCTTACAAAAACCAGTTGCTTTTTAAAAAAATGTAGCCATTTATTTATGCACATAGGAAAGGTTACCTTGAATGCTACTGGTCCTTTCTATACTTCTAGGAGGATAAGGTGAAGTGTTCATCAAATGAGCACTGAAACAAAGTACCATTTGGTTTTGTCAACATTTTCATGCCCCCCTGACAAGTAAAGTCCCCCTTTTAGGAATTGGGGAGCATGAATCAAAAGGATGTAAAAATGCTCATGGGTGGAGGGAAAGAGTGTGTTCCCATTGCTAAGGACACCAGACTGGTACACAGTGTAGTTGCCTGAGCTTTGTCTGGTTGGCTATAGGAGGTTGTGATGTCATCATATTCAGTATGTGATCCATAACCAGCTAGGATGTCAAAAAGGCCGTCGTCAGAAGCAGTATGGGGTTGCCCAGGAGACCCCAGAGGGCAGCCCCTGTCATTTCCTCCCTAGGGGTGGGAGGAAACTGGCAGCCCCTCCTGTTGACCAAGAGGCTGCTGCAGAGGTAGCATTGTGGGGATTGCCAAGGAAGTGGCAGATCTAGCCTCCACTCTGCAGCTGTTGCTGCCACCATGGCAGCAGCGGGTGAGGCATTCCTTGGAAACCGGATCTGCTGCCCCTGCACTTGCCTCACCTTGCCTCATAGGTGAGCTGGCCCTGGCATGACCCATTGTGCCAGGCGCTTTGGCCCTATTACATTTGCTTGATGAATCCAGGACGTAAGCACCATGGAAGGGCCGCGGGTGACGCTGTGGGTTAAACCAAAGAGCCTAGGACTTGCCGATCAGAAGGTCGGCGGTTCGAATCGCCGCAACGGGGTGAGCTCCCATTGCTCGATCCCTGCTCCTGCCAACCTAGCAGTTCGAAAGCATGTCAGAGTGCAAGTAGATAAATAGGTACCGCTCCGGCGGGAAGGTAAACGGTGTTTCCGTGCGCTGCTCTGGTTTGCCAGAAGCGGCTTAGTCATGCTGGCCACATGACCCGGAAGCTGTACACCGGCTCCCTCGGCCAATAAAGCGAGATGAGCGCCACAACCCCAGAGTCGGCCACGACTGGACCTAATGGACAGGGGTCCCTTTACCTTTACCTTTAAGCACCATGGAACCCAATAGGACTTATTTTCTAAGTAGGCATGTGCAGGATTGTGCTGCAAGGTCAAAATTCTAAGGCAGCCTTCCCCAACCTAGCGCCCTCCTGGTGTTTTGGACTACAAGTCCTGTCATTCTTGATCATTGGCCTTGCTGACTGGGGCTGATAGAGGTTGGATTCCAACAATGGGCTGGAAAGGTCAGCCTATGGACACTTGCTAGGCCGCTTTTTGAACTGAATTGCACAGTAGTTTTTCTTTCAGAATATTTAGAATTGCTTCCTTCTCAGGTAAAGTTCTTCTTAGTGGGCTGCGGAGCTTTTTAAAAAACAAGATGGGGCAGGTTCGGGTCAGCAAATGCATCTAATCTATATTTGCTTTGGAGCCCAGTAACATGTCTTGCACAGGCCTATTATACTTCTCAGGTTTTGACAGACGCATCAGTTGTGACAGGATGAGATCTTCCAATTCTCCAAGAAGCATAGTGTTCTCTTTTTTTACGGCTTCTCTTTTCTCTCTTTTTTTGCTCCCATTTCTTTGCAGATTTTTCATCTTGCACTTTTGAGAGATGATATCTGCAGAGTCTTTGAGCACTGCCTGTTATGCAACATTGAGGGAAAGTGATGTTATTATGAATAATAATTTCTGTCACTGGTGGTGTCTGGTCTGAACAGAGTGGCTGCCAGAAAGTATGGGAACAATCTCTGAAAAACACCAGATCCCATCAAGGGGGAAAAAAACAGCAGGATAATGAGGGGGGGGGGACAAGATGAAGGAGAAGACTTGATGAACATTTAAAATATTTCTTTTTAAATTCTAGGTGCCATGGCAACCTAAATAGCCAATTGCATCAAACCCCATAGCAACTCCATAACAACACACATCCTGGCTAAGACAAATAAATAAATAGATAACATTTATTCAAGACTTTCAAAGAGTTTGGTCTTGCCTCAGCTTGAATCACATATAGATAAAAGGACTCACAGATTGCAAGGTTTGACACAGAAAATGCCTCTGAACATGTACAAAGTCTGGATTATCAGTGTACCACAAGCACACAAAAAAAAGTATGTAGTTGGGAATAATCAGTCTGGAGAGTATGAAATTTCCAAATATTTCCTCACACGTAAACACAAAGGAAAGGGAGAGGGGTCATATATGCATATATCTATTGGCTATACTATAGCTTAAAGACCAATATTTATGTGCCTGTTCCCATTTCAGTTATTTGGGGCTGAATTTGTACTTCAGGAAGAGGAGGCAGATATATTAGTGTGGATTATGAGCTAGGGTGGCAGTTTTTGTGCTAACCAGGCCTACACCCCAACTGAAAGGGATCCAGAAAATCAGTTTCTTCCAAGAGCACCTGGATCTGGTGTGCGACTAGGCCATACAAGAACCCAGCCCAAGAAGAAAAGATTGCCAACTGGCCAGTAATTACTTAGATTTTCTGGATCCAGGCAGTGGTTTTTATCAAGGACCAATTTCCATCAAATTATTTCTGAGTATGTACACTGAAAATTCTGAAAGCAAGGACGCCTTCAGAACCAAGATAAGACGCTTAAACTGAGGGACACGGGTGGTGCTGTGAGTTAAACCACAGAGCCTAGGACTTGCCGATCAAAACATCGGCGGTTTGTATCCTTGTGACGGGGTGAGCTCTCGTTGCTCGGTCCCTGCTCCTGCCAACCTAACAGTTCAAAAGCATGTCAAAGTACAAGTAGATAAATAGGAACCGCTCCAGCGGGAAGGTAAACGGCGTTTCCATGCACTGCTCTGGTTCACCAGAAGCGGCTTAGTCATGCTGGCCACATGACCCGGAAGCTGTACGCCGGCTCCCTCGGCCAATAAAGCGAGATGAGCGCCGCAACCCCAGAGTCAGTCACGACTGGACCTAATGGTCAGGGGTCCCTTTACCCTTTACCTTTATTAACAAAGCTGCCATGTTTAAATGTCCACTGTTTCTTTGCAAAGGAGGAGGATAGGGGGAGAATATTTTTCTCTCAGCAGAGAAGCAGCTGTGACAGCAGGGACCCCTTCTATACCAATGCAAGATATTTTTCAGTTTACCTAGGTGTTAAGTATTTTTACAGCTGCAATGCCTATACGTCCAAAATATCTTTGCAAGGGAGGTGAACAGGGATACCCTTCCTGCCTGCTGATTTGCCGTGCCCCAGTGATGTCCTAGCAGCTCCACCTAGTCTGGTGGGCACCAGCCACCACTTTTATTTCTTTTATATATTTGTATTGCTATACATGTTCTTTAAAATGGTAAAATATTGCAAGCAAGGTCCTGATAAAATGGGGCCTCGCTGTCTCCCACTATGTCAACAATTCATTCATGGGAAAGAATTGTATTATGTGCATTCCAAGAACTCTATTCATCAAGCCCATGGTTTTACCATAGACTGGAGTATTGAGATGTCACTCCAGATTCAATGCTTTGCCCCTGGCAACAGATGAGATGGACCAGGAGTGCCAACTAGGCTCTGCGACCATGGGTGCTCGGGGCTTTGGGTGCCATGCAGCATGCATAGCCCTGGCACTGAAATTTGTGGGTGCCTGGCCCATTCATGGGGAATTTTGTGGGTGCTCAGGCACCCAGGGCCCCAGGGAGGTAACACCTATGAGATGGACAACAGATTGGGGGGGCACATTTTCTTTTTTCTCTGTTATGTACTGAAGTTCTCACCCTGGGCCAGCAGGGGGATACTATAGATAGTTTTCACTCAGGTCCACATATGCAAATAAGGGGTTGAAAGTGACGTTCAGTGATTGGATAGTTACAGAAAATGGTTACTGTTGCGTTCTAGTGGAGCTCTATATAAGGGCTGGCTGAACCCTTCAGTTCAGTTCTGTTCTGGCCTGTGAATAAACAAGAGCTGTTTGAAGAATCGCTGTGTCGTCTGATATGTTCACCCACAACTTAACAATCTCTATTTCAAAATATGGCAGTGAGAACATTAACTGGCACCAGGGATCAAGAGCCCTTTATCTGCACTGGTTTCCATTTTGTTTCCAGGCCCATTCAAGGTGCTGTCTTTGACCTATAGAGAGGGAGAGGGAGAGAGAAAGAAAGAGAAAGACTCCATGTGCCCAACGTGTTTCAGAACAAACGCTTCTCAGGGGCATATTTTAGCAGCAGTTCTTACCAAAGCACAAGACACTTTATAACTCCTGTACGAAGGATTTGTTCTGAAATGTGTCAAACAAGCCTGGAATAAATCTCATTCCAAACACTTGGAGTTTCTTACTCTTATTTTGCCCATCAACGATGCTTTGTTTTGTGACTGGTTTTTTGGTCTATAAAGCTGAAATACTTAGCTTAGGGCCTCAGTACCTAACAAAACACATTCTCTACTATACACTTACCCAGAGCTTCATGTCATCTCCATGTACCTCCTCAATCTGAAGTTTAGAGCCCTGCCACAAGAGAAAGGGTATTTTCAGCAGGGTCCCCCAAGGCTAGAGATCTCTCTCCCTAGGGAAACTCACCTGGCCCCTACACTGTAGTAGGATTTTCTATGCATTCTGCAGCATTTAGTTTTGATGCATTTATCATTTATTAATACAATTTTCCTGTCCCTTTTGTTTGGACGTCACAAATCTTGAAGTAGGATTGTACTAAACAAGTGCATAAACTACTATTTTTTTGAAGATACATTTTTATTTTGACAAAATATTCCTTTTCATAAGATATAATATTATGAAAAAGAGCAACTTTAAATTAGATCATATATCTAAATATTCTGTAAAACAAAACAAAACAAAACAAAGAAGCATAATTATTTTTATGAAGTTATAGTATGATACCAAAATAACACATCAATTCTGGTTGGTTGGTTTCTTTGCTACTAAAGCTTTCTGCTATCCACGGATGCCTGAATAAATAATTGTTCCCATTTATTCATTACAACAAACCCAACTGTGCACTGAAAAAAGGCAAACTACTACCCCTGCTACAGATAACAACTCCTAGATCTCCAGATGAAGGGGGGGGGGAATCCCTTAGACACAATAATGGGAGTCAGATTTGTTTGACTCTACACAGAATGAGCAGATTAGTGATGTAGCCAAAGTTTGTAATTACAAATTTGTCCAGCTCCTAATTCTTGGCTGTGTTCTGCATCAATCACTGAAGCAAGTCCTCCCCTGGCTCAGAATATAATATTATTGCTCTTCAAGTGTTACTTATTGCAAAGGGCCACACAAATACACAAGCCCTCTGTTCTATTCTCCTAACAACAACAACAACAGCAACAACAACAATTTATTATTTATACCCCGCCCATCTGGCTGGGTTTCCCCAGCCACTCTGGGCAGCTTCCAACAAAGTATTAAAATACAGTAGTCTGTTAAACGTTTAAAACTTCCCTAAAGAGGGCTGCCTTCAGATGTCTTCTAAAAGTCTGGTAGTTGTTCTTCTCTTTGACATCTGGTGGGAGGGCATTCCACAGAGCGGGTGCCACTACCAAGAAGGCCCTCTGCCTGGTTCCCTGTAACCTGGCTTCTCGCAGTGAGGGAACCACCAGAAGGCCCTCGGCGCTGGACCTCAGTGTCCAGGCAGAACGATGCGGGTGGAGACGTTTCCTTCAGGTATACTGGGCCGCGGCCGTTTAGGGCTTTAAAGGTCAGCACCAACACTTTGAATTCTGCTCGGAAACGTACTGGGAGCCAATGTAGGTATTTCAAGACCGGTGTTATGTGGTCTCGGCTGCCGCCCCCAGTCACCAGTCTAGCTGCCACATTCTGGATTAGTTGTAGTTTCCAGGTCACCTTCAAAGGTAGCCCCACGTAGAGCACATTGCAGTAGTCCAAGCGGGAGATAACCAGAGCATGCACCACTCTGACGAGACAGTCTGTAGACAGGTAGGGTCTCAGCCTGCGTACCAAATGGAGCTGGTAAACAGCTTCCCTGGACACAGAATTGACCTGCGCCTCCATGGACAGCTTTGAGTCCAAAATGACTCCCAGGCTGCGCACTATAAATTTGTGTTGAACAAGTTTGTCCTGAGCAGGACCTGATAGCTGAGGGAGGAGTGTAGCACGGGCCCCTCAGGTGTTGTAGGATAATTTCTAAAGTGGGAAGTCTTAGGTTCCTCGCAAAGGGTAAAAAAAAGGTTCCTTGCAGGGCCGGGCCAACCATTATGTATGATGTCACATGTGGGGGAGTGAGCGTGGTTTCCTAAAAGTGGTCTGGCAGGCCACATTTGCTCTGAGCTGGAGGTTCCCTAACCCTGAGCTAGGTGGATCAATGGTCTGATTCAGTAAAAGGCAGCCTCCTGTGTTTTGTAACTTGTACCATCAATTTTCAATGGGATCCAGCTTTACAAGACTATGTCAGTGCCAAGTTTTCTATATTTAAGTTGATCCTCCTGACAAACTAAGTATTAGCATGTCTTCTTTGAAATAAGACCTACTGAGTTTGATGGGGCTTACTCTCAGGTAAGTACACATAGAATTGAGAAGTTAGTGATACAACATTCTTCTATTTCTAAAGCGTGTGCTTTCAAACTTCTCTGTGACTCCACACGCTTCAGATTTGGCTCAGCTTAAGAGCATTTTATTTTCCAACTCTCATCTACTAAATGACAAGATGCCTTAAGAAAAGTCATTGTTGTTTCTACATTGGGGGGGGGGGGAGTCAGATGACCCAAATCACCTCTCCTTCACTTTGAAACTATCTTTCATTATAAGACCAGCTACGAATGACATCAGCATCACATCCTTCATAAAATGTGTGACAGTTTGCACCAAGTTTAAATATTTCTTTGCTGGTTCTCACTTCCTTGGGATTTCATCTTCTTAAAGTCTTTAGAAGAGTCAGATCTTCTCTTTCTCTCACTCTGCGACATCAACACTATCCAGGTAAACTCCTGACTTCCCAGGCTTCCAGCCATCCAATCCCCCACTTGTTGGAAATATCCCCTCTGTCTTAGAAAGTTCTGGAATTAAATATTTGTCACAGCTGTTCTCAGACACAGTATGTCTGCTGTCTACCCTGGAGTGAAAACAAATAGCAGCCAGTTTTCTGGCCATACGTTCCATCTGGGACTTTGCCATCTGTCATTGTGTTTGTACAGCTATTTAGATTTCCAGTTCATACCAAACAAATTCCACTAATGGTACTAGCAGAACATCAAACGGCAATAACAGAGAGATCATATAGATGGCAAAACTGGTGCTAGTCTCTGAATGCTTCCATCTGTTCACAGCTTTAAATATTGTTCATTATAATTGCTTCTTGAAAGGGGGGAAAAAACTAGTGTGGTGGTCGGTGCTCCCTTTACAAATATCACAGGGTGGCAAAAGTAAGAAACTAAGTACTGTGTCATTTTCTATTAGCCTAGAAGATGTCAGCTGGGACTTTGCTGGGACTTTGGATATATTAACTGTTAGATCAGATTAGACAAGAAGAAATATACGTTAGTCAGACAAGCTGCCTTGAGACAATATATATATATATATATATAGATGGAAATTAAAACTTGGCACTTCTAACTTATTGAAAACATTTTTGTGACTGTGTTTTAAAAAATGAACATCTAAGCTTGCTGTGCCTTATAGATTCAGTGCAATTGTTTTCCTTGAGGTATCGGTACATTGCACCAAAAAGCAACATTATAAAAGGGTTACGTTTTTCTCCCTAGTATGAACTCAGAGAGTTCTTTTGTCTGATCCCAAAGACAACTGATGTTTAAAGCAACAAAGCTGAGTTCTTTTTTTTACAAAAACAAAAACAAAGGCAAACACATGACAAAAGCAAACACGCGCCTATCTGATGTATGCATAATGTCATCTGTTCTTTCTGGAAGGAAGCATGGGCTCTTGGCATTCTTGCCTTTCCTCCAATTCCACACACACACACAAACACACACGGAGAGAGAGGCAGAAAGTTTTCAGCAGAGCTGCCAGCTCTCTCATTCTTGCAGAATGAGGCGCTCTCATTTATTGTCTCAATTTCAACTTGCCTGGGGCCTAAAATAAAGACAGTCACAAGTGATTTCAGTAGGATATTCACAGACATGTGTTTGCTTTGCTTTTCCAAGTCAACTGTGTAGGTCTCTTTCACTCTCTCTTTCCTTCTCAGTATTAACGCACTGATATTTATATAAAACAAAAAATGTCAAAACATGGGTAGCAACCAGCTGAGCCATATCAGAAAGAGATGTAGCTGTAGAGTATGTTCAAAACATCATCTACATTATTATTTTAAAAACGACAAACTGGACAATAAATGAATTATTGATCATCTGGCTCGAAGTTAATGAAAAAGCAGTACAGTCGAATCTTGGTTCTCGAACAGAATGCATCCCGGGAGTCCGTTCGACTTCTGGAACTGTTCAAAAACCAAGACACAGCTTCCGATTGGCTGCAGGAGTGTCCTGCAGCCAATCGGAAGCCGCAGAAGCCGCGCCAGACGTTTGGCTTCCAAAAATCATTGAAAACCCGAACACTCACTTCCGGTTTTTGATCGTTCGGGAGCCGAAACATACAAGTTACAAGGCGTTCGGCAACCAAGGTACAACTGTACTTCGTTGCATTTAAATTAATATGTGTACTGCCAATATAGGAGCTTTTTGAGAATGATTGCCACATTTGGATGACATAGCAAGCCGTAAAGTATGGCTTACCATGAACAAGCAGCGTGCTAGTGCACCATGACAAATTGTACCCACTAGCACATGCAACAAACCATAAGCCTTGGCTTACTGTGACATACAAACAAATTATGAGCACTGGTTCAGATATCATGGTAAACTAAGACTTTTGGTTTGTTGATTGCTCTATGGGTGTAGCGCAGGGAGAACAATTCCACAATGGGCTGTGTATTCACAAAAGGCTATGGTTTATCACAGTGATGTCTGAACGTCACCATGGAAGTGAATAAACTCCAGGGGACTGAGGTCCCTTCAGATCCTCACCCCAATAAAAGATTTGAGGGAGGGAGGCCCCTCAAAGCAAATAGGCATTGACATTCAAATGGTGTGTGTGTGCCACATCATGTGATCGATTACATGGGGCGGGACTGACCTAGGCCCCCACAATATTTTATTCAAGTTGCCCCCTGATCAGAGGTATAAGGAAAGACTACCTATTATCATAATGTAGAGTCAAAATGGCATCAACAGTAAATTTTCAGTCTTGGCTGCATTGATGCAAATCCCCCATTCACTCTGTCTCTCTCACAAGCAGTTTCTTGGGCATACATCCCACTGGCATCCGTGAAAATTACGTCCCCGTCATAGCTTCCGTGGGGCTGCAAGTATCTTGGGGACTGTGGACCCCTATTCCTATTCCTCTCAGATAGCTGCAACTTCCAGAGTTTCCTGAGAAGAGAGATTGGCTGCTATGCCACTCTGAGAATTATAGCACAGGGAGGGCAATAGGGATTGCCGAACAACTCTCAGCACCCTTAACAAACTAAATTTCCCAGGATTCTTTTGGGGAAGACATGTTTAAAGTGGTACTGCTTTAAACATATTGAACTAAAAGAAGACAAGTTCTTCCAACTGTGTCCCCTGCTTTTCTGTTTACTGGGAATATTTTTATTCACATCAGAAAAAAAAATAATTGATTACAAACATTTTTGAAAATCCAGAATTCCTCCAAAGTCCTAAACATTGTCCTTATGCATTCTTCCCTGTCTCCACTATTTATTAGTATGTTGGCATTCACATCTGCTCTATTTTAAGAGCATTTGAGGTTGCAATCAGAGAGGAGTGATGACAGACGCGTGGACGCAACTGGGCTTTACTGATCGTACACAAAGGGGTGGACTGCTCTTAATGAAGAGCAGCTTAGAGTTTAGGATGCAGAAATGGCTCGCAGTCTGGAAGTGTAAAACAATATGAATGTGCCCCCGTCCCCCCAAAAAACCAACCCTTCAAAATAAATGCTGGAAGATTCCTGAACACTATAAACCATTCCATCCAAGTGTCCTAGTTTAGCAAAACAAAACAAAACTCATCCCCCAATCATCCCAGTTTTGAACGATACAGAACTACAAGCCAGGTAATGCTGTAGCCTTGGGACACATATTATGACAGGAAGAACTGCCAACCTCCATTTTCTTGATGTACTTGGTCTGATGAGTCCTGATACACAGAAGGCTGAATTCATGGAAGGGCAACGGGGCCATGCCTCCTGAATAGACCTCCAGCAGCACCCTACTGGCGCCCACCATGCATTGAGCATGGTGCTGAGCACAAACACCAGCAGAAAGGTGCCTACTTACATTTGGTTGGTCATGCATAGGCAATTGTGAGACCTGGGCTGAATACAGGGGCTCTGGGGAAAGCAGGTGCTGTCAGAGAGAGTTCCACTTACACTTCAAATGTTTAGCCCTAGCTGTGGAAGAGGATTTCTGAACACCTCATCTCAGGTGACACCAAAACCTATTAGTACTAGATTAGGTATTTCTGTGGGTTATATGCTGCAGGTCTGATTTTCAAAGGAATCATGGCCTCAATTAACCTCAGCTTTTGTTTTCCTACATTGTTGGTCAGATTCTGGTCAAAGGAAATTCAGAATATTGTAAGGGGGAAATACCCTGTGCTGTACATGACTTGAGGCCCACTGGTGTCTATAAAGTTATCAAGAGATTACAGATCAAGCCGGTTAGAAATGAAGTTGCAAGTGTGTACCTGCAGCTCATTAGCATTCCTTTTGCATTTCTTTGTGGTACATAAGAGCATTTTCCCCCTATTTCTTTCATTAATGTTAAACTTACCATGGCAAAAAATGAGATCCAGGCCAGAAAACAAATCAGACATGTACAATCCAGCCTGCAGGTGCAAGCTCTGTTCACATTATGGTGAGATCGTATAAAGATTTTTTTATTGATGAAGGTTTTATTACCCCTTCCCCACAATGTAATATAAACAAACCTGTATAAAGAGTAGAGAATGTGTCTCAGTGTTTTTATTGCCATGGATGGGGGGTAACCTGCTGTACAAAATTCTGCCTTATTTCAAGCTAGCTACATACCCCCCTGAAGGGAAATTTAAACCAGGAGTGAGATGGGAAATCAAAATTCTTTACAGGTTATTGAAAATGTTGATTTATGGCAAATGGAGGGAGGGACAGTTGACACAGGGCATGATCCCTCCATGCATGAGAGTGGAATGACTGCACATGGAGGGATTCCCAGAGGGGTTAGACTGCCTTCTTCCTTCATCTCAAAGTCCATTTCCAGAAGCCCAATTTAAAGCACTGTCCTTGAGGGCTGCCTTCACTAGTATGCATGTTGCATGGGTGCTGAAAGCTTTGGACTTCCAGCTCTACAATTCTATGATTCTATGACATTCACAGCTTCATGTACCATGGTTCTAAGCTGATTATCCTGGTTTGTTAAGTCTGGAAAGCCTGGATTATTGCAAACCAGGGTCTCCATGTTAAAGCTGGTATGTGGTGGGAAGAAGACGAGAATATGTGACCCTGGTGCTCATCCATAACTTCATAAACAAGACAGATGTCTGAATGAAGTCAGCCACTCAACGTGCAGCTGTGGCTTCTTGGACCACTGGGTGGCCTTACCCAAATGTGGGAATGTCAGCTGAGCAGGAAACCAAGCAGGAAGGCTTACAGGAAGGAGTAAAGAGGTGTGGAGGTCAGAAAGAGAATAGCAGAAGTATTTGAGTTTGAACAGCATGAACAGCCTCCATTCCAAAAAGGACAACGGCTCTAAAAACATTTCTGAGCTACTGGGTTGGTCTACACATCCAGTAGACTTGGTGGGAGTAGAAACCTGAGATGTTAAAGCAAAAATAGTATCTTGCCTGCAGTCTGAATGCTGTCATATGTTTAAAAGGAGTCCTGCAAGTAAAAAAAAAACTAACATACCAAGGGGGGAAGTCCTAGCTCAGCCCTTTGCCCCCTATTTTAGTTTTCATCTCGCAGGTAGCTTTATTAGTGCAAAGAAACATTTTAAAATGTGATCCTTTACCTGCAGGTTGAAGTATTGAAGGCACTCTGCTGCCTGAGAACACCACAGTCTGCTGCATGATTATATCACGCCAGAAAATGCTACTGAAAGATTGTTTGAGGAATAGTGTTTGTTTAGCCAACACCATGCTTTTAAAAGCTTATCCTTAGACGCTTGTCATGACTTTACAAAATGATGTCATTCATCTTACAAGAAGGAGAAGCTGTAGCAGTACCCTTACACTTTATTCCTCAACTGCAGATATTACAGTTCTTTACAAGAGAGCCATTTACACTTTTTCATCTGCTTCATGTCCCAATAGTGGTTCTTTAAGATTCTCAGTCCTGAAAAAGATTGCACTGGAGTCTTTGAAAAGAAAGTGGAACGAGAGCTAGATGAATATGCCAGCTAGACTCCATCAAGTGGCATCCTTTGTTGAGAATTTGGAGTCCTGGCTAACATTCACTTTTTCTCTCGGCTCCAAAAATGTCCTCAACATCTTTCTCTGAAAGGTCACTTGACATTTGCAGAAACGATTTAAATGCCATGAGGTATGCTTCCGCACCCCACTCGCACCCACTTCATCCCCACTAATATAGTCCTAGTTCTTGTCTTACAGAAGTAGCTATTGTTGCCCACTGCTCTTCCTCACCTCCTTCAAGTACAAGTTTAAATGCTTCAGTGTATATGCACGCCTGCAGTGAAACATAAGAGCATAAGATGAGGCTTCTGGATCAGGCCAATGGCCCATGTTAATCTAGCATCCTGTTCTCAGAAGGGCCAACCAGATGCCTGTGGGATTTAGCCACTCTGCCCACCTGTGATTGCCAGCAAGCATCATTCAGAGGCACCCCCTGGCCTGCCTCCCAAGCTCCTTTCTTCATTTTTTTCCCAGTGAACCTTTCTTTGCTACATCACTCACTGCATTCCGCCACCATGTCTCCTTTCAATATGGCATTTAGCAATGATTACTGCCTGTTCAGCAGCCCACATGGTGCCATCATATTTGTTAGCCTGGGGGAATAACGAAAGCTGGAATTGGAGCATCTGTTGGTGCAGGAGAACTTCCATTTTCCCCTTCACCACAGGCTGATGGACGAGGCTGATCAGAACATGGGAACTGGGCAACACTGTTCAAGGAGGGTGCATCTGAGATCTAAGATACCTAGCGCTTCTGGAAAGACGACTCCGAGTTTTCAGCAGAGATTTAGAATTACGCAACGTGTGTTTGTGGGAATAAGTAGCCTGAGCTGCTCTTTAAAAAGGATAACGTCAGACCCAACAGGAACACCAGTGAAAAAGGCACTCCATTCTGTTGTGAAGCATTGCTATAAACGGTAAAACTGGCAGTGAAAACTGTTGTGAGTCGTATACCTCACTCCCAAATGAACTAGATTCCTACATTGCAGGGGATTGGACTAGATAGCCCTCAGGGTCCCTTCCGACTCTACAATTCTTTGATTTCGTGGAAGATTGAGACTGTGAGTAGTAGCCATTGGTAGCCTTGTCCTCCATGAATTATCCTAAGCCTCTTTTAAAGTCATCCAAATTGGCGGCCATCACTGCCTCCTATGGGAGCCAGTTCCATAATTCAACTATGCACTATAGGAAGAAAAACCTTTTTTAAAAAAAAGCTGTCTGAATTTTCCAACATTCGGCCTCATTGGAGTTCTAGTGTTATGCCACGCATAGTTTTATAAACTTCTGTCATGTCACCTCTTAATTGCCTTGACTCTGACCAAAAAAGTCCCAATAGCTGCAGCTTTTCCTCATCCAGCCCCTTGGCCTTTTTGGTTGCCCTTTTCTGAACCTTTTCCACCTCTGTAATATATACATTTCAAAGTGAGGCAAGCAGAACTTCACACAGCATTCCAGATGTGATCGCACTTTAGATTTGTCTAGTGGCATTGTGATATCAGCAGTTCTTATTTTCAATTCATTTCCTAATGATCCTTAGCATGGCGTTCTTCGTAGCTGCATCACACTGGATTGACAGCCTCTTTGAGCTATCTATGACTACTATGACTCCAATATTCTGTTCCTGGTCAGACACTTAATGAGAGTATATGTGAAATTAAGATCCCGCCCCCAACATGCCCTTGTTTACACTGAATTGCATTCACCATTTTCCCATTGCCCATTCAGTCAGTTTGGAGAGGTCCTTTCAGAGGTCTTCACAATCTCTCTGTGTTATGTCAGAAGTAGGTTGTGAGCAGATACTGTCCGTGAAATGGCTGGAAATCATGAATCTGAAACAAACTAGGAAGTCAGGTCAGCTTGCAAACCCTTTGGATCTGTAAAGAAAGATTCTGCTGCATTCAGAATGTTATTATGGGAACAGCTCCTAGGAGAAAGTGTGAGCAGGTGCTACTTCCGTCAAAATGATCACCTCCTTCAGATCGTGGTGCACAGTTCAAGCCTTCTTCTGCCTAGATATTCTGTTTGTTCTCTCTATTATCTTGCCAAGCATACTGTGTGCCAACCCTCTAGTGAAAACTTTCCTTCTACTGAACAGGCATCATTTGATGACACATGACTAGGAGCCAATTTGGATTTCAAGCATCAAAGTCTTGTTCAGCTAAGCAAAAAAGAATCTTCCAGTGCATTTGGAAGAATGTGGTTAAATCAACACTATAGGGCAGTTTCAGAGGAAGGAAATGTTAACAATGGAAAATGCTGAGCAAAACAAATACCCTACCAATGCTGCTAATGCTTCTTGTTGTTGTTGTTGTTGTTGTTGTTGTTGTTGTTGTTGTTGTTGTTGTTGTTGTTGTTGTTGTTATTTCTACCCCGCCCACTCTGGGTGGCTTACAACATATCTGAAAACATAATAAAAACATCAATCCTTTAAAATTTCCCAAAACAGAGCTGCCTTCAGATGTCTTTTAAAAGTCAGATAGTTGTTTATTTCATTGACATCTGAAGGGAGGGCATTCCACAGGGAGGGTGCCACCACCAAAAAGGCCCTCTGCTTGCTTCCCTGTAACTTCATTTCTTGCAGTGAGGGAACCAGCAGAAGACCCTTGGAGGAGGACCTCAGTGTTCCAGCTGGGCGATGGGGGTGGAGATGCTCCTTCAGGTATACTGGGCTTTAAAGCTCAGCATCAACACTTTGAATTGGGCTCAGAAACGTACTGAGAGCCAGTGATGATCCTTTAGGGCCAGTGTTATATGGTCCCAGCAGCCGCTCCCAGTCACCAGTCTAGCTGCTGCATTCTGGATTAGTTGTAGTTTCCAATTCACCTTCAAAGGTGAATAGAGCGCATTGCAGTAGTCCAAGCAGGCGATAACCAGTGCATGCACTCTTTGATTCTTTGGGGAAGTCATGTGAATAAATGTATGGTGTGTATGCAGCCTGAGACTAGGGAGGAAGAATTTGGCAGGCAGAACTACCCCCTGAACTGGCTGTAAGTAAGAAGGCAGGGAGGTGAGGGCTGGCTTGAGGACAGACTGAGGTTGGTGGAGAAGTGCTCCATTTGCACTAAACGACCAGTCTCCACTGAAGGAGGTGGGTGGCCTGGAGGAAATAGAGAGCAGGAGTTGTGACTGCCTCTTTTCCTTCTTCCAAGAGACTGGCTGCTCCCATGTGCTTCTCCCCAAATGCAAGTATTTCCCAGCATGATTTTAAAAGAATGTTTATTCATACTTTAAAGACAGCACATGGTCCAGAATTCCAGGAACAACTCAATGCTTGCAAGATTTCCTGTATTATGGGTGGGATAGAAATTTGAAGGGGGGGGGGGAATCCAACTAAAAGGTTAAAGAGTGAAATACGTTGTCATTCATTCCCTGCTTTCTTGCATGAAGCATTGGGTACAATATGTAGAAAGCTTGCTCTTGCTTGTCTCATGGGTTAGTCTAGCCAGATGTTCCTTTCTTTTTAGGTTGGAGGCTGGGCTGGATGGCCTTTTGACTCTTTTAAACCCTTATTCAGTTCCATTTATACCCAGCAGCGCTCGCCCACAGAGAGCACAATAGACACAAAATGAATAGATGGAAAAGATACAAGGGTAATAAAAATGAGCTGCCAGTCATTTGGATTTTTGTTGCCGATTAGGTGAGGGAATATTTTTCTTTCTTCTTCTGGCCAGGAAACTAGAATGTAATGGGCGGGGGGGGGGCGTGCTTCTCAACGCACCACCTTCTTTGCAACCACCTAGATTGGAAAATGAATGTAGGTGCCAGTGAAGTCCCCTGACAGCACCTTTCAGTTTGCGTGTACTGCTCTAAGCTCATGCACACACTTCTACAGTGGTACCTCAGGTTACAGACGCTTCAGGTTACAGACTCCACTAACCCAGAAATAGTACCTCGGGTTAAGAACTTTGCTTCAGGATGAGAACAGAAATTGTGCTCTGGCGGCGCGGTGGCAGCAGGAGGCCCCATTAGCTAAAGTGGTGCTTCAGGTTAAGAACAGTTTCAGGTTAAGAACAGACCTCCAAGTTCTTAACCTGAGGTACCACTGTACATGCAACAGAGTTGAGATGAAGTACAGAAGGTCCTATTATTCTGCTTACAAGGCATGGACCTCCTTGCACATGCCTGATAGATACAGAGCAAAGCTTAGCATCCCTTATGCCTAGATGTGATCATGTGAGAGTAAGGGAGGACTGGTACTGGCAACTTGCAAAAGCACATTAAGTTGGCAAAGCACCAGGGACTAAGACCTGGAACAGGTACCACTATTTTTTGTTCTCAAGCTTTTTTAAAAAGGGGGGAAAGCCGATTGCACCAGCAAGAATATGCATGAACAAGTCATACAACCCCATATTCAGGGCAAGGGCCTCCCATGGCCAGCAACTGTCACCATTTGCTTGACCAGTGTGACTGAAGGAATTCAAAATCATCTGTCTTGCATTTTTTCATGAGCCTCGTAGTGTCTTTTTCATATCTTTGTGCTGCTGCAATATGGCAATGAAATTGAACTGCCATAGCTGTATACATCAGGGATGTCTTCCCAGTCTTCTCTATCGCCTCAAACGCAACCCTGTCAAACCACTTTCCTCACCAGCTTTGCTTAGCATTTTTGCCTGGCTGGAATGTGTCCTTAAGCTCTGCTGATGATTCTTCCTTGCCAGGATGGAGAATGTGGGGAGGGGGGAGTTGCAGAGTAGCCTACTGTACAAAGGTATAATTCACATCCATTGCCCTGTGGCTCTGCTCACCACTAGCATATAGCACTTGGGATGTTGACCTGACGGGGATGCAGCCATTGAGCTGGAAAAGGCCCCCCACATCTGGTACACACAAGCTGTCTCTTAGGAATCCACATCCTTTGGTCCTCTGCACTAAACTTCTAATGTGTGTGCATGTGTCGTGCATAAAATGAAAACGGATCATTATGAATTTTGCAAGAAAGCGCCATCATGTTAATTGCAGCTGCAACAGCTTAACTGCAAGTCTAGCCGCTTGGTATGCAGAAACCCCAAGTTCCTTGTACAATCAGACGGCCAATACAAGGAGTGAAATCCAAGATTCTCATTGAAAACTACCCCACAAGCTGTTCATTAAACAAAGTAAGGGGACTATAAATTCAGTTTATTAGAAATCGTATGTACCTTGATGTGATTAAGGGGATTTGTAAAGCATGGAAAGAAACGGGCACTTTGTCTCACCTGAAGATGTGTCAAAAGCCATAATAAAGTTTGGTATGCTCCCAAAAATTTACTATATTGATTTTGGAGCTTAGTCTGCATGTACTTCTCTATAAAAGTGAAGACATTTGCAATGCAAGCCATTTATAAGCCAACTGAAATGTTTGGTTTTAAGATTAGGAATGGGCAACAATGCAGCCACAACACAGTCCATATACAACACAGTGCCCATGTGCAGAAGATTTTCGCAAGGTTTAACAAAGCCCTGCTCCTTTCCATTATTATTTATGCCCATGTGCTGGCAACACAAAGCCAGCAGGGAATGTCAAGGACTGTGCATGTCTCTCACAACCTCTTCCAACCTTTCTTTTGTGTGCCATGCAAGTTATTTGCACCTCCAGGGGTAGTTTTTGGTTTGGCTGCACTGGGCACCGCTCTGCAAGGGGCACCACAACAATGCTGTAGAATGGAGTGTGAGAGGCACCAAATGTTAGCGTCACACAGGACACCACTGAAATTTGAGAAATTTGAATTTTGAGAGCCCAAGGTCTGCTACTGCTTGTACTCCAGTGCATGAATTAACCTGCATCATAGAGAGAAACAGAGCTGGGGGAACTGAATGCAGGCTTTCTGTTCTTCCAGACTCACAGAACCTTCAATACAGTTTTAGCCCCTGTGATGGGTTTGGTATTTTGATTCAGTCTATGCCTTGATCAGCATCCAGCAACAATGCAAAGTGTCGGTACTATACACCCAGATCCAGTCTGGGACAAAGCTGTTTGGATTCTACGTCAAAGAAAAGTGATGCTTTGGAACAATCTTATGTGTTCCCAGTGGACAAGGTGAGTCAGAGGCATGTCAAGATGCTCATGCAGCCCTGAGAGAACTGAGATGACTTTTGATGCAAACCATGTGCAAGAGACAGAGTCAGACCAGCACCTCTACTTTGGGAGTGGGCATGATGAGTGGGTGCGAGGGAGAAGAGAGCTGGTGAGTGGGGAAGCACTGGAACTCTCCAACCTGCCAATCAAGTTTGACAGGCTTTCAACAAGTAGAGATATGAATGCTGCCTCCCGAATGGAGGCAGTGTTGTTCAGATTTGGGTTGGGTTTTTTGTTACATGAAGTCCTTTCAAGACTTAAGGAAACCATTATTATGCACGCTATATACCAACAGAGATGGGCAAACCCTTCTGCCCAACATTGTATTGGCTTGAAAGTAAGCCAAGCAATTTCTCTAAAACCAGGAAATAAAGTAGCTTATTTTTGTGCCAGTCTGAATCCTTTTTCCCACCAGGGACCTGAACTCCTTCCCCATTCTTTAAATCTAATTGTGGGTCAGCCAGCACTCTGGCATCAGCAGGCTTCTGAGTCAGGACGGGCTCTCCCCTCTAGTGGCCTGGCAAAGTTAGCTTTACCCAGGGGCACAAGCAGCCTGGAGACACTATAACTCAGCATACTATGTATAGTGGTGCTTTGGTTCTCAAACGCCTTAGTACTCAAACGCCGAAAAAGTGTTCCAGTTTTCAAACATTTTTCGGAAGCCGAACATTCGATGCAGCTGTCGGCTATTGTTTCTGGGGCATCTGCACCAATCAGAAGCTGTGTCTTGGTTTTTGAACATTTTGGAAGTCAAACAGACTTCTGGAACAAATTAAGTTTGGCACTTTTGTTTTTTCTATTCATTTTGCATTTTTGTTTTTGAGGCTTTTTGGGTTAATTTGTTTTTGTGAGTGTGGAACCCAGTTCAGCTACTGATTGATTGATTGTGTGACTGCAGAAATGGGTAAAAGCCAAACAATGACTATCATCAGTGCAGTTAAGAAAGAATTTTTTTTAAAAAAAAATTATCATCTATAATACTATCTTATTTTATAGTACAGTACATTGATTATTGCTTTCATTTTATGGATCGATGGTCTTGTTAGATAGTAAAATTCATGTTAAATTGCTGTTTTGGAGGTTGTTTTTAAAAGTCTGGAACAGATTAATCCATTTTGCATTACTTTCTATGGGAAAGCGCACCTTGGTTTTGGAACACTTTGGTTTTGGAACGGACTTCCAGAACGGATTAAGTTTGAAAACCAAGGTACCACTGTACTACCAAAGGGAGGAGAATCTTCTCTTTCCCCCTCATAGTGGTTTACTATCATTGGAGCTCTAGTACTTCAGTTTGTGACATTTAAAATATTGGGAGATTGGAATTGGGGGATCGGAGTTGGAATGAAGTTTTGGAGGCTCAAATGGAGGGAGACATTAGAGGTGGGTTCTTTTATGGTTTGCTTTAAAACTGGAGCCAAAGAAAACTCTGAGGATCCTCATGTTTGAAGCAGGCATTGTGATACATCAGAACATTTAGTCCAGACCCTAGGCTTGCAATTTCATTGGCATTTCTTCTTCTTCTTCTTCTTCTTCTTCTTCTTCTTCTTCTTCTTCTTCTTCTTCTCTGGTTTGGTGTCTCCTATATGCATTAAAATGATATGCAGATTGCAGTTACGCAACCATAAATATGCCAATCATCTGCAACCTTCCATCGCGATAGATTTCAAAAGTGCTGAACACGTTGCCTATCCTTTCACTTTCTCCATTTCTCATACATAGATAAAAACTTAGCTAATGCACAACAAAAGATAGATGTGTGCCTATGCCTGGTAAAACTAATGTAAATTTAATCTTCCATTTCTTGGTGGAAATGAATTATTGCTGATGCATTTGATCACTGACCACTCAGTCTCAGGATTGAATTGGTGAATCACATTCCTGCCAGTATTTTCTGAAAAATTAGGCTCTGTGGGTGTTTTTTTTTTAAGGTGATGTTTTTTTCAAACCAATAAAAAATGATATCTTCATCCTACCTTAGACCCTGAAGATGGATTATTTTGTCCTAAAACTAATATCTACAGTTTAATGGAATTCTACCATTCTTCAGCAGTGTTGTATGTTGATAAATTATGCTGACTTTGCATTGAGAGCTAACAAGCTGGATTTGACTGAAAATAAAATAAAATCTGAGGACTAAATGAAAGGATTTCTTGGTCCACAATGTACTTGATACTTTTCACATTTATTTCAGTAGATTGAAGCTTATGTGTTCACTCACATCTACTTTAGTTATTTAATTCTACGTAATTTTTCTGTTCAAATCAATGGGGGGCACAAGTGTTTGACTTTAAAAGGATTGGGTCCTTTACTTTTAAAATTTCAGTGGGTAAATAATAATTTAATAAATAAAAAATAGCAAAATATTGTATTTTAAGTCATCTATTAGCATTTAACAATCCCGGCTGTTAAAGATGAAATGTTCTTTCAGTCAAAGTCAATGCAAACTTTGCTAATTAATTAAATGACTGGAATTGGGATAGACCAAATACACAGACTGAGGCTAATATCCATTTAAAACAGAGGATTAAGATGGCCTGGATCCAAATGCAATGCTCTCTGAATCAGCAAGTATGTAATCAAAGCGAGCATAAAGATTACCCCCAAATCAATGACCAAATAGAATGGAGTAACCTTCAAAATCTAATCATAGAAACATTTACATAGCATCTTTTAAGTGTTCAAAAACATTCCCATCTGTTACCTTACTGATCTAGATATAGTTGCAATGGTTAGAGCAGGGGTAGGGAATGTTTTCTGGCCACTGAACCAGAACACTCTCCCAAACCCTTGGCCAGCCTTATTTGACAGGTGGGCAGGGTAGGAACTTCAGAGCACAGCTACTTTCCTATTTGCTGTTTCCCCGCTTGTCTAGGCACAGGTCTCAGTGGTTTTGCCTTTGCCCTGCCTCTTTCCGCCGGTAAACACACTTTTTAGCAATAAATCAGGAGAAACGGCAATCCCAATTGCCATTTGCTCCAATTCGGGGCTAAATTGCAGGTTTTTCCAGGGGGAAGCAAAGGGGCACACAGAAGAAGAAGAAGAAGAAGGAGAAGGAGAAGAAGAAGACGAAGTCGTCGACACCCACTCCTCTGGAAACAGTGGGCCTAACATTCCGGATGGTTTCATCTATTTTAATAGTTGCATATAATTATAATTGTATGCATTTGCTTGGAAGTAACTCTGAAATGTACTCAAGATATCCTTACGCGTTTTGATACTGGGATCGTTTTCGTGTTTGCATTCGGCAAAACTTGTCCTTCCTGCAGGTTGTTGTTTTTCTCTCTCACGCAGCACACTGTGGCAGATGACATAGCCACATGCTGTTCTTTCCCTCTTAGTGAGTGCTTTTGCTATGCCACAGTGTTAATATCGCATGTCTCAAACATATTACAGAGCTCTCAGTGGCATGCCTCACTCCAATGAAGGGTTTCATTTAGCAAATTTTGGCTGCAGTCCTGGAACAACTTCCTTTCATCAAGTCCCACTGAGTCCGATTCAATAACTAACTCATAAATATGATTTTGAATAGTATCAGTGCTACTGTTGATGGGAGAGAAAATGAGCATTATTTAAGGCTTGGGAATAAGATCGCCAGGTCTCCAGCATCCTCAAGCCTGACATTCTTAGCGTGGGGTGGAGTGACCTTGTGGGGTGGGATCTTGTGAGGGCTATGGGGAAGAGTCTTGCTATGTCATGCACCTGCAAAATATTTCCTGGCAGGAACCTAATACCTAAGGCAGGGCCCCTAAAGTAAGCGAGAGATGCAGTGGCCTCAAAGGTGTGAATAGGAAAATCCAGATCAATATTGACCCCAAAAAGGAGGGAACTTATGCAATGTTTGGCTCTTTCCAGAGGCCTGTTCGCAACATGAAAAGCCCCCAACCTGAAGTGCCGTATCTGCACAGGTGTGTGGCGCGATTTAACGCTTCTGAGCATGCGCGAGTGGCGTAACCCGGAAGTAACCCTTTCCGGTACTTCCGGGTCACCACAGGACACAACCTGAAAAAACGTATCATGAAGCAAATGTAACATGAAATATGACTGTAGTGTTTTGTAATCATTACAGCCAGTTTCACTGCTACAAAACCCTGAACCCAAGATTCAAAAGTAATAATACAGGATTATCTGATGAGCTTGAAATATTTTGTAAACAGTTAAATAAGTTAAATAAACAGCAAGAAAATGAATCTCAGAGCCAACTCCCGAGACCAGGGACCCCTAGGTAGAGGAGGTACAGCTATAAGCCCTAGGCTGTGTACATACTCCCATTTGCTGTGCATCCAGTGGGCTCCCACACTGTTGGTTGGTTCACACATTAGCCACAATTTCTATCTACCTTGTCGTTTCCTATGAAATACAGTGGCACTTTGGTTGTTGAACTTAATCCACTCCAGGAGTCCATTTGACTCCCAGCAAACATCCGAAAACCAAGGCGCAGCTTCTGATTGGCTGCAGGAGTTTCCTGCACTCAAGTGGAAGCCGCAGAAGTTGCATCAGATGTTGGCTTCCAAAAAAAAATTGCAAACTGGAACACTCACTTCCGAGTTTGCGGCGTTCGGGATCCAATTTGTTCTGGAGCCAAGCCGTTTGACAACCAAGGTACCACTGTACTGAATATTGATCCATTTCTCCCCTGAAACCAGCTTTGATCTGGACAGGTAGAATGAATGGCCTAGCTATGTTTTATTCCACTGAAGCACACACAGCCAAATACTCACTTCCTAAAATGTGTTGACTCAATGCATGGAGGATTGCATCCAAAGGCTTGCCCAGTCTTCCAACCTCCTACATATAGCTGAAAGTATGTAAACAGAACTTCATGTTTGTTCATCTGTATGTACTCTGGGCATGTGCAATTGGGACTCCAGATTGTGCAGGCTTCCCAACTGCACATCCAAACCTAACCTGTGTATAGTTGCAAGTGCAAATATTTCCCCCGTTCACACTTTCTGCTGCTGGTGCAGCAGCAAGGTATGGTGCACTCTTATTTCTAAGAGAGAGATAAACTTGAAAGTTACGTTCTGCCTTGAGAATTATATAAATGAAATTAAAGAGACCTCGTTTTCTCTCAAGCACTGAAACAGGAGCATAGAAAATTCATGTGTATAAATACAACCAATTCTCTCTGTTCCAAGTGTTTGCTGAATTACAACCTCATTCAACAACCAAATTGTAAATTAGCAATAAACTGTGATAGGGGTGGCTTATTTCTTTTTTTCTGATAAGCCACAGTAATTACATGCATGTCCATTCTGGATTATCAATACCAGTTTGATTTTCTCAAGTTCATCTGAATAACCCATATAGATATTAATGTTCCTCAAAATCTGCAGCACTTGAGTTTTATTGCTGTCAGCATGAACTGAGCATTAAAATTGCAGGTGCCTGCGTTTTTCTGTGCAGTGTACAGCCCAACACTAAATATTTGTTAATGGCTGCCTAGACAACCGGAAATAGCCCCTAAAATTATACTGTCTTTGTATTGTTTTGTAACCAACCACACTTTTTTGTGTGCGTTACTGATGCCAAAACCATTTACATAAGAGCAAGGAGCCTTAAATTAAAGCAGGTGGGTGTAAGCAAATTACCAGTATGCTCTACTCATTATCTGAAATGCTGCATCGTAAGGATAGCACAAAACGTTTCCTATGTACGTGAAACTGAAATCTGAAAGGGAGTGTCAAGATCCCAGAGTGAAGGCATGAATAGGTGCTGCCTGGGGCCAACCCTAGATTGCGCGCACACACACACACACACACACACAGTGTATTCCTTTTATAATTACGGTACTTTTTTCTCTTTGGGGAAAATGGGACACGGTAGATGTAATTTTCTTGTTTGGGCAAGTTCTGGCCTTCTGCTCGAAGGCTCCATCTCCTTTATCTGATGTACACACACCCTAGTGTTTCCCTAATGCAGCATGAGTTGTGTAGGACTTTTCCAATGGCAGACTTCCAGGCTCATATATAATGTAAACAAAATAGTCTCATTATGCAACTCTCTCCCACTCACAGTGCAAATTCTTTAAAACTCAGAGGAGCTGCTTAGGGTTTTGTGGACTAGGCAATGGCCAAGTTATTTCTGAAGCACACTCAAGACGTAGGAAGGAGAGCAAACTATGAATGAGAAAGCTTGCTACATCAGCTACACCAGTCACATACCTTCAAATGAGATCTCGGCAGCCACAAGAACTCGGCACATTTTGGGGTGCCACGCAAGATCTTGCCCTGAAAAAAGCACTTTTTTCAGGGTGAGAGTGAGGTACAGGTCATGTGGCTCTCTTGGGAGTGTGTCCCAGAAGACGCACATCCTGGTTTGGGCTCAAAAAAAGTTTGACAGTATTCAGTCATAGGCTTCACTGCTCACCTGCTGTAGCATGTAGCATTGGCCCAAAGGGTCTAGTCCTGGACCAAAAGGGACAGGTGGCATTTATTGAAACAATTTATATACCACTTAACTCAATGTTGCCATACGCCTGGAACTTCCTGGACGTAGACAGGATTCAGTCACTTTGGTGAAAATCGCTTAAATGTCCTGGAAAATCCCTACATATGTAAAAAAAAAAAAATACTCAGCAACTTTTGTGTCCGGATTTTCACTTTTTGAAATATGACAGCCGTACTTAACCACAATAGTCCCTAAGCAGTTCACAAAGATATGATACAAAAATGAAAAGTCAGTTAGACTTATAAAATCAAGCATCAATTAAAATGTCTGATGGATCTAAAAAAGGGGGGGGAAAGAAAATGCCTTCAGTAGGTTCCAGAAGTTCAGTAGGGAAGAGTCCTGTCTGACCTCAGTTAGAAGGGAGCTGTGTAATATTGGGCCCACAATGCTAAATGCATTGCTCCCAGTGGATCTGAGCCATGGGGGGACCATTAACAGTGACTCCACTGAAGACCTAAGAGATTGGGTGGACCCAAATTGTTAAGGGCCTTGTGAAGTGATGCCAAAAAAAAACCATGAACCTGGCCCAGTAGCATATGAGCATCCAGTACAGACTTCTGAGCACTAGAGTTATGTGTTAGCAATAGTTTGTCCCCAACAAGAGTCTAGTCACAGCATTTTGCACCAGCTGCCACCTCTGGACCAGGCCCAAAGGCAGCTGGTATCTTCACATCAACTACCACACTTATCCCCCTCCTTCTCTCACCCATCAGTCTCTGCAGTAACCATCATAATATGCTGCCTAGGAACTTGCTGTGGCATCTGAGAAGTTCCAGATTTACATAGCATTGAAAGAGTAGACAAATCAAGAAGATGAGTCTTGGAGTAGCCCATACTAGTCAGGAAAACAAAGCAGGCTTCTTCAGGCAGAATATTTGGAGCAGGGAGTAGATGAAGGTAGGAACATTTAAAATGTTGCACCTACCTGCTCTCAGGGATGCTGGTTTTCGGGGGGGGGGTGAACTGGGAATTTCCCCTATATATCTTAGAGTAGTTTACATAGGGTGGTTTTCATTTTTTTAAAAATTGTGTGATGCCCTAGAGAGCGATCTAATTTAGCATATTTATTTTTCTTGTATTTAGTAAACAACTGCTAAACACGCTGAAACTGCCAAGCTTGCCTAATATTTATCTGTCCCTGGCATCCATTTATTTTTACTAATGAACTTGTGAAATGGAAAGTTTTCTGTTGGGAGGGAGGAATGAAGCCCTGGTCCACTCCTGCTCTAGAGGGAAGAAGCCCATTATCCGCAATGTAATATCAATGGGAATGTCACTGGTATTTTTTGTAGTTATTAATTATATTATTCCTAACTCCAAATAGAATGCCCACAGAAAATTTCCTTCCAGCTCATTTAGTAGAGGAATGCACCTTCCCACCCCCTCAAAAAAATTCAGTGCCTCAATATTTTTTCCGTTATTTATTAATTTTTCATGGATCTAACCAACTGCAGCTTGACTGGAAATCTTTAGTTGTGCAATTTGAACAGATGAAAAGCCACTATCGGCAACTGCAATCTTTTACCTTTTGACATCTCTTGCTGGGGTTGGGGTGGAGAAGAGAGAATTTGAATGCAACAAGAGCCTGCCTCTGTCAGGGACTAACTGTTGAATGTGTGCAGTGGTTGGAAGAATTCAGTAAAAAAAGAAATTCTTAGGAGAGAAGTTTTTGGACCAGAGTTTGGTAAAGTGCTCTAGGCCACCTGAGGATGCAAATTATCACATGGCTCTCACTTTTGCAAATGGGGTGTGTGAATGTGTTTGTGAGCGCGAGAGACATTACTAGTTATTGACTTGTTTCCTTTGAGTCATAGCCATGTGGCTAAGTTAAAAACAGAAGTCTCGATTGAATATTTAACAGATCGTTGGGTTGTTTTCGTCTCCCCCAAGGCAAAGAACATAAGAACATAAGAACTGTTCTGCCGGATTAGACCAAGGTCTTTCCGGTCCAGTGTTACGTTTCCAAGAGGAACCAGACAGATGCCTCTGGAAGCTCACAAGCAGCCAACAATGGTGGTGCTGGGCCTCCATTTGTCCCTAGCATTTAGGCCAAATAAAATGAGCCAGAAACAAACATGTTATCTTGGATATAAACATCATCAAAGCAGTATTTTATGCCTGCAGAGGATCTTCATGGCTTGGGTTCTGTTACCTAGGTAGTCTAGTTCTGTGCATGTTTACTTAGAAGTCAGCCCTACTATTCAGTGGTGCTTGCTTCCAGAAAAGTAGGCACTGGATTGTACCCATAATTAATTTCTTTTTCAAGCATATACAGTGGTACCTCGGGTTAAGTACTTAATTCGTTCCGGAGGTCCGTTCTTAACCTGAAACTGTTCTTAACCTGAAGCACCACTTTAGCTAATGGGGCCTCCTCCTGCTGCTGCTCTGCTGCTGCACGATTTCTGTTCTCATCCTGAAGCAAAGTTCTTAACCCGAGGTACTATTTCTGGGTTAGCGGAGTCTGTAACCTGAAGCGTATGTAACCCGAGGTACCACTGTATATTCAGACTGAAACCAGCAGCCCTACAGTCTTTGCATCAAGTGAATATTTCTGATTTGAATATTGTCAATATAAAGATCCCTGCTCAAGTTTCTATAAATAAAAAAAAGAAAAACTTTAAGGTGCAGGCAAACTGCACAGCATGTCTCCAGTGTCACTCTTCCTAAAGACTCTTCCAAAATAATCCTACGTATGGAAGGAAGGGGGGCATTGTAATTTGTAGCCAACACATTTTCACAGTCATGTTTCTACTTCATTGGCATAAATGCTATATTTAGCTGCTTCCAGGTGTCCTGTTTATTCTGCATTCATCCTGAGTTGTTGGCTATTTAATCTGCATTCATACTGATTTGTTTGTCGGGAGGTAGATGATACTGCATCAAAGCAAGTGTTATCCCGCACTTTCCAATAGTTTCCTCTCACTTTCCTTCTTGCACAAAGAAGGTTTGTTGTGCAAGAGCTCCCAATCAAGCATAGCTGTGCAACTTGAATTTGCTAGTGTGTGACTGAACCGCACTCCAAATTAGCAACAGACTCGAAGTACCCTGCATGTCGGTGGTGAAGATGTTATTGCCCCTTTCCACCCTTTTCAATGGTCCTTGCTGCCGTCGTGTATTGTTTGTTTTGTGCCTATAAAAAGGTTGAATGATGGCAAAGAAAGGTGCAAAATGCATGGTGCAAAGTCCCATGGATCAAATCATGTGTTGGTTGAGACTAGCGGTCTAGATTGTCTTTATTATGTCTCACTAACACAAGAATATAATTATGTGTTCCTTAGGGCTATACTTAAGGCACCAAGGTCATATAGAGGTGAATAGATATTGTTGACAATGTAATTTAACTCATAAGTAAAGGATAATGAAAGGATGCGGTAGGTTGTTCTAGGAAGGAATTTAAATGGAAGTAGAAGCTAGCAATGAGGGTAATTTAGACATTACCTTTTGGTGAATGTTGGAATTACTGCAGTATCTCTACACAAGGAATCTTAATATACACATTGGTATCTAGCAAGCCTGAATTTTTGATAGCCCTTGAAATCCAGAACCACCAAAATGCATAGTATAGTACCCATATCAAAATGGTCATTCATTTTGGAAATGTCTTAATTCTGCATTATGCCGTTGTGTCACTGATACGCTGAAGAATATAGCATCTCAGTGATTGTGTAGATAAACCTGGTTTTATTTACTCCTGTTCAGGAGCGTGCTATTATTTCTCTTCACGTAACATAAAACTGGTGATATCTAATTGCCTTCTAGACCCTTATGATATTTACAATATTTAGTATGATATTTACAAGATAAACTGGTGCTATTATTGTTGTTCTTTATTAAATTTGCAAACCGCCCTTCATCCAAAGATCACAGGGAGGTTCACAACGTAGAAATAAAAAGGAGAAGATAAAATACATAATAAAGACGACGACAACAACAACAACAAAACAACCCCCAGAACTCTGCAGTCATTGACTATTTCACTGCAATTCTATTCTTATGTTGCCAAGGCCAAACTCCATTGAATTTAGAAGGATTTACTTATGAGTAAGCATACATAGGAATAGGCTCTTGGATAGCTCCTGTCATCCCTTGACCATGCTGGCTGGAGAGCTGAAGAGAGTTGGAGTTCAACATCTACAGCAGAGGGAGGCAGGTTGGCCAACACTGATGCAAATGTATGCTTGCCAGATTCTCTCTCTCTCTCTCTCTCTCTCTCTCTCTCTCTCTCTCTCTCGCACACACACACACACACACACACACACACAAACACACAAACACAATAAGACTGGGGTTCTTCTTCTTTTTTACCATATTCCTTTGTAAAGAAAATACCCCTATATTCCAAAAGCATTACTTATTTTTGTATTAAATAAGAGTGGAAGTAATTAAGGGGAGAAAACATTGATAGGTTGGTCTGCTCCCTACGGAAGCCGCAGAAAATATAAATCATCATAAATGGGAGACTGGCTGGCTCTGGGGATTCATAATGGAACATGATGCGTTTTAAAATCCTGTGTTTTCATTTCTGAACAAAATAAAATCTCATGTTTTAATTTCTGAATGCTGCCTTGTGAATACCAAACCTCCCATTGTAACCTAACAGAGCATGCTATCATTTTCAACAGGGCCGCAACGTGGAGCCAATGAATGGATTCAATCATCTGAGTTCGGCATGTTTCTCTATGAAGTGCTGTGCTTGTAGCCGGTTTGGCATGGATCACTGTACCTCGACATAAGGTACTGAAATAATCTCAGGGTAGTCATAGCAACGGCATTAATAATGAAAACCCAAAGTACTTAAAACAATCATTAATAAAACCATATAAGTTTCCAATTATAGTCCAATGCAATGTTTTCTTTCTGTCACACAATAAAAAGGAACACTAAGCACTAACACAGAACAACAACAACAACACCCAATATATTGGAGCTCAGAAATCTCATCCAGTGTTCATAAATGTAAACAGAGGCTCAAAATCCCCAATCTCACTCAGAAAATGGATAGACATCACAAACCTATCCAAATTTATCTGTGAGACAATGGAACTCTTGTGTGTGTGTGTGTGTGTGTGTGTGTGTGTGTGTATGAGACTGGAGTAAAAAAATTATTCCACTGTCTAAGCAAAAATGACCATAACAAAGAAAAGTCAGCAAAGCCACACACTCAAATTGCTTGAAACAATAGATACTGAAGTAATTGTAGTGATAATGCAAGGTTTTAATTATAATTAGTCCATTCCCTACAAGCCTATCACACATAAACTCCCTCCATTGGTTTGTGCTATCATGAACACACCACCCAATGTGTAACAAAGTTATCATTTAGTATAAGTGGGTGAGCCTGCACACACTGGAAGCCAAAACCTTCTGTCAAAGGCAGAGGTTCAATATTATATTGGGGGGGGACATTTTCAGGGGTCCTCAAACTAAAAAACATGTCTCCACCTGTGGTGTAAAAGGTTACAAGAGGTACATAATTTAAAACCAAACACAGCCATTGCTATAGGGACAAATAAGAATTCAGATTTCCATAGTACTGGTATATGCTAATGTATATTTACAGAAGCAGATTTAGAAATAGTTACTGTAATTTAAATAGTGTTCAAAGCAAACTCTCCTGGAAGTGGGAGTTTTTTGTGGGGGCAGAAAGAAAGTCAAATGACTTTTGGGTGGGTTAGTGACAACCATACATGAATATATGTTGTTTTCCCCCAAAATCATGGTCCAGGGAGGGGAAGATGACTGTTCCCATGGGCTAATCAGAATTACACGTTTGTGGATGAGTTATTTTATATGCCATATATATATTAGAGGTCAGTACTTAGTTTATTACATTTATACCATGCCTTTTCTTCCCTCATGGAACCCAAGGTAATGGTATGTGCATACAGTCCCTTCTCATGTATGCTGAGCTCACAGTTGATGGGGAAGTGTGACAGCTGGCCAGGATATAAGAAGGCACCAGCCTCCATTTTGCCCTGTATGTGTCGCAAGCAGCACTGTTTCCATTCTGCTGCAATTTGGCTTCCTAGAAAACTATGTCATTCATATCATGTCATCAGTTACATATCATTACATATTTTTTGTGAAGTGAAAACAACTGCAATTATTACCAATCACATTCACTGGATTTATTTCCATTACAGCCATGGGAAGAATCAGCAAACATTGGTAGTTTCCTCTTCTGTTTCCATTTTGGTGGAATTCTCCCACAACCCTGCCCCAGACTGGTTAATTGTGTCAGCCCTGTGGCTCTCTCACATGTATTTTGAATGTGTGAGAGAGTTCTCTCTCTCTCTCTCTCTCTCTCTCTCTCTCTCTCTCTCTCTCGCACACACACACACACACACACACACACACAAACACACAAACACAATAAGACTGGGGTTCTTCTTCTTTTTTACCATATTCCTTTGTAAAGAAAATACCCCTATATTCCAAAAGCATTACTTATTTTTGTATTAAATAAGAGTGGAAGTAATTAAGGGGAGAAAACATTGATAGGTTGGTCTGCTCCCTACGGAAGCCGCAGAAAATATAAATCATCATAAATGGGAGACTGGCTGGCTCTGGGGATTCATAATGGAACATGATGCGTTTTAAAATCCTGTGTTTTCATTTCTGAACAAAATAAAATCTCATGTTTTAATTTCTGAATGCTGCCTTGTGAATACCAAACCTCCCATTGTAACCTAACAGAGCATGCTATCATTTTCAACAGGGCCGCAACGTGGAGCCAATGAATGGATTCAATCAAAAGATTTTAAACGTTTTGATCAAAGGTGCTGCCTACCATACCTATTCATTTTAAATACAAGGACTTGCTTACACAGGCTGTGGGTGGCGAGAAGATTCTTAGAACAGGCATAAGACTGTGTCAATTGCAGAAACCCCCTTCTCTGATCATGTTAGCTGTAGTATGTATCCATAAGAAGGATGAGGAACTCTTTTTCCAGCTGGAGGGCTACCTATGTCTGCCGTGAGTAGGGCTAGTAGAAGAAGTGGGCAGTGCAATGGATGTGACTGTCCATTCCATCCCACCTACACAGAAGACAGGACTTTCTATACCCACTCCCACATGTACACAGCTCTCCACCAAAGCAGAGCAAGGGCCATTGTCACAATCCAAGGACACATTCCAGCTAGACAGAAGGAAGGTGTGGGCATCTGAAGGACACGGCTTGGGGAGGGGCCCAGAGAGAGCCCCAAGTGCCATACAATATTCAGCCCCCAGGCCTGAAGGTCCCCACCTCTGAGGAGACTGGATTTGGGGGTTCATAGTTAACGGAGCTTAAAAACAAACCTTCTGAATTATTATGATTATGATGATTTATTATTATTATTATTCACAAACAACTGCAAATGGACGTACTGACTAAAAGGTCCTTTTAACTGGTTGTCATCCATTCTTGTTTATGTGCCACGTTCATTTTTTCTTCTCTTTTCCTGGGTGGCTCCATTAAGCTCCTCTCCCTCAGTTGTCACCTAGCGGCAGCCATTCCATCAGGTGACAGCAAAGGGGGAGGTGGGGATGAAGGACCATTCCATCAGCTCTGCTGAGGGACCATCCCCATCAGCCTCCTTCCTCAGTCAGGCTGGGAGAGACCCCTATCTGAAATCCTGGAGAGCCACTACCAGTCAGTGTTGGCAATTCTGAGTTAGATAGACCAGCAACCTGACTCAGCAGCTTCCTATGTTTCCATGTACTTTCATAATAGCAACATTGGTAACAACCACCCTTTTCTTTTCATCAGCCTGCGGCAGACCATTCCATGTGAACGCCGATCTCCGATCAACTCAGCTGCTTCCACACACATAGACACAAAGAATGAACTACTTTCACAGCCTGACTATAATTCTGAGGAATGAAGCAGTAGGGTACATTGCCAAAAAAGCAATCCTTTCTGCAGCTATGCTTGGTATAAAGACCATAGATAATTTTGGATGAACAGAACCCTCTATGATAAAGTAATAACATCATTTAAGCAGAAACACAATAGACAATCTCATAATGTCTCTGGTCTTTTGGGACTTGGCATCATAATCTGTAAATAAGCTGCAAAGCCATGATTTTGAGCCAATAATTGTCACCTGATCAACCAACTCTGGCTAAAGTTTCTTTCAGAATTTCTAGACAATGGATATATATATATATATATAGGCAAGAAGTTAATATCTAGCCCAGAGATACAAATGCCCAGCCATTTGTAAACACATTGCTGTTTACTCTAGCTCCACGGTGTTCTCATGGCCGGCTTCTGAATCTGTGTACACACATTACCCCTCGATACAGAGTCGTAGCCTTGAGAAATGCTGGCATCAGGAAATCTTAATCCACATTCACTTTGCAGTTAAATCTGAGAGGTGTGTGTGTGTTTGAGACAGCCATTGAGCATGCATGGATAATGGCACATGTGCAGATTATAGCTTCATTAATAGGTTGCATGTGCAGGGGAACCAAACAGGGTAATGCATGTCAGGCGAAGACTTCTCCACCTGCTCTCTGGTGTATACAACAGCATGTGACTTGGAATGTACTGGTGGGGAGGGCACTCATTGCATTTTAAGACACTCATGTGTACATAACCTTAGTCACTGTTAAGGAATAAGTATCCAGATAGCTAGGAGTCCTAACACACAGCATTCATTTTAAGGTAATTTTGATCAGGGAGCTGATAGCATTCCAAAATGAAATCTGCTTCCAGCTGTCTGTACAGTTTTTGACCACATGATCAGCTAATGGTGTCAACTAGCTAAACCAGACATGGAGAGCCTGTGGCCCTCCCAATGTTTGCCTGTGATGGCTGGGGCTGATAGGAGTTAGGAGTCCACTATTGGGAGGGCCAATACTGAGCTGAAAGCTTGATAGCTTTTCCATAGCTAAACGCTATGACAGAAAAACAGACACGGCAGGCTCAGTACAGATTGGCTTTTGCAGTCTCCGTTGCCCAAGGCTGAGCTGATTGTGAGAACATCTCTAAGAAATTACTGCAAACAGGGGGGGAAAGAGATGCTAGGTATAGAAGTCTGGAAAAGAATAAATAGATTCCTTTTATGATACCTGGAAGAATTCTGGAATTACTGGTATAAAGAAAACATGTTTTTCTTCAATTGGCTTGCAGTATGAAGCTGTAAAATACAAAAAGAAGCTACAAATCTGAAAAGCAAGGCTTTATAAGCTATACTGTTTTAAAATGCAGCTGGTGCTTCTCCTGGGGCAGAAAGCCAGAGGTCTAAGGGCTGGAGAAGGGGGGGGGGAGAGAGAGAGATTCAGGCCTCCAGGCTAAGGCTGTTAGATGTTATGAGCTGTGTACTGAAACTTAGGCACCTTGTTGCCTAAGGAAACATAACCCAAATTTGATGCAACAAATTTCTGTGCCACAGGCTGAAGGTAAGCATGAAGAGAGGGAAATAAGAAAAAGGTAAGTTAGAGAGCTGAACAGGGATGAAATATGAGTATGGAACATTACAATCAAACATTAAGAGGGGCAAATTGATCCACACACACAATCTTACTCAACATACTGTACCAAAATATTTTAAAAATTACTTTGTTGAGACCCAGGGAAGCAATTTTCTATCAATTAGAGTTCAGCACATCCATTATTTTTAAAAAATGTAGAGTTAACAAGAAAGTGCTGCTCTTTTAAGTGGTATAATAGAGCACGACCTAGTTTTGCTCATCTGATTTTTCTAAATAGCTCTGTTTTGACTCACAAGTTAAGAAGGATATTGACAAACTGGAATGTGTGCAGAGGAGGGCAACCAAGATGATCAAGGATCTGGAAACCAAGCCTTATGAGGAACAGTTGAGAGAGTAGAGTATGTTTAGCCTAGTAAAGAGGAGATAAGAGGAGATAAGACAGGCATCTTCAAATATCTATAGGGCTGCCACATGGAAGATGTTTTCTCCTGCTCTGGAAGCTAGGACCCAAACCAATACATTCAAGTTACAAGAAAAGTTTTCCACTCCTCTTTAAATGCATGTCCTTCTTGCTCTCTTATTCTATACGTTAGACCTTATTCTATAGGTTAGATTCTATATTCTATCTTCTTAAGTTGTCAGTCCTCCTTACAAGGGACCTCCAGCACTTTCCATTTTGGGGCTGTGTGCAGGCACCCTTGCAAGGCTTTGTACACATGATGTCATCCCTGCTCCACCCTATTGGTCAATATGAAGCACCTTCTGCTGGGATGGCTACAATCCACTTTGTGCTGGGAATGGACTTCTCATGTGCTTGCTTCCTACATCATACGCGGAAAGCACTTTCTTAGGCCACCTCACCTTAGGCAGGCCGACTGACATGTCAGGGCTGTGCCACTCCACTTCACAGGGCCGTCTTAAGCATATCCAGTGCCATTGTGCAAAGATACCTCTGGCGCTCCCTCCCATTTACCAGAGTTCTCGACCTTTTTTTAGGGCTGGAGGAGGAGGACAGCAGCTGGAGGGTGGCTCCTCCAGCAGGGAAGAGGCGGAGGATGGACATGGCGCCTCCCGGCTCAGCTGGCCGCTTCGTGCTGCAGTGGCCACAGCAGGCAGCACACCGAGTGAACGAGGGTGTGTGCGCTGCTCCCACCAAGCGTTGGCTTGGTTTTTTCCCTTTTAGCCTTCTGGCGCCCCGCAGAATTCGGTGTCTGCAGGCTAAAAGGGGAAAAAACGAGCCGGCGCTCGGCGGGAGCGGCGCGCACACCCTTGCTCACTCAGCATGCTTGTTCGGGGCTCCCCAGACTCTTGCCTGGCACCCACCAGAACTTGGCGCCCTGGCGCCCCGTGCCACTAGCCTCTGTGGGTAAGAAGGGCCTGCCCCTTCACCATGTTTCACTTGCCTGTTAATGAAATCAGCAAACCAGGAAGCAGCAGAATAACTCTGCTGCCTCTGAATACCAACACATACAGACCAGTGTCCAGCCCTTCTCTTTCAAAATATTATGAAAAGAATTTGAAAAATTTGAAAACACACCCACTTGTGTGTTCAGACAACACTGCCAGGAGCTTCTGCTTGAGATGACGTCATTGTGCAAAGGTGTGTACAATTGCAACCTGCTATGGTCAAAAGCACACTATGAAAAAAAGTCCTGTGTGTTTTAAAGGTTACATGCGTACACAACCTACGTCTTGGTTAAATACCAGGAGTATGATGCTTTCCTAAGAGAGCCAGAAACGTGGCAGACATGTGCAGGATCAAGCTGGTAATCTGTTTTTCTGCAACTGAGACAACCAGCAAATTCTCACTAAGCTGCCCACTCTGCAGTAGTCTGGTCTTATCAAGGACCTACTTAAGTCTCTAGGACTCTTCCCGAACACCCTGGAGCAACTGCTTGTAAACAGACTCCACCAAACAGGAGCCCCGGCCTTTCTACTGTAGAAACATTAAGAACATTTTAAAAGAAAAACAGTATCAGATGCTGTTGTATTTGTGACTCAGTAAAAATGGTAGCTTTTGATTTATCTCTGTAGCATGCATTGCTGCTGTAAAAATTGAATCGGCTGTAACAGCAGAAGTAAAGCATGGATGCCTGTCCCTTGAAGATTGATAAAAGCACTGCCACCAACACAGCAAGGGCATTTTTTTGTCAATGTGCATCTGAAGTTTGTAAATGATGATCCCAACAGACCAAACAAAAACAAAACTGTTCCCTGATTCCCAGTCCTCCTGACACTCCCACTGACTCATTTAGAGTGTTGTTTCGATTAGGGAGTCATCAAGTGGAATAAAGATGCAGGGACTGCTCTAAACGGAGGCAGATGGGGCAGCCAAGCCCAAGAGAGGGGCAGCAAAGCATCCAAATTAAGGTAGTTTCATCAGCCTGTCCACAGGCACTGCGTCGCCCATCTGCTACAACCGGCTACGGGTGGATATCAGAGACAACTGAGGCGTTTGAAAAAGCCACTCGATCAGTCAACACAATGGAGCTCGTCACAAGTGCCATGAAGCCTCATCATTACACTTTCCCCAATTCCCACACTTGGGCTACGTGCACACTTCAGCCTTTGAAGTGCTGTGGTTTGGAGTTTTATTTTCTTTTTTGGTTTGGAGTTTTCTGAAAGCGCTTTTTCAGATGTCGCTTTGCAAGTGTCCATATTCTAGGGTTGCCATGCATCCAGAATTTCCTGGATGTATCCGGAATACTGCATTTGGCAGCAGTGTCTGGGCAGAAATCAGCTACATGCCCAGGAAAATCCGGACGTATGGCAACTCATGGCAGCAGTGCCATTTTTGCCGATTTTCCATAAAAATAGCTCAAAAACGGCATTTTTTTCTATCTGGATTTTCACTGTTTGAAATATGGCAACCCTGCCATACCAGCACACTACACAGACAGCATGAGCAGTTATTAAATCATTGCTATCTATACACAGGGAGGGTATCTCCTCTTTAGCTACCACGCATTATTATTTTTCCTCCATCCCCTTTCAGTACCCACCACATTCCTTTAAAAAGAAAAGGGAAAGTCTTGCAGGCTTATTAATATACCATAGTCCAGTAGCACAAAATACTCAGGCACAGTTAGTTATGTTTCACTCAGTCAATGCCCAGGCCAGGAGTCCTTCCCTTGCACCAGTGCTATTTTTCTAGAAAAAGAGGTGCCAGAACTCACCATGAATGCCTCTCTTGCTCTCTTATAATGCCAACAGCGCCCACCTGAGAGGTGCCAGAACTGAGTCCGGTGAGCTCCTGCTGACAAAAAGCCTTGTCTTACACTATCATTACATATCTCGTTTCTTTTGGCAGGGAACTCTGAGTATGCTCAGAGACTGCCTGCTATGGCACCATGCATGACTAATTACTCCCAGCAGTATCGATTTCATTGCAGGGCACTCGTGGTATGGTATGCTGAGAGTCTCTCTGCCCTGGCACTAGGAACACTACGCAGTTTAATTTATTGAATGTGGAGGGTGGAAAAGGGCACTTCAGCCTTTTGATATATCTACTCCCTGTTATACCAATTAATTCCACTGGAGTCCTTGTGGTTTCTTAAAGGGCAATACACAAGCTGGATGCTCCTCACATCTGCCAAATTGCCACCACAAGGTATCAGATGACATGGTCCTTGTTGGGAAAAGTTATTGTTTTTATCTGTAAGCTGCATTAAGTCCAATCAGGGGGAAAGATGGGGTGTTGTTGTTGTTGTTAGCACCTGGCACCCAAGGTGTGCTGGTCCCGAGGGTTAACTGTGTGGCAAGGTCCGAGTCCAGTCCGAGGTCGAGGGTACGGTAAGGAGGCTGTCCGTCAAAGCTGAAGCCGGGTCCAAGGCAGGGTGAGGTCAGGAACTCTGGCAGAAGGAGGACTTCCGGGTTAGCGCCTCCGGCAATGGCGGAATTCCTCTGATCGGGAGGAATCCGCTCCATGGAAATCAGGGTCTGGCCGCCACGGCGAAGGCGGAGACCCACTAAAAACCGCAGGCGGGAGAAGCCTGTGGACGTGGGATTCGGCTGGCACCTTTTGCGCCTCCCCTACTCGCGGGGAAACCTGGTTTCAGGGATCCGGAGCGAAGTGGGGTGAGTGGCGCGGTACTTCGAATTGACTGCTTCTTTCACGGAGTGAAGCCGCATTGCTGTTGCCGGAGAGCGCTGACTTTTTCCTGTGGACAATTGGACTTTAAACAACTACCCGTGAGTAGAACGGAAAATTGGATCTTTAAACATCTTAATTTGGCACCGAACGGGAAGGTTTCAAACAGGAAGTCCGCCTTCCTCTTTTGTAAATAGATTGAAGCAAAGACGCTGCAAGCTAAAGTCTTGGAAAGCCTTTCGTAAAGGATTAAATTTCCATCGGTTAAAATCATTAAACCCCCCTTGGAAGCAGGGGAAGAGGGGGGAAATTTTGGACCTAGTAAGCCTGCAGGAGAGAGTGATGAAAATCAAATTACCACCGCTCTGAACCTGGAAACGGGCTGCCAGTAAGATTGACGTCTTGGGAGAGTTCATTGACTGTGAACAGAACGTATGTTGACAGCTAGCTAAATAAGAGAAATATATTGTTTCCATTGTCCTCTTGTGCGTTTAAAAAGGAGGAAAAGTAACTGAAAATTGAAACTAATTTTATTGCTTAAACTGTGCTTGAAAGGATTGATACAAGTGGAGACTGTTTCCCTCTAGAGGGAGCTTTTGAAACTGTTACAAGAGTGGAGCTGGGGAATCTCCAGCTGCAAGATAAGAAACTGTGAGAATCAGAGATTGACCTTGGACCATTTAAGAATGTCGACAGAAGACGCCTTAGTGACTGCATTATGTAAGATAAGCTATTCGCTGGAACAGCTCCACAAGAAGACGGATGTTATGACTACTAAAATTGATAACTTGGGACAAAAAGTGATTAATTTGGGACAAAAAGTGAACATCAATACAGAAATTATTCAGGATTTGACACAGGAATCTACTTCGACAGGACAAATTGGGGAGAAGACGAAGGAGAAAGTTGTTGTTGTTGAACCTAAAGTAATACAAGTGGGAGCCCCAGCCTTACAGAGGCAAATTGTGGACTATAAGTTGAGGCCTTTTATGATTGAATATAGAAAAAGTCAGATTTTGAGGATTGGAGCCCTGCTTGGACTGGAGAAGGAAAGTTGGATAGATCCCTTCATGCAGGGATTTACTGACCGTTGGGACCTGGATTTGGGTCAGGAGGTGATTGGAGTTGTGGGGGCCTTTGGATTTGGAGGAATTTTGAAACATGTCCTGAAATATTATATGGACCTAAGTTTTAACTATGGAAAGTTGGCTGACCTATCGATAAGGAATAAAAGCATTGTTAGGTTGGAGTCTCCCCGAGATCTGCTCTTCAGCATCAAAGAATATGAAGAAGACCTGCAGAAGGGACTTGGAGAAGAGTTAAGAGCCTCGGACAGAAGATCTCCAGGTTGATGAACTATAGGGAATTGACGGAAATGACTGGCAGAATCCGAGACCAGGGAGAAGAGATGGTGGAAGAAGATTGGAAAAGTTTAAAGTCTATACATAGAAATACTGTAAAATTAATGAGTGTTAGAAAAATGTTGGAATGAAATTTTATGGCTTTAGTAAAAATGTTATAAGGAGTTAAGCATAAATAAGTACTTTAGCATTAATGGAAAATAAGGTTAAAAATATGTTAAGACATCTATATGACAAAGAATAGAGGAAGATGGAAAGGAATTGCTGAAACAATTAACAGAAGTGGAATACAAAAAGGAAGGTGAGAGGAGGTCGATGAAACAAGGGAATGAAAGATAGAGTATTGAAATGGTATGATGTATGTTTTTAAATTGTTGTTGTCTTGTTTTGTTTAGTTTAATGTGTTAAGGTTGCGTTTTGTATTGTTTATATATTGTATTGTATTGTTTTTTTTCCTCTCTTTTGTTTTTTCTTCTCGTTTTTTTTTCTCTCTTTTTTTCTTGTAAGTTTTAAAAGTAATAAATATTTTTTATTTTTTATTTTAAAAAGGAACTCTAGCAGAAGAGCAGGACAGGGTGCAGGCAGGAACAGGCTACCAACAATGTTGCTCCCGCAACCTGGGACTGGGGCTGGCTGGCTTTTATTTGCCCCAAGGCATAGAGCTGCCCCGGTCCACAGGTGACTCGCCTCTCCTGGCCTGGAGGCGAGCACTCCTCCTGCGGGAACTTAGTTCTCTTCGCCTTTCTGCCCTGAGCCTCTGCAGCTCAGGAGAGGCTGGAGGGTTACCGGACCCAGAGGCAATCTCAGCTTCCCCTGACGGGGCTGAGAGTGGAGCACCTGCAGGCAATGGGTCCTCCATCACCTCAGGAACCAGAGCAGACTCAGCTGGTGCCTGCACCTGAGGATCCAGCACAGGTGAGGACCCTTCAGGCTCAAGCCCCAGCCCCAGCTCAGCAGGTTCTGGAGGCGGGGACTCCTGTGCAGGCTGGGATTCCTCAGGTTCAGCCTCCGAGTCCGAATCCCAGGCCATCACACTTCTCTGCAATTTTCAGTCAAACACTAAGGAGATTCCTTTTTTACCTACCCCAAAATTGTAGAAGTTGTCCTTGTGGGGAAAACATTGAGGCTATCTTTCTGAAGTATGACAGGATTCATGCTCTTGGAATGGAATATCTTGCCAGAAAATGTCATCCTATTCTGCCCCTCTCCCACCAGATTTAAAAATATTTCCTTTTAAAAAAAAATGTTTTGGAAGAAAGGAAGAAAAACATGCAGCACACTTTTAAAAATTATCTCCCCTGTCTGCAAGTGTTAATGTGCTTTTTTTTTTATTAGCAACAACTCTTTCCCCAAATTTCCTAGCTAAACTATCTGCCATATAAATAAAAAATTAGTCAGATTTCATTTTGCCTCAGAGTAAGCCACGTTGCATCTGACAAGGCAAGACAAATGACATGGCGAGCAGCAACATTTCAGAACTTTAGAAGGTTGAGTTTCTTTCCCATCCGACAACAATTGTCACTTTGGATAGGAAGTTGCTCACCTAAGTCTTAAAATATTAGTGACTAGTCAGTGCTTTGAGGGTGTTTTGTGGTGACACTACCCATGAACTGTCAGCATAACCTCTGTTCACTCTTCCAACTCCAGTCTCTCCCCACTTTCAAAGAAAAGTCTGGGTGCTAAGGATATTTATTGGGTGGCCAAATAAAAAAAAAACAGAAAAGGGTCCTTGCACCTTTAACAGTTGTGTAGAAGAGGGCATTTCAGCAAGTGACTATTGATCTCATGCCCTTCTAGGGAGCTTCCCATAGTGAGGATGCTGAACTAGATGGGTCAGAACTCTACTTAGATTCCTGAGCCACACCTTAAGATGAAATGTCCTCTTCTACACAACTGTCAAAGTGCAGTAGTCCTGTCCTTTTAACTACACCATTCTGGTAGCCTAAACTGTCCCCTGACAGATTGTGGAATCTGACGGTGGCAAATTCAAATATGAACTGGCCTGACTCACACTTCCAGGATGAATGTGTGGGTCAGAACTCAGGGTACAATCCAAACCCCAGCTGGGCAACAGTAGGACTGTTGGAGGACCACTGGTAAATCTGCATCCCTTTCAAGCACACCTGTTGGGTTTGAATGAAAGGGATGCAGATAGCTCACTGCTATCACAGGCATCGTGAGCTTGGGGTGAGAGAGAGGTGGGAGGAGTGAAGGAGGTAGTGCTCTTTCCTTTTTTTGCATATCATGTTTCTGATATGCTGTCACTGAACAATGGCAATTGCTGGGAGACCTCTCACATTTGGATCTAAAATTTATACAACAGATGGAAAAAAATGCTGCGTACCATCCATAACTCACATTATTTACCGTCTTGACCCACTTAAATGCCATCATTAGTTGAACTTCATCCATCATCAAGGGTTTCAGACCCATGGTGCTCAGGCCTTTGTTTTCATGGTGAGGTGTCCACAGCAGCTTGCTTAGTTTGGGATATGCAAGCATATGACCTAATGCACTGCAGCAAAATTCACAGTTGCAGGATCCGTTAATGTGGCAAGTGCTCAAGGGTTTAAAGTAGGATGGTTGAACTTGTCAAGATATTTTTAGATTGCCTAGCAAAGCTGTTTGTTCTGGTTTAGATGCTGCAGGGCGTCACAGTTGCTTTGAAGGAGAGGATGGCCAAGCAGACTCCCAGTGAATGACAGTGTCAGTAAACGAGTTTGTCAAGGATTCGTTTTCTGACTTGCGAAACATGAGAGAGTTTTGAAAGAATCCAAAGGTACTTCATTCTGATTGGCAAGATTAATCCTTGGTGGAATAATCTGTCATGACTTGCCATTGCCACTTAGCCTGTGATCCTAAGCATTGTTGCTCAGATGTTCCATTAAATAAAAGAGGACTACTTTCAAGTAAATATACATACATACATACATACATACATACATACATACATACCTTGTTATGTTGAGCTCATATTTTGCACAATTTGTATACAGTATCTGTTTGATAATGTGTGGTTTGCTATGCCTAATAAAGGATAACTATTTGACATACACACATACATACATACATAAGGGACCCGGGTGGCACAATGGGTTAAACCACAGAGCCTAGGACTTGCCGATCAGAAGGTCGGCGGTTCGAATCCCCACAACAGGGTGAGCTCCTGTTGTTCGGTCCCTGCTCCTGCCAACCTAGCAGTTCGAAAGCATGTCAAAGTGCAAGTAGATAAATAGGTACCGCTCTGGAAGGAAGGTAAATGGCGTTTCTGTGTGCTGCTCTGGTTCGCCAGAAGCGGCTTAGTCATGCTGGCCACATGACCCGGAAGCTGTACGCCGGCTCCCTCAGCCAATAAAGTGAGATGAGCACCACAACCCCAGAGTCGGTCACGACTGGACCTAATGGTCAGGGGTCCCTTTACCTTTACTTTACTTTACCTTACATACATACATACATTCCCATGCCATTGTTTTGATTAGTTTTTTGTTAATTGTGTGGATTGCCAACAACTATTAAGATGGTGGATTCCAACACTAGTAGCTAAAGCAATCTTATAACTCTCAACTTCCATCTAGTCCAGGATTTTGCTTCCCACTGTTACCAGCCAGGAAGCCTACAAGGAGCATGTGAAGGCTGGAGTCGTCCTAGTGCTATTGCTACGTAGCATGTAGTATTAAGAGGTAAAGGTAAAAGGTAAAGGAGCCCTGGACAGTTAAGTCCAGTCAAAGGCGACTATGGGGTTGTGGCGCTCATCTCGCTTTCAGGCCAAGGGAACTGGTGTTTGTCCACAGACAGCTTTCCAGATCATGTGGCCAGCATAACTAAACTGCTTCTGGCACAACGGAACACTGTGACGGAAACCAGAGTGCATGGAAACGCCATTTACCTTCCCACCGCAGCAGTACCTATTTATCTACTTGCGCTGGTATGCTTTTGAACTGCTAGGTTGGCAGAAGCTGGGACAGAGCAAAGGGAGCTCACTCCATCACAGGGATTCAAACTGCTGACCTTCTGATCAGCAAGCCCAAGAGGCTCAGTGGTTTAGACCACAGTGCCATCCGCTCCCCAAGTATTCAGAGGTATACTGTCTTTAAACATGAAGGTGCAATATTGCTAACATGGCTAATTGCCCATTTTGAACAGCAGAGGACTGTAGCAACAGCATAAAATTTTGGACACTTGCAATTTTATTATCCTCTTGGAATCCAGTAACTTCTCCAGCAAGATAAACATTCCTGAAATCTTCCCAGTTGTAAAAATTGCAACCAGGGTCATGAAACATTTCTGAGGTGTTATCAGTTGAGGCAGGTTTTTTAAAAAAACAGGACCTTATCTGCAAGCCTGCCTGTTATCAATAATAATAATTTTTGTACTGTATGGTTCTTTGCAAGCATAGCTGAAATGGACACTTTACAATTGTAATAATATTTTGTCTCCTTTATTGTCAGCCTCTTTTCATTACCAGTATATTGTTGTTACATTCCTGTGCCTTTCAGTACTTTTTTGTCATTGTTCTACAGAACTGTGTCCCTGTGTTTTATTTTGATTTTTGAATTGCCTATTTTGGCATGAAGTGGTATATAGATTACAGTAATTAAATAATAGTAGGGGTATTTCTCCATCAATTTATCTGATCTCCTACGAAAAGCATCTGAGCTTAGTGACCACCATATCTTGTAGCAATGAATGCCATAAACGGATCATGTGATGTGAAGAAATGCTTCCTGAATCTCTTCAGTTTAATTGGAGGACCCAATTATTAGGATTTGGATTATTCAAATGTACTCTCTTGTCTTGAATTTTTGTGTGTTTGTTTTCCTGGGAACTCTCCATCGAACACCTTTGTGCAAACATCAATCAAGGGACTCCCAAGTTGTCTGCAGCTTAAGCTCAGCCACCTTTGGAAGGTGACTTTACTGTGTATCTATGTACATGCTCTTCCTCTGCTGTAGCTTTGGTGCCCAAAGCAAAGTCACTCTCAAAAGGAACTCTTAATTTCAGCCAGCTCAGCAGATTGCAAGAAGAAATGATCCTGGTGCTGATAGCCGTCTTTCAGAAAAGCTTGCACGTGCAACTCTGGTTCTTCTTCCTTTTCTCAACCATTGCAAAACACTTCCTCCTTAAATTGCAGGTCTTGGAGCCAACATGTCTGGCTTTAGCTGCTCTGTCATTCATAACCTTGTTATGCAAATAAAGTAGTAGACAAACCGAGAAGCTCTCTAACTCAATCTAGACAAACATCAAAGGCTACAACAGACAGCAAACCCAAATCTGACACCCATCTGTCATTCAGCTGAAGAATGGTCACATGATGGTAGATATGCATCCTGCCAGGCTTTATTCTGTCATCCGTAGACAGAAAAATAATTGATTTAACAAAACCACTCAAATTTGTAAGAGCTGAACATTGCCCGTTTAATAAATAGGTTTGCCTTCTTCCTCAACCCCATTTATTTCATGACTACTCCCTTCTGCTTGGCACACCACAGTCAACTATACCATATAGCTTGGAATCATAGAATTGTAGACTTGGAAGGGACCACACTGATTATCTGTGTGGAATATTATGTTTACACAGCACCCACAGGCTCTGCTGAATGGTAGCAAGATTTCAGTGGGTTCCAGGCACTCACCCAGAGCTGGTAAATCCATTGGGAAATCAAGGCACAACAGAGACTAAGGTGTTTAAGAATGGTTTATTTTACACATGGAAGCCTTCATCCCTCATTGCTCCCCTCATAGCTCCAGCAAGGTTGGGTCCATGGTCTCTCTGTGCAGCTTCCTCCAGCCAGTGGAAGTACTGGGGAAACTGTCGTATTAATAAATTAATACCACATTCAGATTGAGACAACCACAACAATTCAACACAGGGGAATTAACAGCAGGCCAGAAAATGCTTTGCATCCAGTCAAAACAATGGAAAAGTGGGGGGTTAGAGCATGGCATCTCTCAGGTTTTCAGTGAGTACTGGTTGTTAATGTAGCGGAGACAACTTAGCCGTCCATTTTTCAAGAAACACTTCACAATTTTAATTAAAAACAGACAATGTTAATAAGGAAGGGAAGAGATGTTTACCTGAAAATAAATGAGTGGAAGAAAAAATGACCGCCAAATGATTGTGCTGTTTGGCTGGAATGCTTATAACACCAGGCCTTGCCATCCTAATGCCCTCTGTGCTGGCTGGGGCTGATGGGAATTGTAGTTCTAACCACCTGAAGAGCAGCAGGTTAGTAAAAGCTGCTGTGCACAAATACCTGAACTCAATGGGGCTTATTTCAGAGTAGTCATGCACAGGATTATGCTGTTCATCCTCCTATCAAGCTATGAAATAGAAACTCATTATTCTTGAAATTGGTGTACAAATACATGCACAGTTCTCACAGCAGAAGGTTAGTATAGAAAAGCTACACTAGGAAGATTGTGTTGCAGCATCACAACTATTGCTGAGAACAGTCGCTGTGCTTATTCTGTATACAATTTTGCTTTGCGCAGAAAAGTCACAAGCTGCAAATCTTGCATTCCTGGCCTTTTGGCCCACAATTTACCGTTTCCCCCTCTGTGTACTTGCCAACTGAGGATAATACTTTATCATGTATCCAGTCCGTAAAAGCGAATGCCAAGACCATAAAACTGTTAATCTTTAAGGTGCCACAAGGCTCTGTTGTCTTTAGCGACCATGGCGTATGCTGCTAAAAGCCCTTAGCAAAATATACTGGTCTCGTTTGGGGGACTTATAGGCATATGATTTCTGGAGTGTTTCTTTTCAACCCAGCAATCGGAAACAATAATCAAATGGTCAAAAAGTGAAAAGAGATAGGGAAAGAGAGCCCAGATCGACAAGGTGAGAGAAAATGTGTTCATGTAAGTGCCACACAACTGCCTTCTAATATTTTGCTATATCTCATCATACAGCATGCAGACACAGACGCTCTTTGCATATTTATCATCTGTTCTTGCCTCTGTAAGTCTCTTCATTGCCTTCTTTTGCTGGCACTGAAACTGTCATTCCCCCATCTACATGAAACTGCTGAATGAAGTCATCCTGGAGTTTAGAAAGTGCTGTCACAAGTAAACTGATGATATACAACTCCATTTCATCAAACTTAAGCAAGGCAGTGAGAAGTGCTAAATCTACCAGGCTGTGATAATGGATGGCATGATGACCAATAAACCAAGGCTCAATTCAGTCAAGGTGGAGCCAACGTCCGATGGTTTTTTTCTTTCCAGGAAAGCGATGTTCAACCCACTGTAGAAGAGGTTGCATTCCTGGTAAAGGATCAGGTTTGTAGCTTAGCAGGGCCTCCTGACCCATCTTTGTCCCTAGAAGCACAAAGGGCCAGCCTGGACAGAAATAACCTGACTTCAACGGTTACATGCCCAGGCAAACTCCCTTTTGGATTGCTGTAAGATAGTTCAGAAACTTCAGCTGGAGCGGAATATGGCTGCACAACTGCAGGAATAGGGCATTAGGAACTGAGCATACTATGAAAATACTGTATCATCTCTACTAGCTCCTAGTCATCTTTCAGGCTCAAGTGCTGCTTTTGACATTTAAATCTCTTTGTGGCTTGAAACCTTGGCATCTTCATAGCTTGCAAAGATTACCTCTTCTCACGTGTACCGTCTGTGCCCAGAGATCATCAGCAAACACTCTTCTTTGAGTGCTCCCACAAGCATCATTTGTGTTCATGACAAAAAACAGCCTTTTCAACAGCGGTCCCTTAGTTTTAGAATAGCCTCTCCAGAGAGACTTGCCTGGTATCCATTGAGATGTCTTTTGAGCACTAGACATAGGTCTTCTTTTAATTTTCCCAGGCATTTAAAATGTTTTGATCTTCTACGTGCTTTATGCTGTGGTATTCACATGGCTGTTTAGCTCTGCAAAATGTATCACTTTAGCTATCTTTAGTAAACTGATTATTGCCATGCTGTTTTAATCTCTAGGTCGCTATGATCTGTTCTGGCATTTTGCAGTTTTGCTTGCTGCATTATTTATTGTTTTATTGAAATTGTGATAGATGATTAGATAGATAGATAGATAGATAGATAGATAGATAGATAGATAGATAGCTTTTTTTCCCAGCCAGAATTCATCAGAACTCCGTTCTGGCAGCTCTCAGCTGAGCGCCATTGCCATTATAAGAGAACAAGGGTGAGTTCATGGTGAGTTCTGGCACCTCTTTTTCTTGAAAAATAGCCCTGGATAGATAGATAGATGATAGATAGATAGATAGATAGATAGATAGATAATAGTTTTATCTTGTATGTCTCCCAGAGAACTTCTGTTACTTGGTGACTGATCAATGGAATGAATGAATTAATGAATAAGTAAATAAATAAATACCGTATTTTTTGCTCTATAAGACTCACTTTTTCCCTCCTAAAAAGTAAGGGGAAATGTGTGTGTGTCTTATGGAGCAAATGCAGGCCGCGCAACTATCCCAGAAGCCAGAACAGCAAGATGGATCGCTGCTTTCGCTGCGCAGCGATCCCTCTTGCTGTTCTGGCTTCTGGGATTCAGAATATTTTTTGTCTTGTTTTCTCCTCCAAAAACTAGCTGCGTCTTATGGTCTGGTGTGTCTTATAGAGCGAAAAATACGGTAAATGTGATTGGCTTGCATACATTTCCAGGGCTTGGTCAGAGAAACTGAGAGAACTCACATCCCCCTTCCCCCCCCCCCAAGGCTGGGGGGGTGGTCTACAGTTTGACTGGGTTTGGTCTACAGTTACTTGAAGCTTTAGCCTCCCTTTGTGGGGGTGTTTCCTCAGCTCTGTATGAAGAGCAATTAGTGTTCAGGGCTCATGCAAAAAGTAGATGAAATGTTAAGTCAATATGACTCAGTGCAAGCCAGCATTATGAGTCAATTTAGAACACGGGGGCGGAGGGTAGATTTGCAATTCCTGACCCACTGCCAAATCAAGAAGAGGGCAATTTGCCCATCACTCTCCAATGCTCCATGCTTTGCTACCTTCAAAATGCATTCTGTGTGCATTTTGCATATTGCCTTTGCAGATCTGATTCACTGTGCTATATCCTTCCCATCTCTCAACTTTTCATTTCAGATGCTGACACTTGCTTTATTCCTGTCACTTTTTTTAAGCCTCTAATGCTCTTTCAGTTTATTTTTGTTTCTTTGTGTTTGCTTGTTGTTAGGTTTTTTTCCGGGTTGTAACTGATTAATTATTCTTTTTATGATTTATCAAAGCTATTTCTTCTTCTTCTTTTCTTAAAATGGCAAATTCATTTAAGGGTAATGTTTTATCCTTGGTACAATTCATTGGATGGGGATTGGTGACAGGCTAAAAATTATGATGAAGATCATCATCATTATTAATTATTATGTTAACATGGATTTTTTCATTTTTACATACCTTATTCTCATCAATAAATTAAAAGACTCCCATAAAAGTAGCAGATTAGGCAAGGTCAGGATTCGACCATTTGATTCCTCTGCTCCTCTGTTTTACACATTGACAGTAAAATTCATGTTTGCCACATTTAAAATCAGTATATTTTAAAACATTTCATAGCATGATAGCTTGTTTGTCACTTCAGCACTCTAGCTACATTATCAGAGATCTATTTTTTTGTCATGGAAACCATGCTAACCATGGAGTTCTTTGCATTTTTACTGTTAAATGTCTTGTGAAGTTTAGTAGTATTTAAGCCTAGCAAGTAGGCTTAGGATTTCAGTCCTTGTGTGCATATTTGTCCATTTATTTGTTTTTCTTTCTTTAGTGTTGTTTGAAAATTAAAACACCAAATTAATGTTCAATTCCAGGAAAAGCAAGTTCCACGGATATTAACTTGTAGCTATTTAATATCTTACATAAGTTGATCTGTTTACATTTGGTTGCATCATAAATATGATTGGTGTTTTCCCCTATTGGGCATAACTAGGCAGGTAATGCTTGTAGACACTTTCACAGCTGTTCAGCAAGAAATTAAAGAAGCTACTATTTCCATATCCAGCTGACTCATATTTAATTTAGAACCAATGCAAAGCTTAATAATATCTTTTAAGTCACATGTAAAATGAGCTCTGGATTCTGATGTGTTGAATCAATGTGCTACAAACTCTTCTTTGACTTTGTTGTGTAAAATGACACTGCTCAATGGTCGCTAGTTCAGCAGAATACAAGCATTGCTTCCTTCACTGATGGTAAAAACAAATAGCACTTGATTCCCAAGGGGAAATCGTAAAGTAAAGATAATAGGGATGTACAACAGCCCCAACACACTGCCGCCATGTTGTTTCACTGTTCAATGCTGGGATTTTTTTTAATGTGACAGTACAGGACAGATGATGATGAAGGCAACACAGTTCACTTCATCCTATTCGTGTATGTATGGTTTAGTTCACACAAGATATGAATAGTATGTAAGAGAGGTGCAAGAATAAACCCAAAATTTGAAGGCTGCAGGAGCGGGAGTATAAGGTTCCACAGCCTTAGCATGTTATTGCTATATATTCGCAATGATTCTGTTGTGTAAAACATACCACGCTTGAATGTAAAGAAGATGGATGGGGAACCTGGGGTTCTTCAGGTTTTGTTGGACTACAATTCCCATCATCCTTGACCATTGGGCATGCTGGATAGGGCTGATGGGAGATGGAACCCAACAATTTGTAGAGGGCTACAGATTCCCACCCCGATGCAGCACATTTTGAAAGGCAGCATGAAGAGACAATGGTGAAAGCAAGAAAACCTTGAGCAAGCAGAGAGGGAAGCCTATTGCTTCAGAACCAGATCTCCTACAACTATGTCCATCCTGCTTCTCGGGGGTTTGGTCACTGCTTGAGATGGTACAGTGGACCAGATGGATACTTAGCCAGATGCAGCATAAACCGCTCCTGTGGCCTTGGAAAAGTGGCAGAGGTGGGATATCTTACTGTTTGTTTGTTTGTATGTTTGTTTGTTTGTTTTGAGTTCCTTACATTTCTATTCCACTTTTCTTCCATTATGGAACCCAGAGTAGCAAACTTGTGATTCCCAGGTTGGCCGTACTTCTGGGCACTAAGCAGATCCAGACTGGTTCAGCTTCAGCAAGATGGTGGCCTCATTTGCCTTCACAGCCTGTGGTTAAGGTGATGCATAACACCGGTTTCTGGGTTGGGGTTCATAAACTTGTGGGTATGGGCAGTAAACTGGCCAAACCAAACCACCCTATGTCACATTGTCCATAAATATTCTCAGCAACCATTTTGCCTGTCAATACTGCATTTTCTTACACCCTTGATACAGCAAAAAAGTGTCCGTTATCTTCTCTCTTTTTTTGCATTGCTCATTCATTATAATCCACAGGGTAAAATTTCAGGTATATAGTCTTGCTGTGCTGAAAATTTCTCCTCAAATCCATCCAGCCCACCTGGAACATTCTCCATCAGTTAATGAGAAAAGAAATTGCGCTCAAAATATATCTAAGAGGAAATAAAATGTCAGCGGAATGCTCATGGATGGTCTGTAGGGTTTCTGCTGTGCTTTTCTTATTTTTGGGAGTGACCTTTCTTTCCTTCCACAAAACATCTCCCTAGAGGTCTACACTCTGCTGTCTTTCTGGGTGCCCGAGAAGGACACCCTGAGGTAATTCCTCCCATGTTGGTTCCCACCCCCACTCCCCAATCATGGAGGCTACAGAGTGCTGGAGAAGTTACCAGAAATAAAAGTGTGCACACAACCCTTGTCCACCTCACAACAACAGAAGTTCAAAACCCAACACCTACAGAAATTCTAAAGACATTCTTAAGTGCCCTGAGAAAGAGGAAGGGGGAGGGGATGGAAACCACTTTTGCCATGAAAGAAAGCTTTTGAGAAACTGGAAGAGATATTTTAGCACAGCAGTGCATCCAGTGCTCATTCATGTTTCATTGACTTCACAGAAGATGTTAATAACATGTAGGATGGGTGCAATAGCAGACCGGCAAACTCATTTCTAATTAGCAGTCTGATCAGCAAAACGTATTTTGACTGCTGTGGAGAAACTAAATAGAGTAGGAGTGTATTAAGTAGCACAGGACATGGTTATAAGGGGGGGGGGAATCTATGTATTTCTTTATCAAGAGTGATGCTTCTTAATTACTCAGCCATCAGAGTCTGCTTGCTTTTCAGCCCACATAATTGAGTCATATATTCCTTTCCGCAACTTAGAAGCACATTTTCTGCACATTATATAATGTTTGTCAGCCTTTTATCTTAGGTCCTATCTTTCCCCTGGCCACTAAACTTTGGTAATTGAATACACTTGCAACAGGGTTTACACAAGTAAATTCACATCCTTGATACTTTGAATTTATTACAGTTTTAACTGAATTCTTATAGTTTTAAAATAGGGGTGGGAAACTTGATCTGACCAGCAAGCTGGATCCGGATCTGGTCCACCTTTCACAGGCCACTTTTTAACCTCAAGGTCCTTTGAAGTTTGATCCCTGATGTCCTCACAAGCCTAGACTGCCAATTAAGTACCTAAGCAATTGAGTACTCAGTGTCACCATAATAGCTTAGCCAATCAGTGTCAATCAAAGCCTTCACTACCACAAGCTCAACTCAATACATATATGGAAGTTGATTTTCATATCAAATAACTAATTGACCGAATTACTCTGTTTCCACACCTGTGAAGACAGAGCAAGTTCCCCCATAGTGGATTGGTAAATTGATTGGAAATTTTACATTTCATCTGTATTTGGCATTATTGTTGGCATCTGTCTATCTCAAGAGATAGTAGAGTGTGCCTCCTCTCTGAGAAGCAAGCCTGGGCAGTCCTCACTGATGTGAAAGCAGAGCAATACATTTAGTTGCCAAAATATTTATAGCGACATGGTGAAAACCACCTAGTCAATGGGGAGACTCATAGGAAATGAATTGCTTACCAATGTAACAGCCGTGATTTGGCTTGACTGAAAGTAGCCTCTGTGTCTAATCTGACTTTTACTTGCACAGAATGTTGGGTATCAATATAAAAAAAAAACCAAGGGATATAAAGTAAAATTAGATGTATTGCCAACCTCTCCTGTTGTTTGCGCTGCAAGTCTCCACATTTTTGTTGAGGAGCACATCCCCATTTATCTTTAACTGAGTCAGAGCCATAATCCTCTTTCTGCCAACCTGCTACTATCCGTAGGCACCCAGCCCACATGTAATTATGATCATCACACTTGAAATCTTGTCATAAAAGAAGCCTAAAATATTTCTGGGTGAGGCCATAATCCCGTGTTCGCATGATTAAGCAATATTACAAAATATTGGATGCATGCGTAGGAGTACAGCACCCACATGAACCTTTTCAGCCAGTTACTTTGTAGAGGTTGGTTCAAGTTGGAACATTTGATCTAGCGTAGTGGTTAATCTGTGCTCATTCATAGTTTTCATACAGGGTTTAAATTTGGGTGTAGAGGGCTCACAGTAGATTTACCTTGGAACTGGCTTGCTTTCTGTGCCAATCACCTGCTTGCATACTCTCCAACATTTCTCCGATGAAAATAGGAATGTCCCATTGTGGACTGGAAACCTGATTCCAGGCACTTCCCTTTTCCTTTCTGCCCCTGAAGGGTCACTTTAAAAGCAACAGCATTTCCTTCTTATTGATGGGAAAGATCAGCTCTGCAGCACCTGCTAAGTGCTATTATTTCTTGATACGGCCTGCTATCTATAAAGCTAAGGGTGAAAACCCTCTCTTTATAATCAATAGTGTTTACCCTACAAGACTGAGGTCAGTAAGAGGCGGCACGTGAGAGAGAGAATTAATCTACTTCCTTGTCAAAGATGTGTGTGTCAATTTAAAAAAAAAAAATCAAAATCATGTGGAACAGATATGATAACATTAAGTAACTAAATTCTCCCAGCTGTTCAAGTTAACCTCATAGATAGGGTTTGCAAAACATGGAATCAAAAAAGAATAGCTGGTTCCTTAGAGTGGTAGCAACCGTCAAACCAATGTGCTAGTATCATATTCCGTGGTGTTTGCAGCCTTCCTCCGATTCCATCCCTTTAAGAGGCCTCTATTTTAATACTGCTGCTCATTTTACAGTGATTAAGCACCACTAAAAACTGTCCGTACAGCCCTGGTCTGCTTAGCCACAATTTTCCAGTCTGGGGGATGTGGAGAGATGAGGGCATTACAAGCAGTGACAGGGGAGATGGATGAATGTCAACACTCAGGTAGAGGAGAGGCATGGGAGTGCGAGGAATGGAGAAGGGGTGATAGTTTCAAGGAGTCTCAGTTGGTGTGGAGAAGAAAAGTAAGGGGAGATATGAAAGGAGCCTTCAAATTTCTGACTGTGGAGCTTGTGCAGCATCTACCCTCCTCACATCATTGGATTACAGCAACAATGCTCAGGCCTCTTCAAAGCACACGGGAGCAGCCAATGTGGTGGGGCAGAGCCGCAGAGACACCCTCCCAATGTCAACATCACCATAGCTTACTGGGCAGGGCTGTGGCAGTGAGGATGGGCTTTCATCAGTGCTAATCTGCACAGCTCTGAACTCGGCACTCCTCTGCCCCACCCAGGCCTGTTTCAGTGGTGTCAGTGGCTGCGTACACACCATGCATTTAAGGCACATGACTTCCTCCAAAGAGTCCTGGGAATTGTAGTTTTCCCCCTACAGAACTATGATTTCCAGCATCCCTTAACAAACTACAGTTCCCAAGATTCTTTGGGGGGAAGTTGTGTGCTTTAAATGAATGGCATGTAGGCAGCCAGTGTCAGGAGGGGCACCCCATTGTTCTCTCCATTGCACTGGCCACTACTGCAAAGTATACAGTTGGCCAATTCTCGCAGGTGCCGAGAGGAAGGAAATGTTTTCCTTGTTGCCCCAAAGAGCAGGAGTAGAACCAACAGTTAGGAGTTTGAGGGAAGCAGATTCTGGTTAAATAATAGGTCCATTTAAAACAATATCATACCACTTTCAGCAGTTGTGACTTCCCGCAAGGAATCCTGGGGAAATCCTAGAGTGGTTTAACAACCAATTCCTCTTTGCATGGAATGCTGTGAATTATAGCTCTGTGGGCAAAATAGGGATCACCTAAGAACTCTCGGCAGAGTTAACAAACTACATGTCCTATGATTCTTTGTGGGAAGCTATGACTGCTCAAAGTGATATGATACTGATTTAATTGTATTGTGCGGATGGGTTACTTCCACGGTCCCTCTCGCTTATTTGATAGTTCCATGATTCTGTGAAGAATTAGGTTTTCTGGTTTCTCCCCCCAAAAATCACTAAGCTCACCTTCACACTGTACATTTAAAGCACATGGCTCCCCCCCAAAAAAAAATATCCTGGAAATTGTTGTTTATTGCTCTTGTGGGGGGGTACATTTCAGTTCCCAGGGTTCTTTGGGAGAAGCCATGTGCTTTCAATGTATTGTGTGTACTCAGAGAAAGACCTTCCTTGTCCCAAGCCATTGTGCTCCTCAGATGTGGTCCCGCTCAAAGTAGTAAGTTGTGCATTAGTCCTGAGTAGTACTTAATCACATCACGTTGAACAAATTGTACCAATTTAAGAGGAGAGCATTCTGTGTGTGTGTGTGTGTGTGTGTGTGTGTGTGTGTGTGTGTGTTGAGCAGAGGAAAGGGCATCCGTGATAGATTTCAGTCGAAGGTGCCTCTGAGACACATGCAGAATTGATAATCATGTTCTTTGAAGAGGGAACAGAACACTGTTGCTGCAAACCAAGGTCATGAGGGCAGATGCTACACATCAAAGTGCCTCAGCCATAAGCTGTCTTTTCTCAGAGCAAAAGAATGCACATAGCATCTATTGCAGAGGCATCGCTGCATGGCAGACAAAGGTGATGGGAGTGTGTCCGTTGTTTGCCTTTCTGCTCTCCTCTGGTTTGCTTTAGTGCAGGGGTAGGCAACCTAAGGCCCAATTGCCTTCTAAATCCGGCCTGTGGACGGTTCGGGAATCAGTGTGTTTTTACATGAGTAGAATGTGTACTTTTATTTAAAATGCATCTCTGGGTTATTTGTGGGGCATAGGAATTCGTTCATATTTTTTTTCAAAATACAGTCCAGCCCACCACATGGTCTGAGGGACGATAGACCGGCCCATGACTGGAAAAGGTTGTTGACCCCTGCTTTAGTGTAAGAGCCAGAATTCAAAGAGCTTCCTACAACTGAGATAAGCTCAAGGCTCTGCTCACTCCCTTTCCTACCTTTGGTTACTGTCGTTGTGTTACACAAACACCCTGCCTTCTGTCCAGATGATGGCCAGGGCAGGTTCTCCACCCTAGTTACACTACTGACTGTGTTAGGTGCTTTTGTTGGGGAAGGGATATACTCAGTAGATAAGATGATGGTGATGATGATGAAGATGGTGATAATTTTATTATTTACATGCCACCCATCTGACACCTGACTGGTTTGCCCCAGCCACGCTGGGCAGCTTCCAACAGAACTCCCAACAGAATATTAAAAACAGGATAAAACATCAAACATTAAAAACCTCCCTAAACAGGACTGCCTTCAGGTGTCTTCTAAAAGTCATATAGTTGTTTATTTCCTTGAAATCTGATGGGAGGGTATTCCACAGGGAGGGCGCCACTACCAAGAAGATAGTAGCTTCATTTCTACTATCAGAAAGCCCTCGGAGCTAGACCTTGGTGTCTGGGCTGGACGGTGAAGGTGAAGACGCTCCTTCAGGTATACAGGGTCAAGGCCATTTAGGGCTTTAAAGACCAGCATGCCAACACTATGAATTGTGCTCAGAAACATACTGAGAGCCAGTATAGATCTTTTAGTACCAGTGTTATATGGTCCCAGTGCCTGCTCCCAGTCACCAGTCTAGCTGCCACGTTCTCGATTAGTTGTAGTTTCCTAGTCACCTTCAAAGGTAGCCCCATGTAAAGTGCATTGCAGTAGTCCAAATGCTTTGCATGCAAAGGGGCCCAGGTACAATTCTTGATCTCTCCAGGCAGGGCTAGAGAGGTACCTGTCTGAAAGCCTGGAGACATGACCAGTCAGAGTCGACAATACTGGACCGTGTCAGTATAGAGCAACTTCCTATGTTCACTAACTCTCTTCACATTCAAAGTAGCTTGACTTCTGCTGCTTGCTTGTTTGTTTATATTATTTTCTGTTCCCACTGTTCTTCCCAAATGAGTCAAGGACAGCAAGCATCAAAGTGGTAAAACAATACAATGAAGACTTGTTGTTGTTTTAAAAAAACATATTTATAACATTAAAAAACATCTTTAAAAGAACATCTTTAAAAGAAAATGGAAAGAAGCAGAAGTCCCAGCAAAGGAAGAATGGATACAAAAACTTATGGAATATGCAGAGATGGCGAAACTTGCCGGACGAATAAGAACTCAAGATAACAAACTTTTTATAAAAGGATGGAAATGGTTTATTGAATATTTACAGATAAATTGCAAACAGATAAGAACATTGGCAGGGTAGATGAATAAATGAGCAAATTAAGTTAATTTGGATATGCAGAAGATATTAAAAATAAATTTAAGGAACTGCAGAAAGAGAGGGAAGGAAGTCAAGTTTTGAAATGTTAAAAGGATTGTAAAATTAGTGAAATGTATAAACCTGAAAAGCATAAAATTTAATAAATAAATAAATAAATAAAATAGCATCTTGCAGGTGGGTAGGACTAGATTACCCTTGGGTACTTCCCAGTTTTACAGTTATGTGATTCTATCTAAAGTATGCCAAAAAAAAAAGTGGTACCAAGGACTGCATATTAAGGAAATAAAAGCTTTAGGCATGTAGAGCTATATGTGTGGTTCTTTCAAAAAATAAAATGGAAATAATTACCTATTGCCCAAAAAATGCATCCAAATGGCAAAAGCAGGGGGGTGGGCTTGGACCAGGCAATTGCCCAAATGATCTCCTTTGCTGCCCCCTTCCCCCCATCAATAAAAATACATAGCTGAGGTTCTCCGCCCCACCAACAAAAGGCCTGCCCCCCCAAACAGAAATCCTGCAGTGACCTTTCAAAATATTACTCTATCCCCTACTTCAAGCTATGACATGGGACACGCTAGAACACACTAGAACAACCACATCTGGATTTCCAAAGGACATGGTACATTAGATTTAAAAAATGTGATCCTCATGAAATGCTGCTGATTCAGGGAAACCCTTACAAGGAATTCAGAACAATCCAACTTTTGTGGTTTGCCTTTGCTGTCTTGCATATTTGACTCCCCCTTACAGTTTTTATTACACGGTCCATATATATATATATATATATATATATATATATATACTGGATTGTTAGGGTGGTGGTTTTTTTGGTTGGTTTTTTTTGTTTTACATGAAACTATCTGCACCTGCTGGCTTGCCTATAAAATGTGGTTTCGAATATGAAGCAATAAAATCCTGCAATTAAACTTAAGACACACTATTCCAGTTACGGTCTGAATTCGCACAGTGGCAACAAGCCTTACACAATGCCCAAGGTGATGGGTTGTGTGTTTCTTTATAAAGTACATTTTGAATCAGGGAAATTGCCCCCCCCCCATTTAACCCTTTCCATGTACAGTGGTACCTCGGGTTAAGAACTTAATTCGTTCTGGAGGTCCGTTCTTAACCTGAAACTATTCTTAACCTGAAGCACCACTTTAGCTAATGGGGCCTCCTGCTGCCGCTGCACCACCACTGCATGATTTCTGTTCTCATCCTGAAGCAAGGTTCTTAACCCAAGGTAATATTTCTGGGTTAGCGGAGTCTGTAACCTGAAGCGTCTGTAACCTGAAGCATCTGTAACCCGAGGTACCACTGTAGTTTCATATAATTGTCACTTTAAGGAAGGGCAGGGAATTGATTTTGGTCCAAGGACCAGATTCTGTGAAAGTTCCTACACACATCTCTCTATCCTCCATCCAGGTAATGAAGAGGCATTACCACAGTTCAGTGGCACATTTCAGCCAGGCAAAAATGCTTGAGGAGGATGCAGTTCAGGGCTGGTGCAGGGTGTGGCTTATGGGGGAAGGTGGCCTGGGAAAGAGTGATGAGATAAAAGAAAATAGGTGGGGGGGGGCATGTTCAGCCCCTGGGGCCTCAGGTTCCCACCCTTCACTGCCTTAGGTCTTTTGACAAAACATACTTATTTTGGCTACCTCAGCACAATTAACTTCCCATTAGTAGTAGTAGTAGTAGTACTAGTAATAGTAGTAGTAGTAGTAGTAGTAGTAGTAGTAGTAGTATTCTATACTGCCCTTCAACCAAGGATCACAGGGCAGTTTACAATATACAAACACAAAAATGCATAACATAGCAACAAACAACACCCCCCACCCACCCACCCACACACAAACAAACACACTTTAAAAAGCCATAGATTTGGAAAAGGCCTGGGGAAAGAGGAATGTTTTTGCTCGGCGCCTAAAGATATGTAACAAGGGCACTAGGTGAGCCTCCCTGGGTGCTTGCATTCCACAAGCAAGGAGCCACCTTAGAAACGAACAAAACCTTATTTGGAGAACGAGGCAAGGAAGTTTGCAAGCCAGCCCTGATCATTAGAATGTGTGACGGTTTCGTTTCCTTTAATAATGTATACCTGGAATCTCTGACTGAAATATTAACTATGTTGATATTAACTATGTGCCATGATCTCATCTCAAACATAATTCTGTCATTGTTTCATGAAGCGTGCTGTGCGACACGTACATAATCATATTCACAAAGAGCAAGAACGTCAGTCTCTGTCAAAGGCACTGAAATAAGGCAACTTTCAACAGACATCCTTTCGGACTACTGTGCCTCTGCTAAGGGCTCAGGAAGATGTGATCTCTTACTCATATAGTTAGCCCACCAGGTTTGCGATCTGAATCAAGAGGTACACCTGCTGTTCCAAAGTAGAGGAAGTTGTGGTCCTCCAGATTCTGTTGGACCCAAACTCCTGTCATCCTAACCCATTGGCCATGTTGGCTGCAGCTGATGGGACCTGGAGACCAACATCTGCAAAGCCACAGTTTCTCCAAACCCATACAATTTGCAACCACAGCTTTCCTCCCACTGTGAACAGCACATGCAGGTGGCCCCAATTTGCTTCAGAACTCCAATGGGAGGAAATGCCCTCCTTATGCCATGCTCCTGATCCAACTCAGGGAGAACCATGAGCTATTAAGAAAAGAAATCAGCTACACAAAGATTAAAGAGCGTTGGCAAAAACAGAATGCTCTGGGGAAAGCAGCAGATGCCAGGAACATTAGAAGTTTTGAGAAGAAAGAAGATCACCCCCAAAGGGGAAATACCAAAGTTATACCACTAAAATGCATCTATGCACAAAGTGAGCACCTCCATAAGTAAACTCTTGCTTACTTATGCAGTTTACACTAACCTAATATTCCATTTCTTTGAGGCTCCTGGACTACGCAACTTTGTTGGCTCACATTAAGCCTTGAAATTTGATAGACTGAATCAAATACATTAATTTCAATTAGTTGTATGTGCTTAAGTGTGTTGATGCCAACAGCATCGATCCTAGAATTGAACATTCCATGGAACAGAACAAAATAAAACGTGAGCTTCAGCAGGGAAGAGAGCAGGAAGCTAATGCAACTCGCCTTTTAAACCATTGACAGCATAAGGTCTACAGGAACCATCTTGTTTTTGTTATATCTGGGGCAGCCCAATGGCCCAGCTTGGGAAGAGGCTGCTAACACCAACAAAATATCAACAATTGTCACCAGGTTCCTATTAACTGCCAGCAGCAAAAGAAAGAGCGAAATTATACATCTTTAAGCAAGAGCTAACAAGCAATGCTGACATATCCCAACACAGTGAGCATGGCAATATCAGTTAGTAAGGAAGGTCCCCCCACATTTCCCATACATAAAAGGGACCAATCAATGCAGAGTAATTGCAGAATGGCCACCTGGTGCTATCCTATACAACACAAATTCAGTACACAACCTGGCAAACACAGGGAGCATGCAAATGTTGCCCCTTGGGAAGAGGTGGGACTGTGCGCCTCACATTCTCAATCAACACTTATGGTAGCCTTCCCCAACCTGATGCTTCCATCATTGCCAATGGCAGTGGTATTCCAAAGAAAGGTCTGGAGAAGATTGACTTGACTGCTCCTACAGACACCACCACACTATTCACTGTGCATTGCAGTGGCTCATGGGCCCATCAGCTGAAGCTTGCCAGCATTCCTGCAGGAAAAAGGGAATAGCTCACAGGTAGACCATGTGCAGCAATGTGGTTCCCCTTCTTGCCCTTTTCGGAAAGTGTGACCTACACCAGTTCAGCTATTAGGGGGAAAGGAAAACAGCTCACTTGCACAGTGGCGTAGCGTGGGTTGTCAGCACCTGGGGCAAGGCAAGTAATTTGCGCCCCCTAACCCGTGGATTTGCGCCCCCTAACCCGTGGATTTGCCCTAACCCCAGATGTTGCGCCCGGTGTGGCCGGCCCCCCCTGCACCCCCCACGCTACGCCACTGCACTTGCACACTGCATCCCTTCCATGTCACAAAACAAAGACTAGGTATATAGCCATCCTTAGAGCAGAGATTCGTAACACATCCTAAAATGTTGTACTTGTATCACAATGCATGAGTAATTCACATTTTAGGTTTTCTCCTGTTCTACTGAGTCACACCACCATAATCAAATATTTCCATAAATACAAAATGTGTCAACTTGAATTTTTCTGGCATTTCAGCCACACTAATTGTCCTTTCCCCCTTTCTCTCCCCAACCCTAGCTGCTCTTTTGCCATATTTCTTAGAAAACAGCAGCTGTGTTTATTCAAATAGCAACACTCTGATGATCTGATGATAGGGTAATCTGCTCCTATACCAAGCACAACTGTCCTGCAGGAACCTTTTGCTGGACTCTAGACATCATTGTTTGGGTGATAACAAGCCCTTCAACAGGCTCCCAAAGCTTCGTGTCCATCTGGTTAGTTTTCTCATTCTTTAAGCTGGTTAGTTTATTGAATTTCTTACTGCCTGTATCATATTTCCCCCCTTCAGTTCCTGCAGCATAATTTCCCCATGCATCATTGTCAAAAAGTAATTCCACAACATGAACAGTTTCACTCCAATAACTTCCAAGCAAAGGGACTTAAGCATTACTTTGAATTACAATAGAAACCAGCCTTTGCATTCATCTGGCTCTCAGGACAATAAATTCAGTGGGTCTGCCAGTGCTCCTTATGAAACAATGTGAGCTCGAATGCCATAATAACTTAGCAGGCAGTTTACATATCTAATGATCCAAGACAAAAGGAAACATGTGAATTAACCGTCTGAATTTAAAGCAAAATTCCCAGCCTCCCAAACATATGTAAAAAAAACCCAACCACGTCTGTAGCAAAGGAGCCTTGCACTTTCTACACCGTGCATTTACCACACACAAAATAAAGTTTCCCACACCTAGACCATCCAAAGGAGAAGGCAAAAACTGCTTAAATATGTATTTATATGCAGCTTGGGTGCCTGCTGATTCCAAGATTGTAAAGCTCATGCATTGTTAATTAAGCAGGTTTTCCACTTTAGATTGGCCATACTTGTTTATGCAACATTTTTCTATATACGTATTATGGCAAAAGTCCAACATCCAAAAGGATGAAACTATATAGGCAATATTTTTCATGTAGCCCCAGCCTTCTTCCTCAAAAGCCACAGCCATCACCAACGCACATGGAAACTCCTCAATCCCACTGTTTCACTTCTGCTTTTTCCGGCCTCACCACAGCAGAATAAAATTCCCTGATCACACCCAAACCAGGGTCCATGTCCATTCTGACTCCCTGAGTACCTTCAAAGAGCAACTTCAGTTTAAAATTGTTCATTTTCTATACATGGGATCATAAAAGACAGACCAAGGAAGTTCTTGAGCAAGCGTTTGTTTAGGGAAATGTACATTTTCCAAAAGCACACAAAGGGCATTTCCACATTTATATAATATAATATAATGGTTTAAAGGGGGGTATGTGTGTTGTGTCCCATTGGTGTAGCAGTGGCGGCACTTACCCTGCTTCTGACAGGAAATGCTCTGACAGGAAACGACAACAAAAAATAGGGGTTGAGGAGTTGTGGGAGTGTGAGAAATGCCCCTATTTTCATCCGAGGAACGTTGGAGGGTATGAAACACTTGAACAAGGACTGGTCCCATCCCTGTGTATGACCCCCTGAGGCAACTCCTTGCGCAAAACTCCATATAGGTCAGATGGCAACCTCTTTCTAGTAGTTGTTCTCAGCAGCACATTCAAAGAACAGGGAAGGTTATGCAACGTATTTCAGATTTTCTCACCAAGGATAGGATTTTTATCATTACTTTTGCACTGCTTCCCTCCTCATTCCAATTATCAGCTAATCTTGGAGGGGTAGGGTGGTTTTCCCCCCCCCTTTATATATGTTTCTTATCAGGTGAAATCATAATGGCTTAGGACTGACTGTTTTGAAGGCACTGAAAAGGAGCTATGCTGCACATCTTCGCCATCAACCCATTCTTTCATACCTCTGCACTACTTTCAGGAAGCACCACAGCAGCCATAAGTCATCGGCTAATTGTGGCAATGAAGTCCTTTGTAATAAAAGGTTTTTGCAAGGAAACGCTTACACAGATCAGCAGCATTTGTAAAAAAAAAAATAATATTTATTTGCAACCCTCTTGATTGTGATGATTAAACTCATTTGTTTCCCTCAAGTGAATTGGGGTGGCGGGGAGAGGGGGGGGGGAGAGAAGTATACAAAAACAATCACATCTACATTCCCCTTCCTTGTATCTGACTTCAGACAGCTATAATTTACTAACCAACCTACACGGCTCCATGAGACAAATTCTATGTCTATAGCTTTCCATTACCGCTTAGCTGAGAGAATATCCTAGGTATGCCAAATGCGTATAGGTAGAGCAATCAATAGGGGGAATGGGGGAGGGCAGAGGGGGGAGGGGGGAGGGGGCGGAACAACATAATCGAAAACTATGTAGCAGGGTACCTAGGAAGGAACTTGATTAAATATCCACCCATTGCCGCTATTTCTAATCTCGTGCTCTTCAGGTGTTTACAATCCCTTTTGTGTTAGCCTCATATAACCGGAGTCTGGCTTAATTGCTTAGCAAATGTAATTTTATTAAAGAGATAAAGATATAGCTAACGCTAATAAGCTGCCTTTGAAATATAGAGAGCCTTTCACGATTGGATTTTTAGTTAGCTTGCTCTTTCTTTAGAGACTAATTGATTTTCTTGACATCTCTTTAGCCTGGCAAACTGCCTGCCTAAGTACTTTATCTGACCTTCAGGCAGCTTGCCAGCTATTGATCCGGTATCTACAATGACTATGTTGTAGCAGCTCTTCCAACTTTGATAAGAGCTAATGTACCAGGGTCCTCAAGACAGGAAGTCAATGATCACAAAATTTCTATCAGGCTGCCTATCTGTGCCGCCTAATTATTTAAGAATTTCAGGTTGTGTCGAAACAAGAGCTTTCAACAGTTGTACCAGTTTTTTGTTGTTGTTTTTTGCTCTGGGGAAATAAAGGCAAAATTGGGGGGTGGAGTATATGTAAACATATGAAAACATCCCATTTTTTGTTGCAGAAATGCAGACACACATGACGGTTGTAGCTATCTTATGATTCTATTCTATACGTCAAGATGGGGAAGTCCTGCCCCACCCAGGTGTTGCTGAACTACAACTTCTATCTTCCCTAGCCATTGGCCGTGCTTGCTGGGGCTGATGGGAGTTGTAGTTTAGCAAAAGGTTCCCCACCCTTGATATAGGTACAGTGGTACCTCGGGTTATGTACTTAATCCGTTCCGGAGGTCCGTTCTTAACCTGAAACTGTTCTTAACCTGAAGCACCACTTTAGCTAATGGGGCCTCCTGCTGCTGCCACGCCGCTGGAGCACGATTTCTGTTCTCATCCTGAAGCAAAGTTCTTAACCTGAGGTAATATTTCTGGGTTAGCGGAGTCTGTAACCTGAAGCATATGTAACCTGAAGCGTATGTAGCCCGAGGTACCACTGTATTTGGAATTTCTACCTTGGAATGTGATGTGCCAGCTATTCTACCATGGATAACATATGGCTAAGATCCAAAGAGCTGCACAGCTAGATCTGCATGTCTAGAGGGGCTTTAGGTTTGGTGTTTCCCAAAGGACAATTTCACCCACCCCCTGCTGCATGGCAAGCCTATTTTGATACAGAGGAGACTTTCCAAAGTAGATGGTAATGTCGCAAGCTGACATATGACATAGTGGCCTGTCCTTGGGCATGCCTGGCCTTTGGACCCTGACCATTGTTATATGCCCTCAGAAATCCTAACAGGGGAGCTATCTGGGGAACAGCTGAAATTCAACATTAGAGCATCTGCTTTATATGCAGCAAAATCCCAAGTTCAATCATTTTAGTTCAGTTAAAAACATGATCTAGGAGAACTGGGAACGAATCTTTGTGAAGAGCTGCTGAAAGTTCAACTAGACATTACTCCAAGTTCAGAGGCAGCCCTGTTTGTGGACTTCCTGGAGACACCTGATTGGCCACTCTAGGAAGCAAGATGGAGGACTTAATGGACCTTTAGGCTGGTCCAGGTTAGCTCTTCTTATAGAATCATAGAATTGTAGAGTTTTAAGGGACCACAAGGGTCATCTAGGGCAACACCCTGCAACACAGGAATCTTTTGCCCAACGTGGGGCTCAGACTCACAACATTGAGAGTCTCATGCTCTACAGGCTGAGCTATCACGGGCCACAAGCTCACTTTTTAATATTCACCCTTCGGTGCTTTTTGCTAAATAATTCACAAATTGCTAAACCACTTTACTAGGTGAGAGGTGGGGAAAGAATAGAATCCATTCCCACCCTCAGAATTGCTTGTTGGTTTGTGTGTGTGTGTGTGTGTTTTTTTAAAATGCAAGTCAAAAAGTGAGATACTCTCAGCCATAAATTCCTGGTTTTCTGCTGTGTGATGACGTAACTGACTGGAAAATAACTACTATGCTAGCAACATTTTTCACTGAACAATTGATTTTAAATGACTAATTACAGAGTACAACACAATGAACTGATGTGAAACCTACCCAAGTTCCTTATAATAAATGGGCACTTTTAGCTGGCATTTTCAAAAACGCTGTACTAGGTTCTGTAGCCACCAAAATGATACAAACATTATGGGTACCACTCAGCATTTTTAACAGATAAGAATGAGGAAGTTTGTCTCCTTTCAAAATGTGCTTCTTCAGTCATTTGGAAAACATATACATTTGCTTGAGATTCCATTGGCTGGAAAAACGCATTTTCGTTCCAGTATCCAGGAGGCTTTTCTTTCTGTTTAAAGCATTTTTCAGATATTTGTATCTGAACCTTCACGCAGCCCCTTGGGAGAGTTTTACTGTGCAATCCTAGCTATGTCTACTCAGAGTTGAATTAATGGGGACTCGCCCAGGTAAGAAGGGTTAGGATTGCAGCCTTAGAATGTGTCCAGTCCTGTGTTTATTGTGGCATCACGGTCTTGTTCAGAATTCCCTCCCCTTGCCAATACTTGTTGTTTGTGTTGGAAGGAAAACTCCCATTGTTGATGGTGGAAAATTTTCTCCCATTGCAAACAGCAGTGATTGAAGGGGGAGTGGATTCTGATTGGAACTGTCGTGGGGGCAAAGGGTTAAAGCCTTTCCCGCTCAGCACCACAATCCTTATAGGGCTGTTTTAAAAAAATCAAGCACACCAGATCAAACTATGCGTCAAATGTTACATTTAGTTTGGCTCATAGACTTCCAGCCAGACAACTAACATGGCAGGACACCATGGGCATAGCCAGGATTTATGTTGGGGGGCAGACTTCATGGGGGGGGGCATAACCTCAGTTATTTAAGTATTTTTTTGTTTTACTTGATTAGGGGAGGGGGCAGCTGCCCCCTGCCTCCCCCTCCCAGCTATGCCCATGCAAGACACCAATGGTAAAAGGAGTACCAAGAGGAATGAAAGAAATTTAAAGACTATTTAGCTAAATATGTTAAGATAACTTAAATAGAATTACTTGCGAGCATCAGATTGGCCTAGGATTTAAATAAGTGATGTTGTAGAATATTATGGTGTAAAAAAAATCAAAAAGAAAGAAAGATGTTAATTGACTAAGTAAATTTTATGTGGAAATAGTTTTGGAAAACTGCTACAATGATTTATATGGAAATTCAGCCAGGGGGATTCGAGGAAGTCACCCAACAATGTTAACAAAAGTGGAATTATTACAGCTAGGATAAATGTTTGCTTGTTTCTTTTTTGATGTTTTCTTTTTATTTGTTTGTTATAAATTTGGAAAACTAATAAACAAATGGGGGGAGACACCAGTGGTAAAGCTGCATTGTGTGTCTAGAGATTGTCCCCTGGACCTGACCAAGGGTTTTATGGCGCCTGAGGGTAAGCAGCTTTTCGCTGGTTTGAACTACGCAATCTCAAAAGGTGTAGAAAGGGAAAGAAGCCATAGCTTTCCAAGCAGTTTCATTAAAAATAAATAAATCTCAAAATAAGAAGGGATTGAATGCCTTGACTAGAGGAGGAACTGAGGTTGCATTGTACAGAAAAGAGCAGCGTTTCCATATGAATGTTTGTCTGACTTGGCTTTGAGATGATAGGAGGATTATGCAAGAATGCTGTGGGTCAGGGTAAAAAAGTGCAAGTGTGCCGGCAGGTGGGCAGGCCCAAAAGCAAGCATGCACAATATTTCAGGGCGAATTTCTGCCTCTCCAACAAAACCAGATGTTACATTATCTCTGTGCAGCACTGTTACAAACAATACAAGGAGAAAAGACAGGCTCCTGCTTTTTGAAAGAGTTGGCAAACCCATTTATGCTTTCCTTTTCTGATCCCTGCATTCAGGCGCGATCTCACCTTCTGACTCTCTCTAAATGCTGCAATGTAAAATCTCTCTCTCTCTCTCTCTCTCTCTCTCACACACACACACACAGAGAGAGAGAGAGAGAGAGAGAGAGAGAGAGAAATATGCAGCTCCAAAGCAGGGGAACCGTTTTATGACCATAGGTTGTTTAGATTTAATATAGTCTGATCTGGATTAGCCTGCAATCGAAATGTCTTTGGCCTCGTTGAAATGCTGCAACAGTGCCCCAGACATAAGCAGAGATGCAAGACGCCTCCCAGACTATTTGGCACGGGCCCAGAAAACGATCGGCAAACAGACAGCCTTTGCAAAGCTTGCGCGGAAGCAAGGGAAGAGCTTTGATTTGACTAAGACTGGCTGTGGTCCTGGTTTATAAAATAAATGTATCTGACAGCAAAGTCATCAGCAGAGGTAAAAGGAAAGCTGAAGCATTGATGTGTAGTGGGGCCGGCATCTGTTCCTGAATACACACACACTTCAAACTGAGGTCGATCCTCCTAGAAGAATCCACTGTCTAAATTTCCCAAGTTCTGGGTGTGGGTTATTATTTTTTTTTAAAAAAAAATAGACTCTGCTTAAATCATGGCTTCAAAATATTGTATTTATTTGTTTTCTTATTCATACTCATAGCCTTCACTTCAGTGAAAGGTCCCAGGGTGGGTTGCAAAAATGTCATGAAAGCAAGTACGAATTAGGTTGCAAGCAAACCACAAAACTAACCAATAAGAAAGTTAACAGAGCGGCAGCCAAAAACCGAAATGGAGTGCCACCATGCCTCCCCAATAAAACTTGGGAAGGCAGAACATTTAGTCTGGCATGCAAGTAAAAAGTTATGGAGCTTGCAACACAGAGATGCTTCTGATCATTATCAACGAGCTGGAAACATTTATCATAAGGAATACAAGAAGGAGACGGGGAGCAGGTTCCATTCACTCTTGAAAGCCTATATCCATGTCTGAGTAAAACAGTGATTGAACTCAGCTTCAGGGAAAGGACATATCTCGGTGGTAGATTTTGCATGCAGAAGGACCTAGGTTCAATTCTTGGCATCTTCAGATAGGGCTGAAACTTGATAGGTTTTTTTTTAAAAAAAGGTAAAGTACCCCTGGACGGTTATGTCCAGTCTAAGGCGACTATGGGGTTGCGGCACCCATCTCACTTTCAGGCCGAGGGAGCCGGCATTTGTCCACAGACAGCTTTCTGGGTGCTGTGGCCAGCATGACTAAACCGCTTCTGGCACAATGGAACACTATTTAGCTTCCCGACGCAATGGTACCTATTTATCTACTTGCACTGACCAGCTTTTGAACTGCTAGGTTGGCAGGAGCAGGGACAGAGGAATGGGAGCTCACCCCATCGTGGGGATTTGAACTGCTGACCTTCTGACTGGCAAGCCCAAGAGGCTCAGTTGTTTAGACCACAGCGCCACCCGCATCCCTGACACTTGATAGAGCTATGGCTGGACAGTGTAGGCTAGGGTTTCCCTAACTTGGCTCTCCAGCTGTTTTTGGACTACAAGTCCCATTAACCCTAGCTAGCAGGACCAGTGGTCAGGGATGTTGGGAACTGTAGTTCAAAAACAGCTGGAGACCCAAGTTTGGGAAACCCCAGGTATAGATAATCCTAAACTAAGAATGTAAGAAGGGCTGCTGGATCGGACATATGGCGCATCTCGTCCAGCACCCTGATCTCACACAGGCCAACTAGAAGCCTATGGGAAGCACGACAGCAGGACTTAAGCTCAACAGCACCTTCCCTACTTGCAGTTCCCACCAACTGGCATTGAGAGGCATAGTGCTTCCATCGGTGAACGTAAAAGTAGCATGACTAGAAGCCATTGGTTTCCTTTTCCTCTATGAATTTGTTTAATCCTCTTTTAAAGCCGGGACGCGGGTGGCGCTGTGGGTTAAACCATAGAGCCTAGGACTTGCCGATCAGAAGGTTGGTGGTTCGAATCCCCACGATGGGGTGAGCTCCCATTGCTCAGTCCCTGCTCCTGCCAACCTAGCAGTTCGAAAGTGCATCAAAGTGCAAGTAGATAAATAGGCACCACTCCAACGGGAAGGTAAACGGCATTTCCGTGCGCTGCTCTGGTTTGCCAGAAGCGGCTTAGTCATACTGGCCACATGACCTGGAAAAGCTGTCTGTGGACAAACGTCGGCTCCCTCGGCCAGTAAAGTGAGATGAGCGCCGCAACCCCAGAGTTGTCCACGACTGGACCTAATGGTCAGGGGTGCCTTTACCTTTACCTTTTAAAGCCATCCAAGTTGGTGGCCATCCCTGCCTTCAAAAAGTAAAGGTAAAGGCCTTACACAGAAGCAAATTTCCATACACTGTGTACGTTCTTTTGTCTGTCCTGAACCTCCCAACATCCAGCTTCATTGAATGTCCCTGAGTTCCAGTGTTATGAGATAAACTTTCCCTGCCCTCTTTCTGCATCCCATAAATAATTTTACCCACCTCTGCCACGTTTCTTCTCACTCGCTTTTTCTCTAAACTAAAAAGTCCCAGATATTGGGATTTTCCACATAGGGGAGTTGCTAAATCCCTGGTTGCCCTTTTCTAAACCTTCTCCAGCTCTAACATGAACCAGTTGTCTGACTATAAGCTAGATGGATCCATGGTTCTGACTCGGTTAAGGAAGCTTCCTGTTTCTTAGGAGAAAATATAAATGTGGGCTTTCGCGGGAGTGACAGCTTTCCACAATTCATTGTTAGATTATGCTCATTTTGGGGGACCCTGGGAGATTTCTGGTGTAGCTTGCTTGCTACTGTGCTATGGTGAATATGTCCTGTTGTTTGAAATCTAACAAACTGGAGAGAACTGAATGGAATAGACAAATTCCTCATTCTGTAGCCCTTAATAGCTTCTGCAAAGAGGCAACCGTTCCTTCTTGAATGAACTGAATGAACTGTAGGGCTGGAAAGCATCTGAAAACCATCCTATCCCTTACACTATGGCAAAATTCTTCTGACCCAGCAGGCTATCCTGTATCATTTGAGCTATAAAGTGTCACAAGTAGAGAAGAGAAACAAGCGAGGCATCCCAGAGGAGTGTGTGGGACAGGCAGAGGAGACTTTATTAAGTCCAAGGCACTCCTAGCTTCAGCATCTCATCTCCCAGCAAACCTGTGGGGCATATGTCACTCCTGGCTGGGATCCTAAGCATACTTGGTTAGGAAATAGAATGAAATAAATGAGACTTACTTCTGGATAAACATGGTTAGGGTTGCAGCCAGGAATAACATAGCCTACTGGAGGCAGCTGCCTGCTCCCTGTCCTGCTGCTGGCTGGATGTTGATGCACCATAACTGAGTGGAGGAATGCTCTGCCTCCAGTTCCTCATCTTAAAAGAAAAAGGAGCTAACATCTCCAGAGCGTGGAGGCATCAGGTAGCTTGTTTACCTTGTCCACCCATTAACTTCCCAGTCTCAAAGTCAAGGCTGGTACCCATCCTGCACACATCAAAGTGATAGGATTGCAAGATACCTCTTAGTGGTATGACCGGCTCCAGATGACATCATAGTGATGTCAGGTGACACTGTGCTTTGAAGCCCTGGCTATTGGACTTCAGAGCATAGCATGAGGCTGCTTGGAAGCTCTTTTGCAAACAGCCCCAGACTCTCTGAATCTCCAGAAGCTGGACATTTAAAGAGCAGGTTGAGACTGTTTACAAAAGGGCTTTCTAACAACCCTGACTATGCTTTGACTGCACAGGTGATTTGCAGTAAATCAGCAAGAATTTCTGCCTTCCAGTTGTCTGACAATAGGAACAACTTTAAAGCTCTAAGTTAGGATTCCTAGAAAGAATGCTGGGCAGCAGGGTGGAGAGAAAGGAACCAAGAGTGGGTTTGTATGTGAAAGGACTTGTGAGTTTGGTCCGGATGCTGATTGCAAATCACTGGGCTAGACATGTACTCAGAGGCACTCTGTTCCTTAGCGTTCCGAGCTGAGCTAGTAATTTACTCCAGGATGTGGTGGTTGGTGGAACTCGGGGTTCTTGTGAAAAACAAGCTTGAAGTCTATACACCCTTGGTTGAATGGGCAAATGGTCTAACTTGGGTAAGGCAGCTTGTGATATACTCCAGTGATGGCCAAACTTGGCCCTCCAGCTGTTTTTGGACTACAACTCCCATCATCCCTAGCTAACAGGACCAGTGGTCAGGGATGATGGGAATTGTAGTCCCAAAACAGCTGGAGGGCCAAGTTTCGCCATGCTAAAACTACAACTCCCATTATGCCATGCTAAAACTACAACTCCCATTATCCCTGGCCATTGGGTATGTTTGTTGGGGCTGATGGTAGCTGTGGTTCACCAACATCTGGATGGTCAAATGTTCCCCAGAACTGCTGCAAAGTCTGCCTACATACACACATGACAACACAATGATAAGCCCCAGTCTCCCTAAATAATTTTACTACTACGCTACATTGTTATAGCAATTGCATACACAACATCACATGGGATGCATTTGTTTTCTATTCTTTACTTGATAACATGATTTAAAATGACTTTATCGGAGCAGCTAGAGATTCAGCTGACCAGAGTACACTCGTACCTTGGTTCTTGAACGTAATCCGTTCTGGAAGTCTGTTCGACTTCGGAAATGTTCAAAACCAAGGTACGGCTTCCGATTGGCTGCAGGAGCTTTCTGCACCCAAGCGGAAGCAACATCGGATGTTCAGCTTCTGAAAAATGTTCGAAAACCAGAACACTTACTTCTGGGTTTTCTACATTCGGGAGCCAAAACGTATAAGTACCAAGGCGTTCGAGAACCAAGGTATGACTGTATTTTCCAAGTTAGGCAAACGCTGTAATAGGTCAGCCTTTTGGAGAAGCTAGCTCAGCATTTGCCTGCACTGCAGCTGGTCCCGAAATCTTTTGCCAAGCTTGAAAGTCCCTCAGAAGGGATCTCCATCAATAAAAATGTCATTTTAATCACCATTATCTCAGTGATGCAAGTGTAATATTCATTTTAAATGGTATGGGAAACTACCACGAAGCCATCTACAGACTACGAAGTCTTTTTACTTTTAATTACACATTTCTCACATGCACACGGACATTTACAATTTCAGCTTGATAACTGCTTCAGAAATTACCGCGTGAAGATAATACAGCTGTAAAAGCACTTCACAACCTCTGCCAATGCTTTTGGTGGATTCATAGAGCTGGCAGAGGACTTTTTATAAAAAAGATACAACCGTACCAGAAATAAGTAATTTAACAGTGGTTCGGTGTAAAATTAGCTGAGGCTATGTAGTAAAAGGAGACGTCTGCAAAGTCTCAGTTTTCAAACCTACTTACTAACTATAGCCTGAGCTCGTTGACGGTGAGTGGAAGCACTCAGTCGCAAAACGCTTCAAGTGCTGCAGCCTAGATATGGGGTCAATGTTGTTGTTTTTCACCCTTGTCAACATTGTGCAGCCTCACAGTGAAGTGACCGTTGCTAGATGAGTTATAATTCACAGGGAACAAGCTAGCAGTTCACCATGGGCATCTAGTTTCATTAGCACATCCCAAAAGCCAGAGGAAGCCAGTGACCAAGGGGATATCAGGTTTCTTTTCATCAAGCTATCCACAGGGCCAAGTTCTGATCCTGGTCCTTTGCCTACTTGTTGGCATTCCATTCTTTAGGTTTGCACTAAGGAAACTGCCTCTCTGCGGCTTCATTACTTGGGCGCAGCAGCAGGCCAACGGTGTGTTCAGCCTCAACTTGATACGGTTGTGTCTACTGCATCCCTGGGGAGTAATACTGACCTTTGTCAAGTGGGAAGCAGCTCTCTGGAGAATAATGAATCTATTCACAAAGTGGGATACCCAGGCTTCTCCTGCGCAGGAGAACTGACTTCCTATATTTGCTGTGCTTTGCAATTCTCCACCGTGGTTTTGCTCCTCTCTTTGTTATTTGGATGTTGGTTGCTTTTATTTTATTCTATTGTACATTGTACTTACTTAAACTGTGATCTGTTTGCAACCCACTCTGAGAACATTAAGCAAAGGGCAGTGTGTAAATACAAATAATGAATAAATACAAACACAAATAAATAATAAATACAAATAAAGGAAATAATTCAGGAGAATAAACAACAAAGGCTGGATGTATCTGCCTTTGACTAGACAACCCATTTATTAAGCATTCATCCCAATTTGTTTGTGGGGAGGTTAGATGATGTTGCATCAAAGCCAATGCCGTGCCAGTGCTTCTCAAACCAGCTGATAGGGTGGACCAGCAGTTCCCCCCCCCAATGTGCCAGGGACCAGTACCATATTTGGTCCCTAGAGCATCCCACCCAACTTGGGTTGTGGTGAAGTTGCTAAGCCACGGTTTCCAGTGCATTTTCCCATAACTTTCCTTATTGCAAAAAGTCTAGTCTTTGGGGAAGTGGGTTTGAGGTGTAAGACCTCTGAATCAACTATAATTGTGCCCCTGAATTTACTGGAATGTGACTGAATCCCACCTAAAAAGTAGAATAATAGAATTATAGAATTGGAAAGGAGCACGAGGGTCGCCTAGTCCAAGCCCCTGCAATGCAGGAATCTTTTGACCAAAGTGGAGCTCAAACCAACGACCCTGAGACTAAGAGTCTCATCCTGTATTGTATGAGCAACCCCAGGTCTGGAAGCCACCTAGGAGAGGTCTGGATTAAAATTCATAGTAACTCATAAAGCAAAACACTATTTCTCAGCCTAATCTGCTTGTGATGGAGGCCCAAGCAGCACTTCTTGACGTAACTGTGGGATACATCAAAATGTACAAATTCCACACAAATAGGTGAAATATATGTTGCTTTAAAATCCTTAATGTTGGATTGATCTGCCTTGAAGTGCTATTTTTGCAGGGGCAAAAGTGGTCAATTGCTTTCCTGTCCTGTATTTCAGACTATATTCCTCAAGCTCTGTATCCCTGCCTTTTACAAGATATAAAAAAATAACCACAGCCCTCTTCAAATGTTTTTATAGTATCATCATCACATGCAATTTAATCTTGAATATATTCAATATCAGGCACTTGAACCTTGCTGGAAACCTTAGAAGGCCTAAAAGGGAAGCCCTGGTTATGTCCTATTTGTGTATTAATTCAGCTTCACGAGGTGAGCAATATGCACTTCAGATTTCAGGGTAAGTAATATAAAACAGCAGCGAGGAACCTCTGACCCAGACTTTCTCATTTGGCCCATGGTGTGACCTCTCCAATTCCACCCACCTGTCCAATACTTGACATCACTTTATGTCAAGCATGGGATAGGTAAATATGTGGGGCCTATTTGAAAAGGAGGAGTCAAGAATGTAATCTAATTCCAAAACAAAATAGCAAAAAACAAAGGAAAAAATGACCAGCAGTTGCCGGCTCTTCATCAGCAAGGGAAGAGCTTCAGGTCAGTGGTAGAGCATCCATTTTGCATGCAAAAGTTCCCTGATCCAGTCCCTGGTGTCTTGGCTTTCACTGGACAAAATAATCATACTCGGATTACATTTCAATCCGAAACCTTTGATGTTCAAATTAGCATATAAACAAGGTGAGGTCCAAAGGCACGCCACATGCATAGCATAGCTAAGCGAGCTAAGATGTTGATCCAGAGGGTGACCCACACTGTGAGCTCCCATTATAAAGGAGCAAGTATGCATGGTTTTAGTGCAACAAGTGGGGTGTTTCTTTGGACTGGGCAAGCAGATGGGAACTTCTTCCGGTGGGCTGGGCCTGAGCTGTCTGTTTGCACGGGCATCTTTGTGTCCTAGCTGACAGAGGAGGTGACTGGTTCTCTGTCACCTCCTTGGTGGGCGGAACTGACAGAGGGTTAGGCTCTGGTGGCATGAGAAGCAATGGCAGGGCTGGTGGCAGAGTTGGAATGGTGTGACTTGGTGCTGGGACTGCGTGTGAGTTCTAACATAGGGTGATGGGTTCACACCCTGCTAGATGCTTTCCCTGGTTAGAATTACTCACCTGTTGTGTCTCCCTTGGACAGCTCTGGTGCTTCCTGGGGTCCTGACATGGTCCTTCCCCAGAATCATTACCCTGCAGCCCCTCAAGCTGTTCTCACCCCTTTTCCCCGATCTGACCCACCCCTCCATGATTGTCATTGAGGCTCATGATACCTGACATCTCCAGGTAGGTCTGGGAACATGCCTGTCTGGTGCCCTGGAGAACCATGGCTAGTCAGTGCTAACAGTATTGAGCAAGATGGACCAATGGGACACAGGTGGCACTGTGGTCTAAACCACCGAGCCTCTTGGGCTTGCCAATCTGAAGGTCGGTGGTTTGAATCCCCATGACGGAATGAGCTCCCGTTGCTCTGTCCCAGCTCCTGCCAACCTAGCATTTTGAAAACCCACCAGTGCAAGTAGATAAATAGGTACCGCTGCGGCGGGAAAGTAAACGCCGTTTCCGTGCGCTCTGGTTTCCATCACGGTGTCCCGTTGCACCAGAAGCGGTTTAATCATACTGGCCAGATGACCCAGAAAACTGTGGACAAACACTGACTCCCTCGGCCTGAAAGCAAGATGAGCACCGCAACCCCATAGTCGCCTTTGACTGGACTTAACCATCCAGGGGTCCTTGACCTTGACCTTGACCTTTTTTTACCTAGATGGACCAATCTTCTGACTAAGGTATAAGGCCTCTTCCTATATACCATCCAAACAGGGCTGTCACCAAATCCTATAGTACCTCACCTGGTAGAAACCAGGTGTAGAATTGTGCCTTTACATTTGGGGAAAGCAGAGGGCTAATAAATGCCTAACGCTTGAGTAAGAAAATGAAAATCAATACCCATAACATACTATTTTCTCATCTGCTGTCTTTACATACCAGACGGTTTACTGTTATTTTACAAGTCAGTAAATATATACATTGTCTGCCAAGCAAAAGAAAGCAGTCTTTTCCAAGTCCTCCTTCTCTTCTCTGCCAGGGCTTTTTTTTTATACAACTGGCAATGCAAATTCAGGTGAAACTTTAGTCTGTCGTTTTAAGGTTCTCATGGGCGGAGGGTGGGGGGTGGAGAAACTTGCCATCATCTTTTCCAGTATCTCTGTGCTTACATTTCCTCATCAAGAAGACACTCTCAGGGAGACGACATACATATTTAAACGATGGGAAGCAAGCACGAGATCTCATGGGGCCTAATGAGAGCGACTTCTGAAATTATCACAATTATCATTCCATTATTGCAAGACAAACAACCTCATTTATTATGCTGGGCTGCTGCTAAGCTCTGGATTCCTTCCTGCTCAGTTACACAGCTGGTAACTTAAGTACGCCACACAAGCAGCATTTGCATTGAGTACTTCATTAATTTTTATTTTAAAAAAATATTACAGAGCTCTGGAACTTGGGCAGATCCCCAGTAAAAGGGCAGCCGTCCAGCATCAATTCACCAGAAATAAATGTAGTTTGACATTTTCAACCACAGGGACATGGTGTTTGTTTAAAACAAACGAACAAAAATGGACTCTTTTGGAGGAGGAGGAGGAGGAGGAGGAGGAAGAGGAGATGAGGTGAAGAAGAAGAAGAAGAAGAAGAAGAAGAAGAAGAAGAAGAAGACCATCTTAATTGGTTAAAAAAACCTACTTCATCTTAAAAAGAAGGTGACTACAATGCAGCTGTATGAGTTGAGCATAATGCAGTTGTTTAGCACACAAATTTGATCAAAATGGACTCAGGGTCTGTAAACACTCCCATTTACCCTGCATCCTGGTGCTCCCATCACAGGTCTGGGAAGCAGTATACACACAACGTTAGCCACGATTCATTTCTTACCTGTAACTATCCTGTGGTTTATTATGAAATTGGGCCATTTGATCTGTTCGTCCCCAAATCAGATTCAATCGGAATTGAGAAAAGCAACAATTTAGCTGCGTTTCAATCCAGTAATGTGTACACACAGCCAAGAACAAATGGACTTGTTACAATTGGTACTTGTAGGCAGCAAGAATCCCAGTAAACATCCAGACTTGGTATTTATATAAAGTATACAGTGGTACTTCGGGTTAAGTACCGGTACTTAATTCGTTCCGGAGCTCTGTTCTTAACCTGAAACTGTTCTTAACCTGAAGCACCACTTTAGCTAATGGGGCCTCCTGCTGCTGCCATGCCCCCGGAGCACGATTTCTGTTCTCATCCTGAAGCAAAGTTCTTAACCCGAGGTAATATTTCTGGGATAGCGGAGTCTGTAACCTGAAGCATATGTAACCTGAAGCATATGTAACCTGAGGTACCACTGTATATCACCGACTTAAAATACAGATACAGTGGTATCTCTGGTTACATACTTAATTCATTTCGGAGGTCCATTCTTAACCTGAAACTGTTCTTAACCTGAAGCACCACTTTAGCTAATGGGGCATCCCACTGCTGCCACACCACCACCGCGTGATTTCTATTCTCATCCTGAAGCAAAGTTCTTAACCCGAGGTACTATTTCTGGGTTAGTGGAGTCTGTAACCTGAAGCATCTGTAACCTGAAGCGTATGTAACCCGAGGTACCACTGTAGGCTGTTCTTTCACTCAGCTTCAGATCCAAGCTGGTTGGGCGAGGGGAGAGACAAATCAAAACCCAGAGCACTTCGAAGGAGGAGAAGTGGGGTAGGTAGGGTGCAAAATCACAACCCAGACACATGTACAAGGTCCCCCCCCCCCCACTGGTGCGGACAGCAAGTGGCAGAACAGCAACCAACAGCCACGACACAGAAACATAATGTTTCCAATATGCACCTAGAAAAATCAAGTATTTGTGGCTCATTTGACATAGAGCCCCTGTCTGGAAGGGAAAGAGTTTAAGGGGGGAGGTGTAGCTTTCTGACAGAAGTGCCTAGAAAGAGGAGGACCCTATACCCCAGGCATGTCCAAAGTCCGTTCTGGGGGCCTAATCCGGCCTGCTGGTCAGTTTAATCTGGCCCCTGTGGCAGTTTATCTCCCGGGGTAAAATCCCAAAAAAGCTCAACAACTTCAATCCTTGGTCAATCCTTGACCTTGGTTCACTTCATGCATGTTCACTTCATCAAATCTGGCCCTCTTTGAAAAAAGTTTGAGCACCCTTGCAGTATACCCTATAGAAGGAGTTAGCTTTAAAGGGGGGAAAGTGGTAAAGAGAAAGATTAAGAAGGAGCGCAGTGTTTTTGCTTAGCTGCCCGGGTGGCAGTGAGTTTTGTGGATGTGTGTCTCCCCCTGGCCATAAGAATAGTTCTGCTATTCAAGCCAGTAGACCAGCCACACAGAAGCCTGTGGAAGGGGAAGTGCACAAGCAGGACCTGAGTTCAACACCACTTCCCCACTCTTGTGTTTTCCAGCAACTGGTATTAAGAAGCCTTACTGCTCCTGAAAACCAAGCACAACGAATCAGTCTATATGTATTGGTCCTTTCTCTCTGATGTTGAGCCCTGCATAACTGCAGGCCATCCACCAGCCACTAAAAATGTATCAGTGTGTGCCACTGTCTTCACACAGTTCCTCTGTACTCTGCCAGCACAAAGCAAACCTCATGTCCTTCTGCAGCACAGATTGTTTTGTAAAATGTAAAGCCCTGCCTTGATGTTTTATTGTTGGTTCTTTTCGCATAAAACCTTTTACCCCCATGGCTCTATATGGAAGAACTTAATGTTCTGGTAATTAAATAAACATCTTTGATCACTGCCCTAGAGTCTGTCTCTCTCTTCCCATCAGACTAATGTCTCAAAAAGCAATCCATGTAAAGGGGAAGCCACCAGTCCTGTCTGTCAAAGTGCCCGGCAGCTTTTAAGCATTTCTCTCTCCCACCCCACCCCATCATTAGGTTGCAGTCCCATCCCAGGAGTTATAAACTCCATTTTTATTTTTTGCCCCCTTTCATATGCAAGCAGAATTCATTTTTCACCCTCTTTTTTTAATGCCCTGTTTTACTAATACTGTACTGAAAAAGCAACCGGTTTTGATTTTTTTAATAAGTAAATAAAAACCCTCTTGGTCTGTTTTCATAACAGGTAAAACACAACGCCTGAAGCAATTCCAGGTTGGATGTACTTTTTACAAGGCACACATACTGCCCTGTTCAATCTGGCAATTTGTATGCTACTTCTTCATGTTAGGAGAAAAGTTAATGGTATTAATGTCATTTGCTTAAAGCAGGTTTTACTGTAAACCCTAGGTCTGATCTATGACGTATACAGATAAACAGATTTACAAAGCAGCAGTGCAAAGAGCACCTTGTCCGTCAAGGACATAAAGTGCTGTGCAATAAAATCAGGCTGCAAATTTGACATCTGTATCTTAGCAGGGCTATTTATGGTCTGAAAGCACAGATTGCTATATGGAACATGCAACTGTATATATGCCCATATGCAGTGTGATTGAACATATATGTCAAATGCATCTCATAATCATTACACAATGATTATCAGCCATTGTATCTCATGTTGTTTGACTCCTTATCTGAGTAAAATTAGGCAACTAGAATTTATGGTTGCAACTAGAAATCCAGACTACGATCCTATACCCACTTACATGAGAGTAAATCCCCATTAAACCCAATGGCATTTACTTCTGAATAAATATGTATAAGATTGCACCGTTATGCACATAATTTAAAGATGCTCTGGTCCATGGGGTCATAAAGAGTCGGACATGACTTACCAATTTGTTTATTATTTATACCCCACCCATCCGGCTGGGTTTCCCCAGCCACTCTGCGCAGCTCCCAACAGATTAGAAACATAATAAAACATCAAATATTAAAAACTTCCCTAAACAGGGCTGCCTTCAGATGTCTTCTAAAAGTCAGATAGTTGTTTATTTCCTTGATATCTGATGGGAGGCCATTCCACAGGGTGGGCGCCACCACCGAGAAGGTCTTCTGTGCATGCATTCCAAGTGGTGAAAGTCTTCAGGGGGGCAGAACATACCTCAGTTTGGTTTCTTTGAAAGGAAGGTTACTAGAGATCGTGGTGTCTTTGTGGCATAAGGTTCTATTTACACAAATATGTGTGCTCTCACATCATTTAACACTCCAACCAATCTTGCTCCTCCCTAAAGTTTCCAGGGGGGCTCCCAAAGCCATAGCTTTGGTTTTAGCAGAGAGGACAAGACAAGCCTCCACGTCGTCCCACCTCCATCCCATCCCAGACGTAACAAGACAGATCCCAAGTCTAATGCACTCCTTACGTACACCTCAGATGAAGTGGTCTCCAGCCAAGTGAGGGAGAGAGGCCTGCCCCCCTTCATCACTAATTTGTGGCAACACACCTGTACATGGCCAACTCTCTAGTACTGTAAACAAATGTTTTCACAGACTTGTGAAGGACCGTTAACTTGACAAAGAGACTACCGTACTTGGGTCACATCAAAACCCCATCTTATGGATATAAAACCACATGTGATGGCCTGGGAATCTGATTCAGAGGCTGAACCGGAGGAATCCCAGCCTGCACAGGAGTCCCCGCCTCCAGGGCCGGCTGAACTGGGGCAGGGCCTTGATTCTGAAGCGCCTGCACCTGTGCCGGATCCTCAGGAGCAGGCACCAGGTGAATCCACTCTGGCTCCGGAGGTGGTTGAGGACTCAGTGCCTACAGGTGAGTCTCCCCCTGGGTCCAGTAACCCTTCAGCCTCTCCTGAACTGCAGAGGCTCAGGGCAGAGAGGCAAAGGGAACTGGTTTCTCCCAGGAGGAGTGCTCGCCTTAAGGCCAGGAGAGGCGGGTCTCCTGGGGGCCGGGACCGCCCCTGGCCTCAGAGAAGATAAAGGCCAGTCAGCCTGGTCCCAGGTTGCGGGAGCAACGTCATTGAAGAGCTGTTTCGGCCAGCACCCTGTCCTGTTCCTTGAGAGTTCCTGTCCTTGCCCGGCTTCTCGCTGTGGACCCTGCTTTGCCCGAGGAGGACTGTCTGGCGACCCTCAACTCAGGTCCTGGACCTCGCCCCACGGTAACCTCCCCCCCTGGACCAGCACACCACAGGCTTGAAGGGCACCCAAAGATGATACCCCCACTAACCCCCTAATCTTAATTCACGTGTATCTAAGAGCACAATAAATGAATGTTCAGTGCTAAGCATCTCACAGTGCAATTGCTTTTCAAATATGGGCAGCTTCTAGTGGTTAATTGCCAGTAAAACTACTGCCTGCCTCTAGGCTGCACACACCAGGTCCCAACAAGGACAAGGAGTCTCATCTGTTGAGTGGATAGGGAAGCTCACACTGTTCAGAGAGGCACTCCATTTTATTTAGTAGTTATTCAATGGATGGCATTTATCACCTGGCTTGCTGAGAGGGAGAGGGGAGTGGTGGCGGCACAGTGAGGTCATGGCAGTGGAGCCAATCCAACGCCCCCACCACTGTGCCTACAGTGTGCCAAGCTCCCTGCTGCTTTGCCCCTCTCTCTCAGTAACTGGCAGTGATGCTCAGCGATTGCCAGGGATGATCTTGTTTCTCATGCTGCGGCCCAAAGGGTTGCTGCTACCAAACCTGGGCTCACAGGAAGCAAGCCACGAACCGTTCATTGCCTCGGTTGCATTCCCTACTGAAATTGTTTAAAAGCCGGTATGGCCAGAGCCAAACTTTGATATAAACTCTCTTTTTAAAAATGTACATCAGCTGGTTCTCAGATTAGTTAATGTTTGCACAGCACTTTGAAAACTGTAGAGGATATGTAATTGTTGCCAAGGATTATTGTTTTTATTATTGTGGCAGATGGAACTAATCTATCTCAGTAGATAAAATCTCATCAATGATTCATCGCTATGCCTCCAGCATCAAAGCTTTTTGCAGATCCAAGAGAATCATTTTGTACCTGGTAATTTGGCCAGTGTCTTCCGGATTTTACTTACTGTCACTGACCCATTTTGGAAGAGAATCCTCCCTATGCCTTCAACTGTCCATGTAGCCTGGTTCCTACCAGAAACATAAATGTTCCAACATGCAACATAAAGACGTTTCCTATCACAGCACGGATCATTGTCTAATACAATTCCCATCATCTCTGACCATAGGCCATTCTGACTAGGGTTGCCACCTTTGTTCTGGCAAATACAGGACAGGGCGAGGCAGAGCGGGGAGGGGGGGATTTTTAAAAGCAATCTGGTGCTGACATGACTTCAAAGCAATCTATTGCAGACTGACAGGATGGCCCTTCTGGAATTTGTCTTACACACACACACACACACACACACACACACACACACGAATTTGTAAATCTGTCTGTGCTTGGCTATCCAGAGCTTAAATACTTGACCTTTCAGAAACCTTTTCAAACACATGCATTTGGAGAGAATCCCTAACTTTGGGGGGGGCGGAGAGAGAGAGGGGGGGCCTTGAAATACAGGACAATCCTTCCTGTATACAGGAGAGTTGGCAACCACAACTGGGGCTGAAGGGCCAGAGGTTACCCACCCCAATGGTTATTGTTGGAGAGCAGCATGTTCCTCTTGAGCTGCCACTTTGTTTCCGGGGTTGGGAGCAAGGAGAATGCCTCCTTGAGTAAAAAGATATTCAGCTCTTCCCTTGGCCTTGATTTGAGTCTACCCTGTCCCTGAAAAATGGCTCTGCCACATGTAACAGCAATGCCAGCCCATGCCAGTCCATTCGCGCTGCCTATCCAATTGTGGGACTGGCAGAAATTATGCAGTGTGAATGGCGACTGATTAAGTCGGTCCACGAGACTGTGTTGTTGCTTCTTGCCCCAAAGAGCCTCTGTAGCAAATTGCCATGTGCATGAGCCTGAATATTTCAACACAACAGTTCTAGACAAACTGGAGGCCTCTGGGTTAGCCTTCTAGCATGAAAGAGTGGCTGAGTAAGCACACATTTTGTTGAGTGCAAACCAAACCACAACATTATATAAGTTACTTGTAAATCACAATGTAAGATCATCATAAGCAGTGCCGAATCTTAAGAGTGCGGGTGCTCCAAAAAGATAATTGTTTCCTTTTACATGGGGGCATTTTGACCTTACATGTTTTCCAGCTGATTTCAGAGAGGGAAGCTTCTCAGCAGGAAGATGGAGCTACTCTCCTTTGGAGATAATGAATCTCAGTGACTTTTCCATTTAGGTTAGCTCAGCTTCTTAAGAAAACAACAGGTGACTTCAGCACTTCTGCATGGAAGCATTAATGCGACGAAGTGCTGTGTTGCCCTGACATTGACCTGTTTGCTTTGCTCGAAGGGGAGTTGGCAATATTGTGCAAAACACTTTGGTCCCCAATGTCATTCCTGAGCCCTTGAAGATGAAAAGAGCCTTGCCACTGAGTTTGGCAGTGCCAGAACTGAAGCCCAAGTTCCACTAAGTAGATAGATAGATGGTAGATAGATGGTAGGTAGGTGTGGGTGTGGGTGTGTGCGTGTGGGTGTGGGTGTGTGTGTGTGAGAGAGAGAGAGAGAGAGAGAGAGAGTATATATATTCAGAGTACAACAAAATGTGAAGAGAGGAGGAGTCAGGCTGAGCTACAGACAAACATCAGCATAAAGGGCAGACAAGAAAGGCAGTGGGGATTTTTCCACAGCAAATATTCCTGGCTAATAATGGAACAGAGGGGCGAACAATTGCAAGCCTCCTAAATAAAGCGTCAAGAGACAAAATTACTTTCTGAGAGATGTTTTTACCAAGCAGGAGCTAAAGATCAGTGGTTGCTTATTTCTATAGCTTGAGAGGCCTACCCTAAATAGAGGTGTTGGCAAAACTTGATTTGAAGCAGTTAGGGGACTCAGTTATACAGCTGCAAATAAAACGTTTTAATTGTGTTTTAGGTGCAATATATAATGTGACACTAGATGGTGATGGTGATTGCTATGGAAAATTGAATGTATTTTTAAAAACACTTTTTTAATAATAATAAAAGCATTTTCAGAACATTTTTTATATGTGTGTAGATTCCACCAGCGATAAGCTTTAAAGTTATACAATGAACAGAGAACATACTTTTCTCTTGTTCAACTATCAGCCATCAAAAAAATCACCTGATATCCCTGCCTAGAATATCTGGCCTGTAGTAGCTACTTCCTTTTCCACCCAAGGTCTAACACCTTTAACCTGGGACAGTGCACTGCCAGACAATAGGTTGTGCCTTTGTTATCAGCAACACCAATGTTGCAATCTTATCCTCAGCCATTCACCAATTGCTCTTCTGATTCTGATAAAGAAGAGGGGAAAACTTCAAAATCCACAGCTAGCCAGTGCCTTTGTTGAAATCAACCAACCCATCCCCTGCGAAGGCAAACCTAAAAAGAAAGGGAGACATTTCATTGTTCCATGTAGTAGGGCCCAGATAACGGCTCTCTCCAATGAAAACACATGGAAGTCAGTCCCTAAATAGGGCTTCACTTAAGGCAACATGTGTGGAAAGTTGCTGTAACCCAGGGGTCAGCAACCTTTTTCAGCCATGGGCCAGTCTACCATTCCTCGGGCCATGTGGTCGGCCTGACTATATTTTGAAAAAAATAATAATAATGAACGAATTCCTATGCCCCACAAATAACCCAGAGAAGCATTTTAAATAAAAGCACACATTCTACTCATGTAAAAACACCAAGCAGGCCCCACAAATAACCCAGAGATGCATTTTAAATAAAAGGACACATTCTACTCATGTAAAAACACACTGATTCCTGTACCGTCCGTGGGCCGGATTGAGAAGGCAATTGGGCCGCATCTGGCCCCCGGGCCTTAGGTTGCCTACCCCTGCTGTAACCAATGCACAAATCAGAACCATTTTTTCCTACCATTAGAAGGGAACTAGGAACTTTGAGTACACTCTACACCCAAACTGAATGCAGTTTGAAATTTCTTTTATCGCTGTAAAACTGCTGGTAGCGGGGCTAGTAAAAAAACGAGCCCCTGAATTTAAAGACAATCTTGTTACTCTTGACAGATTGGTTGTTTCATATCATTTTGGAACTGCAAGAGTAAGCGAGATTACATTTATATAACTTTGAAACTACCAGTGGAAAAAGGAGTGAAATTAAGTTAGACCCATTTTGCACTGGAAGGTACAAGCACTTTGTGCTCTGATGTGATGGCAAAGAAAGCATCGTCTTTGCGATGAACACTAAGATTATAAATGAATTTCTTGGTGGGTTACTTAGAATTTCTTTTCCATCACAATTGTTTTCCCTGCCCATATGCTTTAATATTATTAGAAACTAATGGGTTCTGTGCCCTAGAGGAACATTATGGTGAGACCAACAGCAATAAAGCATCAGATGTAAATACAGCAATATTTCTGCATTACAAAAATCTTCATTTTAAGGGAGGCTGTCTAAATTAGAATTGCAGAAATTGGGTTAATAAAGAAAAAGCTATTAGATAATGAGGCACTATCATTTCCCCTTTTTCCCAAAGAAGTTCATGAATCATAAGTATCCTATTTGTCATCACTATGACTTCTATGGGGGAAAACCAACTGCAGGGTTTTTTCCGCAAAATAAATCATCTTCCCCTTAGTAATCCTTGCTCAGATGAAACTCAGAAACCCTCAAGATTTCATCCGAATGTGGATGCTATTTCTTGTTAAGACAAACATTAACATAACCCAAAATTGTATCTCTCTGTTTTCTTATTGAACTCTATATCTACTAGGAAAGCATCGGGGCTAAACCAAAATTAGATTCATAGCAACAGTGGGCTGGAAGAATTAAAGTTGAGTATATTTCAAATCAAATTTAAGCCTTGTAATGGTATGTGTTCATTTTGCTTCTATTATTCTATTCTATTACATTGCTTTCTAATATTTTATTATCAATAGAAATTAACACAAATGCAGACTTTTTCTCCTTCTGAAAAAAATTACTGTTGGACAAATCTGGGCCTGAGCATTCCATTCGAAAGTCATTGTTTATTGCTTACATGCTTTATAGCAAACTTCCATTTCAGTGCCTTGATAGACTCCTTAGCACTTTTCCAAATATTTTTTTGGTGGGGGGCGTGTTAGGCAGATAAACATTTAAACCTTATAATGGTACAAGGCAAATACAACTTATACCCCATTTGCAATCAACTCCCATTTGCAGAAACTTCTTGTGCTCCTTGCAGGCTCTGTCTACCCCAAGAATCTGCACTGGATACCCTCCAACATTTCTCCGACGAAAATAGGGACGTCCCATTCCATAATGATATTACTATTTATACCCCACGCATCTTACTGGGTTGCTACAGCACTCTGGACAGCTTCCAACATATATAAAAACATAATAAAACATTCAACATTCTTTTAGAAACTTCCCTATACAGGATTGCTGGCTCAGGGATGGGATAACTCCATACCCTCCAACATTTCTCCAATGAAAATAGGGACACCCTAAGGAAAAGTGGGATATTCCAGGATCAAATCAGAAACTGGGATGGCTTCTCTAAATCAGGGATGTCCCTGGAAAACAGGGACATTTGGAGGGTCTGTATTGCATCCACTGTTGCAAAATTAAATAAAATACTGACTGAATATATTGTTAGCAAACTTTGGTCATGTTGATCACATGCCAAATGCCACTTCCCCATCCTAGATGAATTGGCAGTAGGAAATGGAACGATTGCTTCTTGAAATGATAAATAGATTACAAATGAAATAATACTGGACAAGCTCATATCATACCTTCAGATCAGGCACATGAACCTCACAGCTGGAATTCACATAAAGCTTCATACAGTTGATTCCCTAAGACTGAAGTCTGCTGGATTCTAAATGAACAGAGATGAGAGCCTAGCCTGAGCCAGACAAGGCAATCTGAATAAGATTAGGGTTTTGTGGGGGCTTTTAAAGGGTGACTATTATCTGACACATATACAAAATACGTATGTTGGATATCTGATAAAATATATACTTTAGATATGGTAAGTTTTTTTAAAAAGCCCAAAAAAAGATAGCCATTGGAGCTATCAGGTGGGCTATTTATTAATATCAGCTGGCATTTGCCTTATGTGTGGTTTATAAATTTTTTTTCCCTCTCTGGCCATTTGATAGGGCAGCATTAATACACAAACACACACACTCATGAGGGAAAGAGAAAGTGCAGCATGGATGTAACCTATAAAACATTTAACAGGAAAGTGCTTGAAATTATTCCTCTCTCTCTCTCTCTCTCTCTCTCTCTTTCCCATCTGCATGCCACAGTTTCTTGGGGTGACTGTAGGAATCTGACATTACATTGATGTGGGGGAAAACGTTTGAGTTGCCAAGGATTGACAACCAGAAATTACACAGAGAAAACTCTTTGTTCATCCTGAAATTCTGCTGATGGCAGTTTTGCACATTAAATAGAGGGTATTTTGTAATTACAGTAGAATAACTACTGGGCAGTTGCATTCATGTTGGGCATCGAGTAGAACGGTTTTTTCACACCTTTGATTAGTATTTGATTTGTTAGCTGCTTCAGGCATGTTTATCCACTTGCCAATCCAGCTTAACAGGAGGGGAGATGATGACAAGCCATCTTTGTCCATCCAAAGACTGATCTAGAGCAACAAACTGGAAGGGAAAGGTTTTTAAAGAAAAGCTATCATAATAAGCTCTTGCTTTTACTGTGGCCAGTTGAAACTCCAGTGTATGCATGCCTACCTGTTTAGTTTGAACTTGTTGGACATAGGGCTACAGAAGGTATTGAGAAACGCCTATGTTAGGGGCTCCTCCAGGCTGTTTTATTGTGGGTGTACGCAGTGTATTCTGAAACACGTGTTCTTGACACAGTAATAGTGAATTTATTCTGGTTTAGCTTGTTCTGCAATGCTTTCCCAGTGCTACCACACTGGTGCTGTCTGGATGAGCTAGAAAGTGAATTCAGACGTGAGGGGTTGCTGTGTTAGCTTTCCTGGTTATAATGCTTCTGCCCCAGTTCCTAATGTTATGTTTTTGTTACACTGCATCGCTTGGCACATTATGGAACTGCAGTTTTTTTTATCGTTATATTGCCACGTTGTGTTAAATTTCATTCACGCCAGTAGGTTTGGTATGATGCAACAGAAGACAACATTGTACATGTCACACACCCCTTTATGCACATGTGTGTTTCTGTTCCCCCAACAGTGCAGCCAATCCAGCTGGGCTCCCCATGGCTGCTGGGAGAACAGTCAGCCAGGAAGGAGACTGAGGGAGAAGTGGGAGGCACAGATTGCCCATTCTGGCAACGGCTTTCCTGGGGGCCAGTCTTGCCCATAGGTTTCTCTATTTGTATTCTGTTTCCTTGAATCAGCTTTACTGCTCGTCTCTGAGTCTGTAAAGGTAAAAGTAAAGGGACCCCTGACCATTAGGTCCAGTCGTGGATGACTCTGGGGTTGTGGCGCTCATCTCGCTTTATTGACCATGGGAGCCGGCATACAGCTTCCGGGTCATGTGGCCAGCATGACCGGGCTGCTTCTGGTGAACCAGAGCAGAGCATGGAAACGCTGTTTACCTTCCCGCAGGAGCAGTACCTATTTATCTACTTGCACTTTGATGTGCTTTTGAACCGCTAGGTTGGCAGGAGCAGGGACCGAGCAATGGGAGCTCACCCCATCACAAGGAATCGAACCACCAACCTTCTGATCGGCAAGCCCTAGGCTCTGTGGTTTAACCCACAGCGCCACCCGCGTCCCTGCACTGAGTCTCTGTACTGACCTGCAACTGAACCAGCTCTGACACCCAGCTAGCAGGTCCCACCAGGAGCTACCCAGGACTTCTCTTCAGACTGAAAGAGATTTCCCTGTGAGTCCAATTTCCCTGTGAGTCCTGAGGATACCATCACCCTTAACCATGGCCATGTTAGTTGAAGCTGGTGAAAGCTGGAGTCCTCTCTGGGGGCTACAGGTTCCCCACCCCTCATTTGAAGAACAGCATCCTACAGCCCTGTATTATATGCAAACTGAGCAGAAATCTGAATAAAATGTTCGTGAGTGTCCTGTTATGTCTAGTTTGGGACTCTGCCACCGCACACCTCCTGTTTCCGCTCCTCTTAGTATGACTGGTAAGGCTTCCAGGTCAGACAGTTGGAGCCACACAAAGTACCTTGGAGAAGAGATTTAACACACTGTCCATTATAATCCTTATGGCAGAAATCATACCGTGAAGTTGTCTCTACGCACTGAAGTACTGCATGAGAACATTGCATAGAGATGCCTGAACTTTTGTTTGCTTTTTAGCTGGCCCCCACTCTTGCTTGAAGGAGACACAAGCAGAGCAATTACTCAGCAACTCTCCTTCTTAATGCAAGTGTATCCTCCTTCCAAATACCTTTGGAAGCCAGTAGTATAATTTACACCACATTTGCAGCACGTATTGCACTTTTTGCCTGAGTGCACCATTCTTGTAAACAATAAAAAATGACTTATGAGCCTGCCCAAAGTCAATAGGTGGGGGAAATGGGCTGCCACAAAAATACCCACTCCTTGTAAAGCCTTGATTCTGTTATATCCTTGCATTCTCTTTCCCAAGGGAACCTGGGAACTGTATGTTTTTCGGTTTAGGGTTTTCTTTGGTGGGGGGCGGATGGAGCATGTATCTCTAACCAATAATTCTCAGGGTTCTTTGAGGGAAGCCACAGCAATTAAACTGATCTGCCAGTCTTATATGTTTGTAGTAAGGTAAAGCACCCCTGGACAGTTAAGTCAAGTCAAAGGCGACTATGGGGTGTGGCACTCATCTCGCTTTCAGGCCAAGGGAGCCAGTGTTTGTCCACAGACAGCTTTCCAGGTTATGTGGCCAGCAGGACTAAACCGCTTCTGGTGCAACTGGGACACTGTGGCAGAAACCAGAGCAGACAGAAACACTGTTTACCTTCCTGCCACAGCAGTACCTATTTACCCACTTGCACTGGAATGCTTTCGAACTGCTAAGGTTGGCAGGAGCTGGGACAGAGCAACAGGAGCTCACCCCATTGTGGGGATTCAAACCACCGACCTTCTGATCAGCAAGCCCAAGAGGCTTGGTGGTTTAGACCACAGCGCCACCCTTGTCCCTCCATGTTTGTAGCAAAGCAATATGATGCATTCACCGGTCTGGTGATGCAGAAGTTATTCAGCTCCAGCATCAGCACAGCAGCCAATAGTGAAGGCGGTGGCAGCTGAGGGTGACCTGGGTGAGATGCAAAGGGGCGGTCAGGGCCAGCCTGCAGAGCCCCCCTTGCAGCTGCCACTGCCCAACTCCTGCTTCTCCTCCTGCCAGCCCTGGAGCCCCAGTCTAGGATCCAGATCCCCTGGCTGGCTGCTGCCTCATGTCCTCTTTTTTGCTCTTCAAAATATGGCAAGCCTAGGTTAGGAAAGTGATGGGGAAATGCATTGAAGTGGGGGTGGGGGTGGATAAATGAACGAACGAATGAATGACTGGCTAATGGAAGGACTTGCAAACACCCACAAGCAAATCACAATGAATGCACATTGTCTTATAACCCTCCTGCAAGCAAATCAAAATGAGGGTTCAGTAAAGACTGGATATAATCTCACTTCTGTGTGAGATAGTGCAAACAAATCAAGATGAATGCTCAATAAGTAAGTCATTTGGGGAAGCTCACTGAAGGCCTTGAAGTCGTGTTCCAAAATATTTGAGCTCTAGACTTCTAAAAAAATATTGTTTGTACTCATCAGTGAGTAGTTTCAGAAGCTATACCTGAAACAGACAAATTACATGTGCAACTTATATTTACACTCTCTTATCTTATGCTTACACTCTCTTACTGAAAGAATTCAAAGAGTCAAAAGACCACCGCATCCTTCCCTGTGCCTCCCATTGATTAGATGATGATGATAGATAGATGATAGATGATAGATAGATAGATAGATAGATAGATAGATCATAGATAGATCATAGATAGATCATAGATAGCTATAGATGATAGATAGATAGATAGATAGATAGATAGATAGATAGATAGATGATAGATGATAGATGATAGATAGATGATAGATAGATAGATAGATAGATAGAGAGAGATGATAGATAGATAGATAGATAGATAGATAGATAGATAGATAGATGATAGATAGATAGATAGATGATAGATATAGATGATAGATAATCAGAGATGCCACACGTACCAGGTAAAACTACAGAGGAACATTTATTTTGAGAAAGTCTTATGTACAGATCTGGTTCTCTTGAGAGTCCACGGATCAGCTTCAAGAGTTTCACTGTTCTCTGCACAACAATAATTATATTGTATAATCAGTGTGGAAGATCAAATTTAAAGTTCTCTCCATTCAGAGGATACAAGGAGTGTTAACAATAGTACTCTCTACAGGTTTTTAATAAAGTACCACAAAGTCACACTGAAAGAACCTCTGGGCTTAAGTTGCTGTAAACATCATTTGGCATGCCTGACATTTCTCAGTGGTCGGAGTTCACAGTTTTATATTTCAAAGATTATGAATGGAGACAGCTTTACAGTTGCTCTTGTGTCTTGTTGCTTGAAAGGGCCTCTTTAGCAAACCCAGAAACCAGTCTACTTTCAATGTTTACTGCTGAAATGCCCCCCACCCCGCATGTTTTGCAAGAGGCTAATGATTTACATTTCCAGTAATATATCAAACAGACATGATCCAACTTTTTTCTGGTATATACATCATTCATGGTTGTCTGTGTAGCTTTCATTCTCTCTGCTGAATTCAAGGGGTGGGACATTACTTTTGCAATAATCGTAAGTGGACCTTTGCTCAATTAAAAGTATGCGTGACATATTTTATATATTATGTGTTGATGTGCAGCAAATGTTGTCTCTATTGAATTAAGTGCCTCCGAACAGGAAATTTTATGAAATAGGCTGTCCAGTTTGGTGCAAACCTAGTATTCAGAGCTATTTGACAGAAGTTGTTCTGACTGTAGAACAAAGCACTTTCATTCTGTTCCTTTAGAAAACGGCAAGCCTCTCTCATTTTAACTAGATGTTAGTGTGTGATCAGGAGAAAAAATAACATCAGACTTTTCTGACTTCAGCAGAATTCACTTGTGCTCGAGGCCTAGTCAGACTCGTCAGCTGGAAGAGAGACGTTGAATTAAGTTGGATAAACTGATCTGTATTTGGAAATAGACTGACTGGTACATAATTTTTCTTAGAGCTATTATTCATGCTTGACAACATCACTGTGGGCCCCAAACAGCTGACTCAGCACAACAGAAGCTGATCTATTTTGCAAAGCATCCCCAGTTAAGAAGCTACCTTTTAACATTTTCTTTCACAGTGACTTTGGCTCTCAGGTGCTGTAGCTAGCTCAAATTCTTGTAAACATTTATAGGGTTTTGCTTTTTCTGGTGTTTTTTTCTTTTACAATTGACTGCAGATTGAAATATATTAAAAATGCATGAATGTTTAGTTTAGTCATTTTATTAAGTCTGGAATAGCTACATTCCTCTCAAGTGATGAAGCCACAAATGAGTTATGCAGGACATTCCACATGAGTTCCAGTAAAAGCTCATGTGCCACACACCATATACCATCATGGCCACTAAATACGTTACATACCTCAGAGATTAACTATTTTAGGAATGCTTAAGAAGTTTTGGGTTTAAAAAAAAAGCCGTGTTTATTTTTATCCACGAAGGTGCCAATGCTGGTTTTCAGAAGAGCTGAGATCTCACATTTATTTTTTGCATTTATTTTTATGCATTTATTTTTTTAGGAAAAAAAAAAAAATTATCCCGGGCTGTTTCAGCACCAGGATGAAAATGTAAATAAGTAGAATCTGATACAGTAAGTAAGAATGTCAGGTTATGATCTAAGATTATGACATTTGCACAAATAAACATATAGGGATTGGTACTTCTTGGTGTATAACAATTTTTTAAAGCACATAGCAAAACATTAAAATCACAACTCCCGTCATCCCTAACCACTGGCTATGCTGGCTGGAGCTGATAGAAGTTGAACTCTAGCAACATCTATGATGTGGGATATCTGATGTACGAGCAACTGTATACATCCCTATAGTGGCATTTCACTGTAAAAGCTCTTAATATGAGCTGGCCATTAGGTCACTTTTGGACTCTGAGGAAGCAACAGTAGTGCAATGTAGAAACCACTATGCACTTCCAGTTGCAGAAGCTGCAAGGGCTGTCTATATTTATTCTGTTAGCCCACTTGGGCTAGCAGCAATCAGCACCTATATTTCAGGGATCAGTGCTTTCATTTAGCACTCTCTTCATCTGTCAAAATGGTACCTGGAAGCATCTTCTTCTGTGGCTGTGACTATTTGTAGAAACGGCACACTTTTCGTTGTTGAACACAACACACAGTTCTGTACAGTAAATATCTCTGAATGAGAGTAGTGCTGATTTCAGCATTGCCTAAATCTGTGCAGATTTCCGTTTCTTGGCGATCTGAGGTCAAAGAGCTCTGCCCAATCCTATTCCACAAGGAACCAGCTGATTGTTCTTGTAAACATCAGCTACATCACTACCACTGAAAACAACTTACGGGTATTACAACATGCTTACTATGCAATACATTTTGTGAACAGAAAGAGTTGGGTGTGTGTGTGTAAGAGAGAGAGAGAGAGAGAGAGAGGGGGGGGGGGATCTGTCTGGGATCCCCTGCTTTCTACTGCCCTTTAAGAACATAAGAAGAGCCCTCCCTGTTGGATCAGAGGAGAGGCCTATAGTCCAGGATCATGTTTTCTACAGAGTCCATCCAGTTGCTTGTGGGAAGTCCTGCCTATGGAGGAAACAATGAAACAAGAAAGTTTTCCATTTTCTGAAAGGCATCAAAACACCATGTTTGCAGAGGGGCGAATTGTAAGACAGTATCCCTGTCTCTGCTATATCAGACCAAAGGCCTGTCTAGTACAGAATCCTGTTCTTACAGTGACCAAGCAGACGTCTATAAGAAGCCTGCAAGTGGAACATGAAGAAAAACTGCTATGCTCCCTTGCAATTCCCAGCAACTCATATTGAGAGACATGCTGCGTCCAGCAGTGCAGGGCGAACATTGTCATTGTGGCTAGAATTTCTTTAAAGTCTTTCTAGACTAGAGCTGTCCAAGTTGGCCATCACTATGTCTTGCATTCCAGAGTTTAACTATGTGCTGTGTAAAGAAGTCCTTTCGTTTGTCTTTCTTAGACCTTCCAAAGTTTGGCCTCTCTGAACAGCCCCAGGGATCTATTATTGTTAAACATGGGATTAATAGCAAGGGGTGCATTTTCCAGAAAGCTTTTAAAAACTGTAATGCTCCGGAGACAGTTACTGCATTGCATTTTATATACAAGTGAGCATTATTATTTTTACAAACTACTGGAAGATCCCCCCACACTCCGCTCCAGAATATTGGTAAATTTGGAACCAGAAGACTTTAAAAAGCAACTCTACAATGAATCTGATGCTGATATTTAAAAGCACTGGGATAAATTGCTCTGGACTCTCCAAACCATAAACACAAATGTAGAGTTAAGGGTATAATTGCTAGCATGGGAAGTAATTGTGTCCATTGCACTTTCCACATGAACACCTAATTCTGGATGTTCTTGGAACAGAGTGAGGAGCAGCTCTGCAGCTGGTGCTCCCATGCTACTCAGGTAATGTTATGAATCAAGCTATAATGAAGTGCTGAAGGGCAAACAGTGATCTTCATGGCCAACTGGAGATTTGACTGCTCCAATGCTACACTAGCATCTCTCTGAAAGTATTTCTTTCTTTTTAAAAAAATATATTTTTATTAAACAATTTTAACAAAACAAATTATCAATCAAAATAACCAATAACACTTTCCCCCCTTTTTATTCCCCCCTTCCCTCCCTCTCCCACCCGCTAAAGACTTCCCTCAGCTCCCCTCTCTAATTTGTTTGATCATATTATTCTCTCTGAAAGTATTTCTACATCCACTGTACACTTAAAAATACATGCACCACCCCATTTTTCAGGTCCCTGGGTATGTGCAATACCTTTTTGCGCATGGTTTTGACTCTTAAGGTTAGAACCTTCCTACTCTCCTTCTTAAGTTCATGTTTTGCTCTGAAAGTGGTGCATGCCTCCAATTCTTTTTCTTTCTTTCTTGCCACTTCTTTAAATATGAAATAATCCTCTGAAACCAAAATTTCTTGCAGCCTTTTACAACACACTGGGATGCTTGTAGACCTCTGTTGCCTAAGGCTGTATACGCACTCCCATTTTACCTGCATCCAGTGTGTTCCTGCCACAAGTTCGAGAAGCCACAAACCATATCCTGCATCTATCCTGTTGTTCCTTGTGAAATAAGTTTTGGTGCCATTTCCCCCAGACCAGCTTTGATCCAAATTTAGAAAAAGAAGAATAGAATGTGTAAACAGCCTCTGCATCCAGTAATTACTTAACTTCTTACCTGTTCCAATAACACATTTGACTTCATAAATGGGCTATAGCTGTTTAGGCTTCTAAAATCTGATACCTCTTTTTATATTGGAGACACACACCCATGCCTTTGTTCTTTGCTCTTTGTCCTTTTTTTTTTCCAAACCATGTATGTCACCAGGAGCTCCTTGGGAGAGAGGTGGGATATAAATGCAATAAATAATAATTTTGAAATTTAATACTTTTGTCTGCAACTGCTGCTACACACACCTCCCCCCCCTCCAACTATGTCACAATTTCTGAGTGGCTCATTAAACACATTGGCATTTGGCTCTTAAAATCCTAAACAGCTTGTTTCACACTTAGCAATATGCTATCAATGAAAGAAGCACTGTCTTGGCTCATGGTTCGATGGCAAGGACCTCTCAGGCTCTGAGAAACTGACCTTTCTGTCTCCCCTCAAATATCCCTTTTTCCTGGCTCCACCCCCATTCTAAAAACATAAACAGAACTTCTCCCTCGAGACTGTGCTTAATCACAGAATCAATAACTGGCACATGGCAAAGTGGTTTCCAATGCAATTGAAGCTGCTCCAACCGACGGTGATTGTTTTCCAGAACAGAATCAGGGAAATGGTAACATTTCATAGAAAGCTGTCTGGATTTCGGCCAGGACTTGCAACGTTTTAGGAGAAACTTGCCATGAAAGGATACCAAATTACTTATTGACATAATTCTGAGATCACACTGTTAGTACTTAGTTGCTGTGATCTTTAGTTACATATAAGTGAAAGTGTACAAATAGATCCCGAACTTCTATGTTACAAAATGGATATTGTACAAAAAGGGTACAACAGCCTTGTTTTGCAAGGTAAGAGAGACAACCCTCTTATATAATGGTTTTCATTATAAAAAAAGCTGTTCACAGTTACCTTTTGGGCCACTACCTGTTATGTTCTACTATCTTAGAGGAACTGGGATGGGGGAAGAGGCCAGGGATCACACCTGGGACCTCTCTGCATGCAAAGCTGATGCTCTACTATAGAGCTAATGTCCTTCAGATCTCATAACAGAAGTTTCAGACATCTATTGTGTCAACTCACAACAATGTCATTTGCAAATGCATCAGTCCTCAATTTCCTTGCAAGAAGTTTACTTGCCTAGAGGTGATGAAAAGAACCTAAAGATTGGAAATCACTGCCTGGAGGGAATGGTGTGGAAAACTATTCAGCCCTGCTCTGACCTACAACAATCTTTTTGAAAGAAAGATAGGTAATTGAGTCTCTTTACTAAGCCTCCTGAGCAGAATCTGCCAGCTGTGCCTAATTGGAGTGACTAATTTTCTCTAATATGGATTTTCTCATGCGATTTTTCTCTTAGCCGTTTTTTTCCTTATGAATTGCCAGCCTGAAAGAAACATTAGGCGACTGTTCTTAAGATGTCACTTACAAGAAAAAAAGGAAAATACACTTACAGTTTGTTCTAAAGCTCCTTTTCAGACCTCCCCAGGCCTTATTTCTGCTGTGACCTCAGCCATCTCATGATGGATAGGTCAAGGAAGCACGAGCACCAACAAAAACATTTGAAGCTATCAGGTGATGTCATGTTTCTCCTCAGAATCTATAATAATGTGCCAGCTGCAGTATTATCCTTGGTATTTGAGAAAAACTAGGGGGGAAATACAATATGAGTCCTTACATCTTACGTGCACTGAAGAAAGCACAGTGGAACGTCGGTTTTTGAACGGAATCCATTCCAGAAGACAGTTCGACTTTTGAAACGTTCAAAAATCGAAAACTGAAAGAGGAAGCCTCAATTCAATAGGGAAACTCAAAACGGAAGCCACGTTCAACATGCGGCTTCTGAAAAAACGTTCGTAAACCGGAGCATTTACTTCCGGGTTTTTGGGAGCCAAAATGTTTGAAAATGTAGCCGTTTGAGAACCGAGGTTTGACTGTACCTTCCGTCTGGGCTAGTTTCACCAGTAGCCACTCTAGATTCCATTTTGTCATCCTGTCCCCCATGTGACACTGAGAAAGGAAAGAGTGATGGCTGAAGGCTCTGGTACCCAAGCATGAGCCACACCAGCATCAAACATCTAAAGCACACGGCTTCCCCCAGAGAATCCTGGGAAATCCTCACAAAGCTGAAGTTCCCAGCACACTTAACACACAACAGTATTCCCCAGCTGTTGATCCTGAGCTCCCTAGGCACTGCCACATGGGCCCTCAAATCTGACTGGCTGCCTCAGGTGTGGTGGAGCATGCTATTGTGTCACCAGTGCTGAACTAAGATTTAACTGCCACTTCAGTCGACTTTGGTATGTGGGAAGAAGGGTGCACCACCTTGTCATTCACTTCAGGCTGCAAAAAGTCTGGGGCTGGCCCTGCATATCTGAAGTAAGAAAACAGGAGGTTGCTGGAGTCAGCAACTGTGTTGCACCCACATTAACTGCTAGCTAGAGGTGCTTCTATCAAATCAGCAGCTGTACAATTTGTGTACAACAGTACAATTTCCAGGTTCTCTGGACAAAATCTTTGCTACTGCCTCTCAAACTTTGAGGTTGTTGAAACATACACAGCAAAAAAATAAATAAATAACCATTCTGAGATGTGCAATTCATATTAGGTCTAAAAGGTAAAGGCAAAGGTACCCCTGACCATTAGGTCCAGTCGCGGATGACTCTGGGGTTGCAGCACTCATCTCGCTTTACTGGCCGAGGGAGCTGGCATTTGTCCACAGACAGCTTCCGGGTCATGTGGCCAGCATGACTAAGCCGCTTCTGGCGAACCAGAGCAGTGCACGGAAACGCCGTTTACCTTCCCACTGGAGCTGTACCTATTTATCTACTTGCACTTGACATGCTTTCAAACTGCTAGGTGGGCAGGAGCTGGGACAGAACAACAGGAGCTCACCCCTTCTCAGGGATTCGAACTGCTGACTTTCTGATTGGCAAGCCCTAGACTCTGTAGTTTAGACCACAGCGCCACCCACGTCCCTTCATATTAGATCTACAAGACCCTGTAAAAAAACCAGTCAGTGTGGACTAAAGTTACTTCTGGGGCCCCTCCAGGATTATGGGTCCTGAAACTTAAGATCCATTAGTTACATAGTAGATCTAGCCCTGAGCTACATACATACAAACATGCATGGTATGCTGATGGATATATATATATATATATATATATATATATATATATATCCTGTTCTTGATATCATAGTTTTCCCACTTTGGAAAAACACAAGAGAAAACGTTTTTTACAACATTGGGATCAGCAGTATTTATTATTTTCATTTGTTTGAATCAAGTGGCTTTGTAGAGCTATGCAGCTCAGAGTGTGAGAGAGGGAAATAAGAGAGAGAAGGAAGCAGCCTTTTTATACCTGTAAGTCAATGCAGAAAGTAGGATTAGACACTGTAATCATCTTTTCATGCATTTTTAAAATGTTAATTTTTGCCTGAAATATTTAGATGATTTGCTCACCTCTATGAATAAATGATCATCTACCTGTTTATACACCACTAGCTGACATAGCAAAAAACAGTGCTCGGAATTTTAATTATCTTTCCTACCATTTTAGGGAACTGTTCTTCAGTCTGCAAGGGGATAAAGAGGCCTTATCAGAAAAGGACAGAAGTGGCTTGAATCCAGATTTTATTAGATGTCCATACAATCATTATTTCTTACTAAAAACCCAATCCATCATGGAATTTGGGTCTATGTGTATTTCCCATCCACACTGTGCCCATGTCATGATTTAGGTGTTTAGATGATAGGGAGGAGATGACTCTCAGCAATTCTGGAGCAAAGTCTCTGTATTTAGTTGCCAACTACAGCATAATAATGAATGTATATGGGGCTAAATTGGCTTCTAATAATCTGTATGTGATCTACTCATGATAACTGAGTGTATCATCTTCTTATACTGGTGGTGAGTGGAGGGCAGTGAGGAGCCGGACTTAATTCATTTATGTGTTTACAACCTATCTTTCTCCCAAGGATATGTCCCCCAGCACCCACTCAGACCATACCTTTTATCCTCTCAAGAACACTGTGGGATAGGTTACCTGGGAGCATAGGAAGTTGTCTTTTATTGAGCCAGACCATTGCTCCATCCAGCTCACTAATGTCCACACAGCAGCCATCCAAGTTTCACAAAGAAGATTCCCAATCCTACCTGGAGATGTCAGGAACCTTCTGCATGCAAAACAGATTATCTTCCACTGAGCTACAACTCTCAGATTAGGTTGATGCCAAAGGTCATTTAGGAATCTTAGCGATTACTGGAGATTTGAAACCAGGACTCCTCTAACCTTCTAACCACTACTGTCTCCAATAATATTGGCCCCAATGCCATTTGTTCCATTTTCATTCCTGCAGTCTTCAGGGGTCAAGACTTCACTCTAAAACACTTTTTGATCTCAGCTAAGAAGCAGCCAGCATGATTCACAATAGGGATGAGAAAACAGAGAGATAGTGCTTGCCCTCACAATATGACTAAATCAGAGCTGGCCAGAACTGGGCTTGGATGAGTATTCAAAAGATAGGACTCATGCTTCCTTATCAGACTTCCTAATAAGTTTCTTCATTTCCAAGAAAAAGAGATCACGTGGAGACAATGGAGCAGTTTATGCTCCATACTATACCAAGGCTTGATGACTGAGCATATAGCAAGTACCTTGAGGCAAAGGAATACCTTGAGTTTAATTGGAGCATTCCTCTGTGATGGAGATAACATTCAAGTGGGCCCACACCTGGTAGACTGGGAAGACAAGATAGTTGCATCATCTAATCTACTGGAAGAAGTTAAACTTCTTATAACTCTGGGCCCTTAAACAATGCAGGTGACAAAGGAAATGCTTGCAATTGTGCATAGATAAATATATAGGGCTCATCTTGCCTTGCCTCAAAAAGGAAATTGTAGAGTTGGGAAAGGGCAACCCAAATGTTAAAGGAGGTGGGGAAAAACCCCTCTGAGAAATGGCATTTGGAGCTTTTCAGAGAAAAGACAAATAAGAGGAGACCTGAGAGGTTGGGAAATTATGTGTGGTGTGGACCTAGTGGAATGTTTTTCTCCCTTTCTCATAATGCTAAAACTCCTGGACATCCAATGACACTAAATGGAGGAAGATTCAGAACAGACAGTAGAACGTACATCTTCACACAGTGCATAGTTAATCTAGGGAATTTGCTCCCACAAGAGACAGGGACAGAGACCAGATTAAGTATCTTTTAAAGAGGACTAGGCAAGTTCATGGTGGTGCTGTGGGTTAAACCACAGAGCCTAGAACTTGCCAATCAGAAGGTTGGCGGTTTGAATCCCCACGACGGGCTGAGCTCCCGTTGCTTGGTCCCCGCTCCTGCCAAGCTAGCAGTTCGAAAGCACGTCAAAGTGCAAGGAGATAAATAGGTACCGCTCTGGTGGGAAGGTAAACGGTGTTTCCGTGCGCTGCTCTGGTTCGCCAGAAGCGGCTTAGTCATGCTGGCCACATGACCCGGAAGCTGTACGCCGGCTCCCTCGGCCAATAAAGTGAGATGAGCACCGCAACCCCAGAGTCGGCCACGACTGGACCTAATGGTCAGGGGTCCCTTTACCTTTACCTTTAGGCAAGTTCATGGAGGAAAGGGCTGTCAGTGGCTCCTAACCTTGACAGCTATGCTGTACCTCCACTGCTGGAGGCAGTGTGCTTCTAAATTCCAGTTGCTGGAAACCATAGGAGATGTAAGTGTTGTGACACTCAGGTTGCTCACTGTGGGAACAAGATGTTGAACTAGTCAGGCTCTTCTTGTGTCCTTAGATTTGGGTACAAATGAAGGCTATAACCCAGGGGTCAGCAAGGTTTATCTTGCCTGGGCCAGATCTGTCCCGCAGAGATCCCTCTGTGGGCCAGATCGGGCACGCACGATTTTCAATGTCTGCACGTGTGCAGATGCAATTTCCAGTGCCGTGAAAGCGAGACCCCACACTGCGCTGGTTTAGCACAGTGCAAGAGTGGGCAGCTCTGTTCAGGGGCAGCTCATGGGCCAGTCAAACGACCTATGTGGGCCGCTTCTGACCCATGGGCCTTAGGTTGCTGACCCCTGCCATAACCCCATGCCCCCTTGCCTGGAATAAGCCCCGCAGAATTCAACAGGACTTCTGAGGTGACATGTTCTGTCGGTTACCTAATCAGTAAGTATCCATAAGGATAAGGAAAATTGGTCTGGGGTGAAGCACAGTTGTGTTATTCATTTATTTAGCTGCTCTGAAAGCCCACCTTTCTTTCAAGGAGCTCATGGTCCATGTTGACTTGAAAGAGGCAATGGTGCAGCCACTCTTCAGAAATGGGATCTGGGTCAGTTGGTTTGGACTGACTACCAGCAAATATCCCCTTTCTGGGGAAGTGATGAAGAGGGTCATTGCAGGGCAACTGCTGGCATTCTTAGATGGTATGGATTATTTACACCCATCCCAGTTTGGGTTCAGGCCTGGCCTTGGTTTCCCCTTGGCCAAGAATAAGACAAAAGGACATTGCTTCTGCTTCTTGAAGGGTGCCTTTTAATATAGGTTATACCTTTTGTTGAATAAAACAAAAGTATCTCTTGCTTGAGGGTGTCTCTCTTACCCAATAGGCTGGGTGGAGATTGCAGAGCTCTTTGTTCAAACAAATTTATCAGAGCTTCAGGGCAGGGCAGGCCAGGGGTGGGGGGAGCCAGGGACCACATCATCTCCTTTCAGAGGCAGACATAAAGCAAACTGATTAATTCTAAAATGCTAATGTTCAAATGCAGTTGAACATTGCAAGGTGATTAGTACAATGACTAAGGGTAGAGTGGGGGGTGGAACCATCAGGGCTGCTCTTTGCTGCTATTGACATCTCTCTCTGCCTGCTTAGCTCTTTTGTTTCATTTTACAAGCACACAAAACTGGGTGGGAGAAAGAGATTTGCAAACCAGCTGCACATCAGTACATATGTATGCTTTGGTTGCATTATTAATATGACTGCTGTTTTGGAGTGTGTGCATTGGCTTCAACTTGTTGTTGTTTAGTCTTTCAGTCGTGTCTGACTCTTCATGACCCCATGGACCAGAGCACGCCAGGCACTCCTGTCTTCCACTGCCTCCCGCACTTTGGTCAAACTCATGCTGGTAGCTTCGAGAACACTATCCAACCATCTTGTCCTCTGCCGTCCCCTTCTCCTTGTGCCCTCCATCTTTCCCAACATCAGGGTCTTTTCCAGGGAGTCTTCTCTTCTCATGAGGTGGCCAAAGTATTGGCTTTCCTAATCTGGGCTAATTGTCCATTTTCTCATCCTAACTTTCTTATTCTTCTCATCTCTTCTACCTCTTCACCTTCTTAACCAGATGCTCTCCCAACTTTCTACTCTGCCTCACCCTGGTTCCTGTTCTTCTTCAAAACCCTCATCAGTCTTACACAAAGTACGTCTGATTATAGTTGTGTCAAAGGGAAGGGAGAGGTATAAGGCAGCCTGCAGTTTTTCAATCACTGGAAGCAATTTGGGAAGGGAAGGAACTGCACAACTACATAGCTTCAGTTTCTTCCTCCTTCCCTCATCAAAGCCAGTTGTTTAATAGATAGTGTATTTGTTTACTCCACTTAATTTCTTGATTAGCTGTTTCTAATCTTTATTTCTTTTCACAACTTTATATACCGCTTGATTGTAATAAAACCTCTAAGCAGTTTATTTTTTTAAAAAAAATCACATTAAAACAAAATTATCCATAAAAGAAAGTTAAAAGCAGGTATTTTAAGCAAGCAAAAATGTTTTAAAACACATTTCAGTGTCCTACATGTCTGGATAGGCTTGCCTAAACAAAAGTGCTTTAAGGTCTTTTCAAAAAAAAAATTTTCCTTCCAGTAGCACCTTAAAGACCAACTAAGTTAGTTCTTGGTATGAGCTTTCGTGTGCATGCACACTTCTTCAGATACACAAGTGTGCATGCACACGAAAGCTCATACCAAGAACTAACTTAGTTGGTCTTTAAGGTGCTACTGGAAGGGAAAAAATTTTTTTGTTTTGACTATGGCAGACCAACACGGCTACCTATCTGTTAAGGTCTTTTGTGAGAGGTCTTTTGTTGAGTACTGTTTGTGGGGTTTCCACAGGCATCTGGCTGGCCACTGTGAGAAGCTTGACTAGATGGGCCATTGACCTGATCCAGCAGGATCTTCTTATGACTTTTTGGGTGATATTCAACTAAGTGTTAGTGTAAACCCACTTAAATTGATGGGTCTAATGGAAGGTAGTAGACTCGCCTTCATTGGAGGTAAAAAGGTACGGTAAAGGACCCCTGGACGGTTAAGTCCAGTCAAAGGCAACTATGGGGTGTGCTGCTCATCTCCCTTTCAGGTGTTTGTCCACAGACAGCTTTCCAGGTCATGTGGCCAGCATAACTAAACTGCTTCTGGCGCAACGGGACACCATGACAGAAACCAGAGTGCATGGAAAAATCATTTCCCTTCCTGCTGCAGCAGTACCTATTTATCTACTTGCACTGGCGTGCTTTCGATCTGCTAGGTTGGCAGAAGCTAGGACAGAGCAACAGGAGCTCACCCCGTCACACGCATTCGAACTGCCGACCTTCTGATGAGTAAGCCCAAGAGGCTCAGTGGTTTAGACCACGGTGCCACCTGCATCCCTTCAGTTTTTTAACAAATGGCCATCTGACAGAGAGAGATCCTTTAGCTGTTATGCCTGCACTGCCAGGGGTTGGACTTCATGAACCACTGGAGTCCCTTCTATGAATCTATGATTCTGTGATAACTTAGTAACATTCATTAATCTCAATTGTTCTGCACTGGGTAAAACTTAGTTGAGTACAGTGGAGCCTCAGGTTGCTAACGTGATCCGTGCGGGATGCACGTTCACAACCCGCAGTGTTTGCAACCCGCAGTGCCACATCTGTGCACACACGGGTCGCAATTCGGCACTTCTGCGCATGCGCAAAGTGCAATTTAGTGCTTCTGCGCATGCATGAGCACGAAAACACAGAAGTAACCTGTTCCGGTACTTCTGGGTTTGACGCGGTGCGCAACCCGAAAACACATAATCTGAAGCGTCTGTAACCCGAGGTACCACTGTACTACTCTCTTTATGTGCTCTGTGATGACTTGTTCACACATGCAGTTCTCACTCTATCAAGCAAATTAATAGGCAACTGGGACCTAAGCAGAACAAATGGATTGAATTATCAAATCGTCCTCATTCTGATGAACTTCTGCTGTGTTTTTAATGCCATAGGGCCATATCATGTGAGAAAGTGCCTGCGAAGAAAGTGCCAGGAAAATGGGTCTCTTAGCTTCCTTCTATTCATCTACACAACTTGTCATTTATTATACTTTGGGGCTGACTACTTCTCTCACTTTTGTCTTCTACCTTGTTTATCCTTCCTGAGTAATTCATTCATATACAATTACATGGGCATGGAAGACACAGTGTCATCTGCCTAATCAAGGTGGGGGGTTTGGGGGGGTAGAGATTAGATTCTACAATGGCATTGATCGTAAAAGGATTTGAGTGCCCTGATGGAGTAAATGAAGTGCTGTGTGTATGTGTCAATGTTGCTGCTGTGTATCCAGTCTTCCAATTATCCCAATCTTTTTGACAGGCTATGCAAATAAAAGAGGTAAGGTGATGTGCTGGTGGTGGAGGGAATATGCACTGTGTTTATATATGAAGCATTAAATTGTCTAAACTACTCAAAGCTTGGTAGCTAAAGACCAATTCATAGAGTGCCATAAAATAATTGCCAATAGCTGTAGTTAGTGACAACATCTGTTTGGATTAGCAGAATGGCAACTGGGAATATGAGAGAACAAAATGCTTTTAGCTACTGATAGCTCAGCTTATGAACAGCCACTAGAAAGTATTTTCCAGGATTGTCCAAAAAAGCATTACAAAGAGAATGTTCACACCAGCTGTTTTTCACATGGTAAGCCCCAGAACCTAGAGTAAACAGCTGGTGCAATTTACACCTCATCCTGAAATTGGCCCATTAATTGTCCCTGCCATGTGTCCGTTTTTTTCTCATTTTCTCTGGAAAAAAAAAAGTTTATATGCTAACTTCCCTAGAAACATCGCATGGAATTAGGGTTGCCACCTGCCCTGTATAACACAGGATTGTCCTGTATTTCAATGTAAAATGCAATGTTCTGTATTGCTACAGTTTTGTCCTGCATTTCAGGTCTTCTCTCTCTCTCTGCCAAGTTAGGGATTCTCTCCAAATGCATGTGTTTGAAAGGGTGTGTGAAAGGTCAAGTTTTTAAGCTCTGGAAAGCCAAGCACAGACAGATTTACAGATTTGTGTGTGTGTGTGTGTGTGTGTGTGAGAGAGAGAGAGAGAGAGAGAGAGAGAGAGAGGAGAGAAATTCCAGAGAGGCCATTCTGTTAGGCTGCCATAGATTGTAATGGATTGCTTTGAAGACACTTCAGCACCAGATTTGGGGAGGGGGGAATCACCCTCAACCACCTCGCCCTGTCCAGTCCTGTATTTTGCCAGAACAAAGGTGGCAACCCTACATGCAATGTCTGGACACAGAAGGGAGCGCTCAGAGAAGGGCTTGTTCATGAATGGGTATAACAAAATGCCAGCAATGATCCAATGAACCAAAATATCATGTCTTGGAACATACAATTGCTATTATGTAAATCCATTATTAAAGTGCAAATAGTAGACACTAACGCCTCTAATTGTCATGAGCACACATACACACCATTTTTCATTCCAGTGCATAGGTACAGCCATCTGCCGATGATGGTGATGATGATACTATTATCTGATTTGAGAATAGGCTCCTTGTTCTCTTCTTCTTCTTTTACTATCCCGAAGCACATATTCAGGCTCAGGCTCAAAACCAAAAGTGATTCTACCATCCATGTGTACATACACCAAACACAGGGGAAAGGTTGGACATGGGGGTTGGGGTTGGGCTCCTGAAATGCTGAGAAATGCAACCAGGAGAGTCCCGTCAAAAGAGGGCAGACTAGCATCTCCAGAGATTCTCCACAAACTAGGGCCAGCTGCAAAGGGCATACACTTAGAATGACAGGAAAGGGTGCTTCTGAGCAGCTGCTAAAGCTGTGGATTTGAGTATCAGAACTGAGCCAAGCTTGTAGTCCATCCATTCCTGCTAACCCCAAGCATTCTCAATTTCAGCAGTCTAATTTGGAAAGCTGGGGTCATTTTCTGTTGCCAATAGATAAGCAATTGGAAATCAGGAATCCCTGTGGACCAACTGTAAATTAGTCAGAGATTTACCTGTAAATCAGGGGTCAGCAACCTTTTTCAGCTGTGGGCCGGTCCACTGTCCCTCAGACTATGTGGTGGGCTGGACTATATTTTGAAAACAATAATAATGAATTCCTATGCCCCACAAATAACCCAGAGATGCATTTTAAATAAAAGGACACATTCTACTCATGTAAAAACACACTGATTCCCGGACCGTCCACGGGCCGGATTGAGAAGGCGATTGGGCTGCATCTGGCCCACGGGCCTTAGGTTGCCTACCCCTGCTGTAAATCCACTCCAGCCCTAACATATTCCACCACTATTTGCTGAAAAAGTATTGAAACCACTGCAAGCAGTAGAGGCATCTGCAACTGAGTATTATCAAGAGAAGTGTTCAGTGTATCCTACTATGCCAGAAACCTTAAGTATGTTGTTGTTACATGTTGGCCTCTGCCAAATACACCATTTAGTTAGGAGTCATCTGGATGCATTAACCATTGCATCATAATATGGCTGACCACAAAAACAACCTTTGAAATTTATTGTTAAACATTTTCCTTTTCCATTCCCCCCCCCCCCACAATGCTTCAGCAGCCTTTGCGTTTGGTGCCAGATTTCTAACGGAAAGAGGCACTGACAAATTAGAGGTGTGAATAAATACATTAAGGTACATCAGCGAATAAACACCCAAAGACTGTGACTAGACTTAAAAGGCTGGACTCCATTAGTGCTACTGACTTTTATTCCCTCCAGGTCCCAGAAAATACCAGAATATTCAGAGGTTCTGCACACACCCTATACTTTTATAACACATTAGAAGCATATTCTGCACCCCTGAAAGAATTCTGAGCATTGTAGTTTACCCTTCATAGGATTACAGTTCCCAGCAACTCTTAACAAACTACTGGTTGGTTGGTTGGTTGGTTGGTTGGTTGGTTGGTTGGTTGGCTGGCTGGCTGGTTGGTTGGTTGGCATCCATTTGTCTTGGGAATCAATGGAAGAGTGAGCCTTCCAGAGTGAAGCTAAGCCTTTGGACTTACAACACCTGTTGTAGCTGTAGAGACCAATGCGGAAGAGGCATTTTTGTTGCAGCTGGGGCAGATAAAGGTGTCTGGTTGTGCTGATGCTGGTGTACCATGGCGTTTCTTCTTTCTGTGTTCCTCCTAGCTGTCAGGAGTTCCTTCTAGCACTCTTCCTTTGGTCACTGCTGTAGCTGCACAACCTGTTTCCAGGTGCTGTGGGATTCCCACACGGCCGGGCTGATGTTGCCAGCCTTCCTGTCATGTTTGCAGACATCTTCGTCACAGAGAGTTGGTCTGCCAATGGGCCTGGTAGCTGAAACCTGCTTCCCATAGAGCACATCCTTGGGCATCCTGCCATCTTCCATTCTGTGGACATGACCGGACCAAGTCACAGTAGACACCACTAAGACAAGAATGTGAACGCACTGGGAATGTGGGCTTGGGAGAGCACATCTTTGTTTGAGACTCATGCCATGTGACATGCAAAATCTTCCTGGCACACTGCATGTGGAAGGCATTGAGCAATGCTCCTGGCTGGTGTAAGTCGCCCACATCTCACTACCAGAAAACAGCGTGCTCAACACATATTATTCTTGGTGGGTGGAGATGTGCTTTGAATGTATAGTGTGTCTGCATCATCTTCTGTGAACAGGCAGAGGTATCCTGGAGAATAGTAATCATTTCTTTGGAAGTCAAAACTGCAAATAGCAAAACTAGACATAAATCTGGTAGTTTTTATTACTGTAAACTGCCCTGTGATCCTTGGCTGAAGGACTGTATATAAATTTAATTTAAAAAATAATAATATTAATAATTTCAATTAAAAAAAAAAAGCTTCTGTTTTGTTTCCAAAAATGAAGACGGAATTTGTCTAGCTTCCAAAAAAAGGACATGGCATAGAATCCTTTGCAACATTAGTTACTTTGCTGTTTATTTATAAAGTGCTGCCAATGTACTTCGTATTTAGAACTTCAGATGCAAAAGGACAGTTTCCTGCTGCACTCCACCCCACAGCTTAGAATCAGATTCCAGCAGTGACAAAGACCAGAGTGCGAGAAGTAAGGGTGGTCTGGATGAATGGGACCAAATGCAGGTAGGGACTCTAAGGGCACTTCCAGATGACCTGTTTATTGAGCGTTCACTCTGATTTGCTTGTAGGGAGGTTAGACAATGTTGCATCAAAGCAAGAATTAGCCCACCATTTCCAGTGTATTTCTCTGTCACTTTTCTTATTGCAAAATGTCCAGTCTTTGAGGAAAGAGAGTTTGTTGGACCTGCCACTGACAACCTGTATTTGCCAGTATGCAATTGACTCCCACCCGAAAATTGTGGGGGTCTGGGAGCGCACTAATCATTCAATGGACATTGTTTCGATCCCCTGGCCTTTTCTAAAGTTGCTGCATTCCTTTGCCTTCTCTTATTTTATGCCATGAAATAAGAGAATGGTGGGTGAAGAAATGGTTGGAATGTGTGTACACTAGAATGATTCTCTGCCCTTTTTGCTATTTATTTTCTGACCACTGCAAAATTCCAGCTTTCCCTTCATGCACAGCATCCTCAGCGACATCTCCCAGGACGTTTTAGCTCAAAAGATGTTTTTGCAAGCAAAAGGGAAATCTGAGAAAAGGGAACTACTCTTTAAAGAGGAATATTGGGCCATATTTTGCTTTCCTGTTTGTGAAGCAACAACAAAAAATATTCTCACCCATTTGAATTCCACCCTATTCAGAGAGTAAAGAGGAAGATCCCTGCTCTCAGGCTTGCAATCTAAAAGAAAGACAGTACGGAGAGGGAAGAAAACAAGCAGATTCAGTACCAAAACTTTCCATTTACATAAGACCAGGTAGAATGTCATGGAGGAGACAGTTCCAGGAGAGGAGGAAATCTTTGGGAAGCGCTGAAGCTCAGTGACAGGGCATGTGCCTTGAATGGAAAACGTTCCAGGTTTAATCCCAGGTGTCCCTAGGTAGGGCTGGAAAAGTATCCCGCCTGAAACACTGGATAGTTGAAGCTGGTCAGTGTTGACTAGAGTGAGCTGGTCATGTTCTGGCATCATGTGAGGCAGCTTCCTGTGGCCAGTGTCAACTGGCTCTCAGTCAAAGCAATGGTGGGGGCTGTGCTACTTCAGCTGACCTTCTGGTGCAGCGAGGTGGGATGGCTGATGATGGAAGCAATTCCAGGAGAGGAAGAACCAAATGGTAGCTAGTCCCAATTCTCTCTCTGTCGAGGGGAACGTTAACCCTTTTACACTGCTCCTGGGAAATCTCATCTCGACACTTCTGGAGAAGCGTGGAGCAGTATGTAAGGGAATGAGGGAGAACTCCTGATGAGTGTGTGGAAATGGAATGTATGTTTATCTGAGACTTCTGGAAAGTGAGTGGAACAACCCTAGAAGTGTTGACCTACCCCTGGCTCTTTCATGATGCCTCCATTCGTCAAGTTCCTGCCCTTTGCCTGTCTGTTAATCAGAACCAGGCTGGTTGTCAGAGCAAGACGCATTGTTTCTCAGAAATGCATATTCATAAAAGCACCCTGGGTTGAGCAACTTAAAGCATTGCAACATCAGAGACAGAAAAACTGTTTCCTTTCATTAGGGGAGAGATAAGCCACTGTGATACGAGAGGTACTATGCGTTTTGATCCTGCTATGACCCTAAATGAGTGCAAATCAATCCTGGGTTGCAATGAAGCCACTTGAAGTTACCTTCTGCCACTGCCAAGGCCGCTAGAGGGAGGGAGGGAGGGAAGAAAACAACCAGGCACCTCCCATCTTGCTTGAACCCAGCTCCAGCAGAGAAGTGGCATGTTGTTTTGTACTCATCATTGCTCTGAGCCAGTGGCTGGCTGAAAATCAGGATAAACATATGCAAGGGCCATATTAACAACTAACTGAGTTTTTTTAAAAAAATAAATCCTGCTATTTCTTTTTTTATGCCTTCCACAAAAATTGGGAGAAACATTGATTTGTCTGCTCATATGTTATTTGGATTTGAGTTTTTTGCAAAATGGAAGCTTTAAAAAAGCTTGTTTTCCTCAAACTAGAATAATCTGATGATTTATGCATTTTGTAATTTGCTGTGGTGCTCAAAATACTTTTACAGCAGTAATAAAAGCAGTTGAACCTTAAAATCTAGTGTCATGTCTCACCAGCTGCTATCAGCTGTTTAGTTCTATCAGTGAACCAAGGTTCTTGGTGCTGGCTTTACAGCTGTTTTGTAACTCCTTTCTCTTTCTGACTTCCCCCATCTCTTGGGGAAGGGCTGTAGCTTATCTTACCTTATCTGCATGCATATGATCCCAGATTCAATCTCCAGGTAGCAATGGGAAAGGCAAACATCAGAAAGCTGCTACCAATCAGTGTAAACAATACTGAGCTAGACGGATCAAGGATCTCACTCTGCATAACGCACCTACTTACTTTCCTATATTCTTTGCATGCATGTTTGTGCTTCTCTCATTCCTGCCACCTGAACTTCAAGATGCACTCTCAGAAGCTTGTATAATTTAGCAAAGTGTAGACATCACCTTGCCGACAAAGATCCATATAGTTAAAGCTATGGTTTTCCCAGTAGTGATGTATGGAAGTGAGAGCTGGACCATAAAGAAGGCTGATCGCCGAAAAATTGATGCTTTTGAATTATGGTGCTGGATGAGACTCTTGAGAGTCCCATGGACTGCAAGAAGATCAAACCTCTCCATTCTGAAGGAAATCAGCCCTGAGTGCTCACTGGAAGGACAGATCCTGAAGCGGAGGCTCCAATACTTTGGCCACCTCATGAGAAGAGAAGATTCCCTGGAAAAGACCCTGATGTTGGGGAAAATTGAGGGCACAAGGAAAAGGGGACGACAGAGGATGAGATGGTTGGACGGTGTTCTCGAAGCTACCAGCATGAGTTTGACCAAACTGCGGGAGGCAGTAGAAGACAGGAGTGCCTGGCGTGCTCTGGTCCAAGGGGTCACGAAGAGTCGGACACAACTAAACGACTAAACAACGACAAAGTTCGAAAGCACGTCAAAGTGCAAGTAGATAAATCGGTACCGCTCCAGAGGGAAGGTAAATGGCATTTCCGTGCGCTGCTCTGGTTTTGCCAGAAGCAGCTTAGTCATGCTGGCCACATGAAAAACGTCTGTGGACAAACGTCGGCTCCCTTGGCTAGTAACGCGAGATGAGCGCCGCAACTCCAGAGTCATTCAGGACTGGACCTAACTGTAAGGGGTCCTTTTCCTTTACCTTTACCTTTACCTTTACCTTTATATTTATGTTTAACTTGGCTACATGTCATGTCAATAATATGTGACCCTGGTATATGAGATAGGAACTAGGCGTGGAATCGGACACAGATTTAAGGGAGCGTGACCAGTTCAGTTGCACTGGGCGCGGAGCCTGGGGTGTGTATGCTGCAACTATGATGTAGAATGAAAGGCAAAAAGGGGTGGGGCACAAAATTTTGGCATTGCACAGGGTGCCATTGAAGTCTGAGACCCCAAGTTCTCAATTCAATGTTTCACCTGTGCTAGTGTATCAGCTTGCTAAACAGAATGGTCCCCTCTCACCCTGCAATATTCTTTGAGTTCTTCAGACACCCTCAAGCCAATTGGAGGGGGAAGGGAAAGAGGAGGGGAAAGCCCCATTGTGTAAGTGGAAGTCCTTGTGCAGGGCTTCCGCTGATGTCCTTAGGTCTATCCCACTCTAGGTGTTGATCCCATATAAGTCATGGCCTCAGTGATTGCCTCTCTGCTTTTCTTCTGTAGAACCGGGTGGCTCCTACTCATCTGCAGGGGAAAGATTTTCCCCCCCCCAACTTCTTTGATCTTCCTCAGCACTGGACCATAAATGTCCTGCTTATGTGGCTTTTAGTGGGTGAAAAATACGCTAAGTAGGGGACAAGGAAGGGTCCTCTGGATGCTGCTGTGTACTCCAACTCCCATCATCCTTGACCACTGGCCATGCTAACCGGAGCTGATGGGAGTTTGGGGCCACAATATGTGGAAGGCCACAGCCCACCCACCTCAATTTTAAAAGCTGCACTAGAAATTATTGTTTGGACTGCTTTCCCCTTTGACAGTTCAAAATACTCATTAGGTCACCTTTTTTTTATTGCTCATCTCCATCACATAACCTTTCATCCAACACCCTCAGTATCTTCATAAGCCAAATTCCAGTCCTCAACCCCATTCCCCAAATATTTATTATTTTGGAATACTTGCTGCAGAAGTCAGGTTCGTATAGAGTGGTAAGTGGCAACAATGTCAGCGCATCTGATCTGCCGTAGCAACACAAGATACTTTCAGTTTCACAAGTACATTTCTGAACACAATAAAAGAGTGTTAGCTTAAACAAAAACATTTGCACCAGAAGAAGCTGCAAAATTATTCAAAGTTGCTGGTAAAAATGAATACATGAAACAAAAATGATAGTAAAGGCTTATTTTTATCGGCTTTCCGTATGATGTAAGGAGATGCCTGGGCCCTTGAAGGACTGGTCGTGTAAGCACATGCAGACTTGCTGCTTTAAAAAGGAAATTTCACAACTTATAGTGATGAAAGCGTAGCAACCAATATTTAGTTCAGATGTGTTTACATATTTAGCTCTCGTTGGCTCTACAATTTTTTCAAAGAAGAACAGAAAGGCTGGCACACTTGTTGTTTTGTGACTTTGGCGGGGTGGGGAATGACTGTTTTGTTCTCCAGCTTGCTATAAATAAGTTATCTCACATAAACTTGTTTTCACCCCTGCACAACAGACACCTTACGAATAAATTAACTGGTTTCTAATTTTCCTATATTAGCAAATAAACATAACTGAGGTTTTCTTATTACCGCAGAAAGACAAGGCCAACTCTGCTACCATTTCCCACTGCACCAGGCTACCATTCATGGGGCAAATTAGCAACCCAAATGTCTTTCGGCCAACTACTGTCTGAATCCATTAAACTGGAAAGGGGGAGTCTGTGGCCCTCCAGATATTTGTTGGACTCCAACTCCAACATAAGCATGGCCATGGGAAGATATGATGGGAGCCGCAGTCCAGCAACATCTGCAGGGTCACAGGTTCATCACCACTATGTTAAACCATTTAATAAAGCATGAATAGTCAGCAGCCAGTCATTTTAAAAATTGTTCCACCCTGTTCTCAATGGTTTTCAGATACAAATCTCTGAGAGAGTCTGGGGGATGAAGGGTCCTCTAGTGAAGGATGTGGATTAAGCAGATAAGACCAATAGTGGTCAAGAAGGTGGTTTCTGCATGTGCTGTAAAGCAGGGATGGCCAACTCCCAAGAGACTGCAATCTACTTTCAGAATTAAAATCTGGCAGTGATCTACCCCCATTTTTTAGGGGTTCAGCTCAGAGTTGTTGAGCTTTTGTGTGGGAGCAAGAAGGCCACTTTTTTAAGGGGTTCAGCTCAAACTTGTTGAGTTTTTTTGGGAAGAGGAGAGCCCCGTTTTGGGGGGGGTTAAGGTGCAGGCTTCTTTGGGGGGAGTTCCATTCTTGGGGGGGAGGAAGGCAAGGGAAGTTGGGGTTAAGTCACTCACAAAGACATCGCTATGGATGAAAACAGCCACACAGAGGGAGCTCTGTCTTCCCTTCCTGAGTTCAAACAACAATGGAGGGTGGGACGAGGGGGTGGGGCATGAGTCAGATTTACCGACGCAGAGGAAAGGGAGCCAGAGATTGACCACAATCTACCAAAACATCGCGGGGATCTACCAGTAGATCGTGATTGACCTGTTGGACATCCCTGCTGTAGAGGGATGTGAGGGGCAGATGTAGCTTGTCAGCCTAGGAAGGTATCCCATCTAAGAGAAGGAAAACTCTGATCCTAAACCTTTGCTGCTTTGTGAGACATCTTCGGGAGAATCCCCTGCACAAATCTGGAGTGGAGTCCCTAAGATAGTTGAATGGCACCTTGGACGCTTCTTTCTGGCAACTCCTGCAGCCAAGCTGGTGCCAAATGTATTGCTCTGTTTTCCTTTGGACCACGTTAGTGAAGCTGAGAGGGGGTGTCTTGTCATCTGGGCCTGCTATTATAAAACACGCTGATCAGAAAGATTAGAAATTGTGTAACGTATGTGCAAGACCACATAGCCCGACCATTAAAAGGAATTAAAACAAAACCTTCTTCATATGGACAACATGCTTCTGTAAATTTGGGCCACAAACAGCATGTAGTCAGGCTGCTAAGGAATGAAAAGTACTGGTGCACTAAACACCTTTGGCATCAGTGGGGCCAGATGCAGTTTCACATCATTTGAATGTATTTTCATTTTCTAGAGAATTTGATATAGAACTTGTTTGGGGACCAAATGTGGCAGAGGCATATCCAGATGGTAGACTCCAAGGCTTGTGTGAAACAGACTCATTAGGATAAGAAAACCAATCAGCTTCATATGGTGATTTATTTTATTCCAGTTAATAATTTTCATAGCATTTTTCAGAGCACCCAGCTCTTTACAGTTTATTTTTGCCTTGCGAAATCTGTTTTGAAATTAGGAGCATTGGGTTAACATTGCCATGTAAGCTGCACATGGAGAAGAGTTGACTGGGTTATTGTTTTCTTATCTTCAATTTTAGTTCCTCTCCTTTCTTACTTCCCTTCAGAACCTTCTGTGGGCAACTGGTGGTTATCCCACACTTTGCAGTGCATTTTTCTATCACTTTCTTTATTGCTAAAAAATCTAACTTTTAGGCTGGGGGAGTGGGTTTGTTGAACAAGAGCACCTAATCTACTTTCAGGGTTCCAGTCAACAAAGTCACTGAACTTGCAGAACAACTTCTCCCTATGGCAAGGAACTTCCTGTACCCACTGTGTGTGCACACACAGAGAGATTGGCTCTGGGGATTCCCCCAGCCCTCTAGAGCAGATCTGAGTGGAGCACCAGGGAAGGAGAGGGAGCGGAGCTTTGTTGGCTACAACTCTAATTGAGCAACCTGAATTTTCTGGTGCGCTTGAAAAATAGTGAGTCTAGAAATGGCTTATATGAGTCTTTCACATATTTGGTGTACAGTGATGTAGTGGTAAATTCTGAAGCTAATCACGCCAGCACTTTAGACAGGTTTGGAAGGATACCTTAAAATTATGCAATATGTAGAAATAAAGTTTTTCTACCAGCAAAACAAAATCTTGATAACACCTGCCTCCTTGCAGAGTGAAATTTCCATTAATTTGTTTTCCTGTTGAAATCCTTTATAACCTGCTCTTCATAGAATCATGGAATTGTAGAGTTGGAAGGGACCTGGGCATCACCTAGTCCAACCCCTTGCAATGCAGGAATCTCAACTGGATCATACATGACAGATGGCCAACCTCTGCTTAAAAACCTCCAAGGAAGGGGAGTCTACCACCACTTGTGGGAGTCTGTTCCACTGTTGACCAGCTCTTACTGTCAGAACGTTCTTACTGATGTTTAGTCAGAATCTCCCTTCTTCGAACTTGAATCCATTGGTTTGGGTCCTAGCCTCCGGAGCAGGAGAAAACAAGCTTACTCCATCCTCTGGGTGACAGCCCTTTAGAAATTTGAAGATGGCTGTCATACAGCCTTCTGTCACTTGTTGGCATCCATCTATAGGGGACGATGGAGAAGTGTGCCTTTGTGAGTGAGGTCAAACTGTTGGAAGGTTGCAATGCCTGCTCTGACTGTAGAGATCAATGCAGGAGCATGAAGCAAGATTAAAACGCTATGGAACAATATTATTTTAAAATACAGTTTAAATCTAAAAGCAGACTATATACTGACAACAATACACCAGTCATCACTTTGGTCAAATGTTTGGGTTCCATCAGTGCGGGGGGGGGGGGCAGTCAAGAGTCAGGGTGCTACTCCTGGGAAGCCTCTCTTTATAAAACTTTCAATGACAGTCAGTGTGAAGTAATATTTAAAGACACAGCAGCTGTATTTTAAAATCTGGAATAACCTTAATTCTTCCACCACCATGTCTCTATGCTACCAATTTAAGATTGGCCCGGATGTGATTTAAAAAAGAATGTTTTCATTGAAGTTTCACAATGGGAGTAAGTGCAATGTGGTTTAATAATTCTGGTTTGAATAAAATTCAAAGGCAATTGTTTTGTTTTCAAATTTTATTTTAAACTTAGTCCTTGGGGGTGAAAAAAGAATCAGCTATGCTACTTTAATGAATAAAGTGATCTAAAGATGGAGTCTTGTAGGTTATATGTTCCAACCCCGAACAAGATTTTTTATAGTTGAGCTAAATTACAAATCCCTGAAGGTTTATAATGGAACTGCTGACAGACCCTAAAATATGGCGACACTATAGGGGACCAAGGTAATAAAGTGCCATTTAAGTCTTCTTTGCTGAGGCTTTGATTTCTAAAAAAGGTCACATTTGAATAAAACTCTTCACTCCCTTATCGGTAAACTTCATTAAAGTATTATCTTTGTCAGGACCTCTTTTTCTTTCTTCCTTTTTTTACCTTTGTCTGCATTTTTTCTCCTGAAGAATCTTGTCAGCCTCTAAAATCAAGCCTCTTGCTTTGTTTTTGTTTAGCGTGCACCAGTATATAGTCATCCTTTGATACAAGGCTTCTAAAGGTAAAAACCATAATGAGCAACTTCACACCCAATAAATCTGAGCACCCTGCTGACTGAGCAGGAGGCAACTGCAAACAGCAGCCAGGGGAAACTCTCTTGGCTTGTGCCCAAGCCTCTTTTCTCTACAGATATCCCCACAGGGGTGCTTTGAGAAGCTTAAATATTGTGCAGGACTTTTTACACAAGAGGAAAGAATTTTAAAGCTTCAAAAAGAAACGGGGGGGGGGTATGTGGGGAGAGGGGAAGGGAATTCTTGCTGAAGAAGAAACCGGGGTGCAAGTTTAGATATGCATAAATAAATGGTTAACACAGGGCTTCTCAAACTCGATGACAGCACCCTCCCCAAGACAAAAAAAAAAACACCCCTGTAACTACAGTGGTACCTCGGGTTACATACACTTCAGGTTGCATACGCTTCAGGTTACCGATTCCGCTAACCCAGAAATATTACTTCAGGTTAAGAACTTTGCTTCAGGATGAGAACAGAAATTGTGCTCCGGTGGCGTGGCAGCAGCAGGAGGCCCCATTAGCTAAAGTGGTGCTTCAGGTTAAGAACAGTTTCAGGTTAAGAATGGACCTCCGGAACGAATTAAGTACTTAACCTAAGGTACCACTATATAAGGAAGGCGAAGGAAGGCACAGACTTCATCCATTTACTGTTCCCCTTTGTGCTTAGCTGGCTGGGGAACAAATTAAGGTGGGATAGAGAACATAGAAATTCATGAGGCCATAGAAAGCTTTAGTGTCCCTGTAGGAGAAACTTTTAGGTAATCAAAATGGATTCCAGAATTTAGATTATATTACCCTTTTGGCAGCAAAGCAACAGCAGTGCCATAAGAGATGGCCCTCACTGCCCAATATAAGCACTGCCCAATATGGCACTCTGCCTCCATGCAAGGCCTGTTAGTGAGAGAGACTAGGGAACAGAGTAGACTTGTCCTTGTAGAAGGGATGTGCTTCCCTCACCATTTCAGAACTGCTGTCTTTAGTAAATGTAGATCTGATGGGCAGTAAAAGTACATTAGTAAGCTGTTGTGTATTGAGTCAAAGGATTTTATATCTGTATTATTGTTGTCTGTATTTGCATTAGGGTAAAGTAACTGCCTTTTGGTTCCAGAGGGTACAGCTACTATTGGTTCATTTAAGCTGCTGTATTTGGATCCTCTGTCTTATTGGTTTCCTCCAAAAGGCAGGACTGTGATTGCCTGATATTGTTCCCTCCAAAATGTATCCTTTCTAGCTAGTTCCCTGTCCCTATAAATGTAGCTCTCCCCTCCTCAGTCTCAGTCTTGTTTGCTTTAATAAAGAAGTGTTACTACAGAACTGTCTCCAGCATATTATGTCAAGAGAGCTGAAATCACAAACCCCACGTCACAACAACTGGCGACGAGGATGGGATCCGGAATGCTGAGGAGCGGTTAAACGCAGCCCTGCCTCAGAGTCCGGATTGTAGCTAAGAACAAGACTCACTGGCCGGCTGAGAAGACGACCCTGCCCACAGGACAATGGAGAGTCCAAGGGTATTGGAGCCCTTCCAGCCATCAGAGCCCCACACGTGGGAAGATTACGTCGAACGCTTTGAGTTCTTCGCAGTGGCTCAAGGGATCACCGATGCCAGCAAAAGAAGGGCCACATTCCTGAGCTACTGTGGGCCTGAGACCTTCAAGCTGGCCAAGGCATTGCTTGCTACAGCGAAGCTAAGTGAGACACCTCTCAAAGATATTCTTGCCTGCCTGACAAGCCATTTGGCGCCTACTGAGACCAAGATGGCCCGGCGGCTGGAGTTTCATAAGAGGCAGCAGCGTGCTGGGGAGTCTGTATCTGCATTCCTAGCTGAACTGCGGAAGCTCGCTCAGCACTGCGACTTCCAATGTCTGGAAGAGACTCTCCTGGATCGGTTTATCGGTGGTCTGAGCAGCAAGAAAGCCAGAAGACGCATCGTGACTAAAGAAGAGGTTACCCTTGCTTCAGCCTTGAAGGAAGCCACCGCCACGGAGAATTATGAAAGAGAGGAGCTTGATGCCAGTCGCAAGGCCCCTAAGATAGAAGTTGCACATGCCATGGACGAGCTAGAGGCTACTCCGAGCCAAAGCCCAGTCCGTGGGGTCGAGTCAGTGCGTCAGGCCTGCACAGTGCACAAAGATCACCGAGGCAGGTGCCCTGGTTGTGGCGGAAACCATGAGCGGAAGAGTTGTCGTTTCCGGGATGCTATGTGCCGGACGTGCGGGAAGACAGGTCACATCGCCAGGGTCTGTAGATCGGCGGCATTGGGAGCGACAGGAGCAACTAGACTGGAGCATCGCAGACCGTCCACGGCAAACCATATTCTAAAGGACTGCCACTACGTAACGGAGATCAACGGGAGGGTCGTGCAGTTTCCAGCGCAAGGCAAGGCACACGTCAAGGTGAAGATTGAGGGTCAGCTGTGCGACATGGAGGTGGACTCCGGATCTGGATTCACTATCGTGTCGGACCAGACCGCGAGGACATTCTTCCCCGGGGGTAAGTTGCCCCCTCTGGAGCCCTTCCCGGCAACCTTGCAGTCATACTCAGCGGGCCGCATCCATGTCATGGGAATGTGTGCCGTGAGAGTACAGTTCCGGGACAAACAGGCGGTACTCAAACTGGTGATTGCGAAGGGCAGTCGCCCCAGTCTCCTGGGCACTGACTGGTTCCCCGCCCTGGGACTGAGTATATCAGGGCTTAATTCAATCCAAACCTGCCCTGAGATGAGCGAGGCATTATGCAAAGAATTTGCTGGTCTCTTTAATGGAAAACTGGGTTGTTATAAAGGGCCCCCAGTTGACTTCGAATTGGACCCTGGGGTGGCCCCAATCCGACTCAAACCAAGGCGAGTGCCATTTGCACTGCAACCCAAGATCGAAGCAGAGCTGGATAAATTGGTCAAGCAGGGAGTTCTCTCACCCGTGGACTCTGCTAAGTGGGAGACTCCAATCGTCACGCCCCTTAAAGCAAATGGGGAAGTCAGGATCTGTGCAGATTACAAATGTACTATCAATAAGGCACTCAGGGGAAACTCATACCCCATTCCAGTCGTATCACATCTGTTGGCTAAACTGGCTGGGGGCAAGGTGTTCGCCAAAATTGACCTGGCACAAGCTTACCAACAGCTGCCAGTAACCCCACAATCAGCGGAAGCACAGACTATTGTCACACATAAAGGGGCGTTCAGAGTTAACAGATTACAATTTGGAGTTTGTGTGGCCCCAGGGATTTTTCAAGGGCTCATGGAACGCCTGTTAAGAGGTCTGCCGGGGGTCTTGCCATTTTTTGATGACGTTTTGATTGCTGGAAAAGACCCACAGGAACTGGTTGCGCGTGTCCGTGCAGTGTTGCTCAAGTTCAAGGAGGTGGGGTTGCAACTGAAAAAGGAAAAATGCAGTTTTGGGGTGCCAACCGTGGATTTCTTGGGGTTTAAAATTGATGCATCAGGCATCCACCCCACAGATGCTAAGATTAAGGCCATCATCGAGGCACCACGACCACAGAACAAGACGCAGTTGCAGTCATTCCTGGGACTTATTAACTTTTATCATTCGTTCTTACCCCACAAAGCTTCGGTAGCTGAACCATTACATCGACTGTTGCAGAAAAAGAATGTGTGGCGATGGGGGCAAGGGCAGCAGAAGGCTTTTGACTCCTTGCGAGGAATGCTGAGTAGCAGGAGCGTCCTTGCTCATTACGATGAGTCGAAGCCGCTGGTCCTGGCATGTGATGCCTCTCAATACGGCCTGGGGGCGGTGCTGAGTCATAGGGAACCGGATGGGTCGGAAAAGCCCATCTCTTTCTATTCCCGTACGTTGTCGCCCACGGAGCGCAACTATGCTCAAATTGACAAAGAGGCGCTTGCAATTGTGGCAGGAATCAAAAAGTTCCATGATTATGTGTATGGTCGCCATTTCTCCATTGAAACGGACCACAAACCACTGTTAGGGTTGTTCAACCCGAACAAACAAACACCACAAATTCTCTCCCCCAGAATGTTGCGTTGGTCTATATTCCTGAATGGGTTCCAGTACACCTTGACCCATGTGCCGGGGAAACGGTTGTGCCACGCTGATGCGCTGAGTCGATTGCCTCTTCCTGGCGGGAGCAATGTGGATCCTGCTCCAGCGGAGCACATAATGATGCTGGAAACACTTCCGGGGGCTCCTGTAACGGCTACTGATATAGCTGAGAAAACGAGGAAAGATGCTGTTCTCTCCCGTGTGCTCACTTGGGTGGGGAGGGGGTGGCCAGGTGGTCCGCATGAAGACAAATTCAGGCCTTATGCGACAAGGCAGCACGAGTTGTCCATGCATAAGGGTTGTCTCCTGTGGGGAGATAGGGTGATCATCCCAGCACCACTGAGAAACAGGGTTCTTGAGACGCTTCACATGGGACACCCGGGAATGGTCAGGATGAAGTCGCTAGCCCGATGTTATGTGTGGTGGCCTGGAATGGACCAGAACATAGAACAATGGGTACGAACATGCAAGGCATGCCAAGAGGTGCGGCCAGAAGTGGCCAGAGCACCAGTTCACTGGTGGGAGCAGTCCAGATCTCCCTGGAGCCGGCTGCACTTAGATTTTGCTGGGCCATTCCAGGGGAAGGTCTTTTTGGTTATCGTCGATGCATATTCCAAATGGTTAGAAGTGGCGATGGTCCCTAGCATGGCATCAGCTGCCGTAATCAAGGTGTTGAGGCAGCTGTTTGCAACCCACGGGTTACCTGAGACCATTGTATCAGATAATGGGGCAGCTTTTGTATCCCAAGAATTCAGGGCATTCTTGGCTGATAACTTCATAAGAGGGGTCACATCCGCGCCCTTTCACCCATCCTCCAATGGGCAGGCTGAGCGCATGGTAAGAACAGCCAAAGAATCCATTGCGCGCTTAATGGAGGGTAACTGGTCAGCTATCATCGCGCGAATGTTATTTTTGCAGCATGCGACGCCATGTACTGCGACGGGCAAGTCACCAGCTGAGCTGCTCTTGGGTAGAAGACTGGTAACGGTGCTGGATTATGTCCACCCCGATAAAATGCCAAACCGTAATTCAAGAGAAACCCCCCAGGCTGAGGCTGACACAACAAGGTATCTCGCCCCTGAAGATCTGGTCTGGGTGAGGAACTATTCACGAGGTCCGCGGTGGGTGGCTGGTGTGGTCACCCGGACTAGTGGACCAGTGTCCTACTATGTGACCTTGGAAAATGGGCAAGTTTGGAAGAGACATATAGATCAGCTGAGGCGCCGGGCGCTCAGCAGGGAGGGGTCAGATAATTCATCCCTGGCTAACGATGCAGAGCTGCAAGACCAGAGTGAAAATGGCCCAGAGGTGCAGTCACCAGGGGCTTCAGCAAATGAACCAGGGTCTGCTAGTCCTCAGGATGACGAGGTACAGGTAGGGGACCCTGCGATGTCTGGGACTCCATCTGTTCCTGACGAAACCCCTATAGCAACCCCCCTACCACAGGTAACATCCAATCCAGAACCGGCAACACCTGTTGTCAGGAGATCAAGTAGAAGTTGTAGGCCCCCACAGTACCTGAGAGATTACGTCTGCAGTGCTCACTAGGGGGGGAGGGGTGTTGTGTATTGAGTCAAAGGATTTTATATCTGTATTATTGTTGTCTGTATTTGCATTAGGGTAAAGTAACTGCCTTTTGGTTCCAGAGGGTACAGCTACTATTGGTTCATTTAAGCTGCTGTATTTGGATCCTCTGTCTTATTGGTTTCCTCCAAAAGGCAGGACTGTGATTGCCTGATATTGTTCCCTCCAAAATGTATCCTTTCTAGCTAGTTCCCTGTCCCTATAAATGTAGCTCTCCCCTCCTCAGTCTCAGTCTTGTTTGCTTTAATAAAGAAGTGTTACTACAGAACTGTCTCCAGCATATTATGTCAAGAGAGCTGAAATCACAAACCCCACGTCACAACATAAGCAGTGTTCGAAACTCCCATTGTTCTAGGTGCATTTTGCGACAGGGAATTTCATTAGCACGAGCAGTTTCTGAGCTCTGGGTGCAGTACTGCGCCTAAGATTTCAGATTTAAAACCACAGAGTGGAAGGAAAGGAGGGCCTTTTTCTGCCTCCCCACTTCCAGCTCCTCTCTGGAGACTGGAAAAGAGACCCTTCTTAAGGATATTAGGGGGGTGGGCAGGGGAAGGACTAGACCATGTGAAAAATGATCATAATATTTTACCTGCAGTTCATTCATTTTCATCTTTGTATTCTTGTTATTTAAAACATCGCACCTAGACATTCCATTGTTGCGCCCATAGCCTAGGTTTAAGGTGCCATTTAGCTCCTAGCTTTCATGTCTCAGTTTCTAACACTGTTGATAAATCTCAGAAGCTGCGTATAAGCATACTATAAAAAACCAGAATCACGGTATATTACCCCATGATGTGAGACCAAGTCTCTCTCATGTTCATAATTAAGAACATAAGCAGAAATCCACTGGAACAAATCAAGGGCCCATTTAATCCAGCACCCCATTCTCATACTAGCCAACTTGGGAAAACCAGTGACCAGGACATGAACTCTCCTTACTCATGTTCCCCAACACACCACCTTCAAAACAGGTGGCAGCACACTGCCATCATGACTAGCAGGCATTGATAACCTCATTCTCCATCAGTCTGTCTAATTCCCTTTTAAAACCATCCAAGCTGATGGCCATTGCTGCATCTTGTGGGAGTGAATTCTGAATCTACACACTGTGTAAAGAAGCACTTTATTTTGTCTGTTCTGAATCTTCCAACATTCAGTTTCATTGGCTGGGCCCCAGTTCTAATTTAGGGGAGGTGGGAGAAGATTCTTCCTATCCAGTCTCTCCACACAATGCATAATCTTATATACAGTGTTATTTTTCTAGGAAAAAGAGGTGCTGGAACTCACCATGAATGCCTCCCTTGTTCTCTTATAATGGCAATGGCGCCCACCTGTTACAGAGAGAAGAAGAAAAGAGTTTCTTTACTTGATAAAAACCAAAGACCATCAAAACCAAGTTTCCTGTCTCCACCCGTGGCCTGTAACAAATGCTTGAAAGGGAGCAGGCTGAAATAATGGAGTGTGTGTTTATTTTCCTGTCATTCATTCTATGTTTACATAGCCTAAATGACAAGGGATGAGGTAATCGGGAACTTGCTTCAGCCAGATTATGTTATAGAGCAGGAAGAAGCAAGATGCACCATGCCAGGGATATTTAACAAGACATTCATTTAGCAAATCAAGGAAGAGAGAGAGAGAGAGAGAGAGAGAGAGAGAGAGAGAGTCAGACAGACAGAATGCTATGGAAGGCATGTAACCCCAATCTTGCCTCATCAGAAATTTTAATCAATGGTAAGATTTGGTTTGAGAGAAAGCAATGTCAAACCCTACACCTTTAAAAAAATAATAATAATGTAATAGTGAAGGAAACAAAGGAACAAATATTTTATATGACTGTCTCTTGAATATGGAGACTGCCTTCTGTTTATTCACTCAGAAGGGTAAACTTGTTCAATGGAATGACTGCGGAGAAAAGTAATCTGCTTTCACAGTAAAGGTGAGGTCGATCCCCAGTTTGTTGGGTTTTTTGACCTGGTTCTATGTGACATTATCATGAGAGCCACTTCTCAGGTGAGGAAGAAAGGAGGAATAAATTAAGAATGGGAGGGAGGGACTTACACCCCTGAGGTGACCTGTGCATCCAGTAATTATACCTTAAAGGTAAAGGGACCCCTGACCATTAGGTCCAGTCGTGGATGACTCTGGGGTTGCAGTGCTCATCTCGCTTTATTGGCCGAGGGAGCCAGCGTACAGCTTCTGGATCATGTGGCCAGTAGGACTAAGTCGCTTCTGGCGAACCAGAGCAGTGTACAGAAACCTTCCCGCCGGAGCGGTACCTATTTATCTACTTGCACTTTTGACGTGCTTTCGAACTGCTAGGTTGGCAGGAGCAGGGACCGAGCAACAGGAAATCACCCCGTTGTGGGGATTCGAACTGCTGACCTTCTGATCGGCAAGCCCTATGAAGAACAAGTCCAATAAGACTAAAACAGCCTACTGTATGAGCTATGCACAATGCAAGACTTAGATCCATGCTTCTTCTTGCATCTATGGTTCCTTTTGCTGTGCATTAAGCAGCTATTGACAATTCCCTGGAGTGTGTCTGGGCTTGATGTTATTCTGTTATTTTGCCGAGATTAGAGAGGCCTGGGATGGGGGTAAAAACGGACATGAATTCAGAGGCTCCTCCTCAGGTGAACCTCAGGGAAGCCAAAAGAACTCTGATGAGGTTGACACAGTTTCAAAGGGGCTCCAAGCAACCCTAACTTGTCACATAACCTCACCTAAAGTAAATTATCCGCAGGTGAAGAAAATGAGGTAAAGAAATGTATTCTGATATGGTTAGTGAAATGGGCTGGAGGGTTACATTCCCTTCTAGGCAACTTTCTAGGGACCCTTTGCCAGGGTGGGCAAAGCCAGAGGAACTTCTGAGTTAACAGGCAGGGTGGTTCTAAAGTCACAAGTACTTTTGAGTAGAGACTGAATGTCCATTGCAATGTTTCACACAAAAGCCATCCCAAATCCCCAACCCTGCCGTAGTGGTCTTCTAGTGATTATTCAGTATTAGTCAACTGGCAAAAGTGTGATAGGATGTTCCTGGAACTATGCAAAAAGGTTTGGTGTTGTGTGGATTATTTTTCAAGCAGCAGAAATGAATTTTCCCTAGTTTTCCTCTTGCAAATGCTTCAGGAATGCACCATTAAAACACAGTTGTCTTAACATTTGTTATCTTCTTTTCCTTTGTTATTGTGTTTTACCATTTCTAACCAGGGCAAATTCATGCAGATAATGTTGAAAAAACACCAAGGACCCAAAATGTCACTATTTTCCAGAAGTTCCTTGAATTCTTTTGTATGTTTCATTTGGGAGAGTTTCATGATAAACAAGCGGACATTGATAGCAGTGAGGAACCAGTCAAAGTTTTACAAATCTTAATTTCTCTATTTCTCTTGCAACTTGTTCTTCCTTCACCCCTTAATAAGAAAGTTAGTGTTAAGATAACAAATTTTCTTTTTAAAAAAATAATTATTATTGCACTACTTACAACAGTTAGTTTTGGTTTCTAAAGCCAGAAGATATAATTGTAATTAGACAAGTCTGATGGATGCTACAATCTCATTTGAGGAAGTGTGACAGGGCATGGGTTGCAACATTCTCCTGAGTCAGATTCAGCCTTCCATCTCTATTAGGCAAGACTAGGATAGATTTGATGCTTCCTATATAGTTTTATTTTTAATGAATAGGTGTTGAGAGAGAGAAAGAGCGCGTACTTAATTCCAAAATAGGCTTCTAAGCAGTTTACAAGTACAAAATCCAATTACACATGTATTAAAATGTAAATATACATACATAAAAGACACAACCCAAACAATCACATTTAAAGCAGCTGAATAATTTTAAAAAAAAAAACAACATTCAAGACACCAATGGAATCCCTGCATCTTCAAAAGCCAGACTATACAGGGAATGCATTCCATAGCATCAGTGTCACCACTGGAAAAGTCCCATACAGTGGTACCTCGGGTTACATACGCTTCAGGTTACATACGCTTCAGGTTACAGACTCCGCTAATTCAGAAATAGTACCTCGGGTTAGGAACTTTGCTTCAGGATGAGAACAGAAATTGTGCTCTGGTAGCGTGGCAGCAGCAGGAGGCCCCATTAGCTAAAGTGGTGCTTCAGGTTAAAAACAGTTTCAGGTTAAGAACGGACCTCCGGAATGAATTAAGTACTTAACCCGAGGTAACACTGTAAACCCATGTACATCCATTAACAGTGATTGCAACCTTCATCTCTTGTCATCCTATTATGGCTTGGGAAGAAAGAAGTTGAGAAAGAGGCGTTGTTCTGTTTGTATACTTCCCTGTGTGTGATATGATGGTAGGGTGCTTAGAAAGATCCTATTTTAGTCTGGGCGCAAGCACTAGTGGGATGGGCATTAGAAGAGAAATAAGTGGTTCTTTTTCTAATGCCACTAGCATTACTACCCTAATCCACAAGACCTTCTACACAGCAGCAGACTATAAGCCCATGACTGTGGTACATATTCAGTTCTGGAACAGCTAACTGGGTTGCAGGGCCTCAGTAGATAACAAGAAGGGGTTCTGAATTCAAAATGTTTGAGAAACACTGCTTTTAAGAGTTGTTTAATTAGGAAATGAGGCAGAGTGTTGATGCAATGGACAAAAACCTTACAGAGCAGCGAAACTGCTAGTCTGGTCCAGAAAAAGTGGCCTTAGAAGACAAACATTTATTGTGCTTGTTACACAAACATTTGTGGACTTGTGTCTACTTAAACATCACAACAGACCAGTGGCGTAGCATGGGGGGTGCAGGGGGGCCGGCCGCACCGGGCGCAACATCTGGGGGTTAGGGTTAGGGGCGCAAATCCACGGGTTAGGGGACGCAAATCCACGGGTTAGGGGGCGCAAATTACTTGCCTTGCCCCGGGTGCTGACAACCCACGCTACACCACTGCAACAGACTTCATTAGTTCTCACAGTCCAGTGTTCCTCTCTGCAACAGGGCAGACTTGTGACGAGAGGCAGCTGCCACCATGACAGGAAGGGGTGGGCAATCCTCCTTGGACTCTCATGGGGCCTCACAATCTAACACTACCCTGCAGGATCTCAGAGAGATGTGTGGTAGAGGACCATTTAACTGGCCAGGCTACCTGCCATTATGGACTTTTTCTCTCCCTTGTGGCTGGATTAATCATCATAATTGATTGCATTATTTCTATATAGTAAAGATGACACTTCTCAAATCTAATAAAGTGGGATCTACTCCACAAAAACTTATGGCATCATGATGCTGTTAGTCTTTTATGGTTCCACAATATTCTTGGTTGATAATGCTAAGTAAATGCAGATATGACTGAATTTCTGAATAGTCCCCATGTCAATAATTATCTGCATGTGAAAAGCTAGCCTGTCAGTGGGGAAGGACTGTAGTTTAACCTTCCATCTGATATACTAGTCTTCTATGGGCAGGGAGTTTTTTTCAGTCTTCTTTGTTAATGCAGCCCTGCTAGGCCGATGAAACCACTGGATTTAGCAAACAGCAGCCATGATGGACTAAAATGGATGCCAGCAATTAAAAAGCCCAGCTCTGTGCAAGCTAGAGGGGCTTTTGCTGAACTAAAATGGCATGCAGACCTTGGCACCTGAGTTGATGATAAGGATGAAAAAATATACCTGAAGGCCCACATCAAGCAGCATAGCAGGTGGTGAAACCATAACATACTTTGGTTGTTTTGAAAACACACTGATATGGATCATGTCTACATGATCTGTGTGGCAGTGAAAGGTGACGATGGTTTTCAGGGGCTGAAAGTGGTACAGCCCAGGATGTCATGCACTATGCCATATTTCTGAATGTGCAAGTTACACTCTGACACTGAGGCCAACTAAGGAGCAAAGGAGCATTATATGGAGGGCTGGTAGGCAAAATTAGGGCTCCACGGTTTAATTATATTTGAGGATATTCAACACATCCTTGTGTACACTGCATTCCATAATTTTCCCCTGTCCCCTCATGGTAATCCCCATGCATACTTCAGATTAAATAAAGAAAAATGACTGCACTTGTTCAAACCAGAGAGGAAATTGCAGCTTTGTTTTGAAGTACTGAAAATACCATTATTCTGAATGGCTGATGGCTATGAAAAACCAGAATGCATCAGACGTTTTGTTTTGTGTGTGTTTTTTTAAAAAAGGTGACTGTAGACTTAACTTCACCCAGGAAAATATCCTAAGCCTAAAATGCTTAAAAAAGGAAAGAATTTGCCGTATGTAGCATTTGCCACTTCCAGACAGGTCAGAATTGGAACAAAAGTCTATAGTAACTTTTAAAAAAATGGTGTGATAGACAGACAAAGTGGTGGAGTGGGATTTTTGCATGATCTCATATTTGGATTTAAATTTGCATGGATTTTCTATAATCACCTAGATAATGGTAACATACACTGACTGACAATGAATACTTAAATATTGATGAGCAATATTTTAAGAGAAGAAGCCTTCAGGAGCACAAGAAGAAGCATCACCTAATTTTTCCTTCTTCGTACTGTCGCAGTGTTAATGGATTGTGTTTTAAGCACTGCTTTAAATGATTTCACTGCTCCAGAAGACCCAAAAAAAGATTTGGGGCAACAGACATAATGCCAAATTCTGCAAATAGACAGTTACACACACACACAACTGTTCAGTTTTGCTGTCTTCTGGCGTCAAAAGTCTGACTCTCAGACTCCTTTAAGTGCAGGCAGGGTCAATGGTCTAACTCGCTAGCGGTATTTAGCCACAATCTCAGACATTTTAATGTATCTATTGAATTTTCTTTTTATTAGCCTTAGATAAAACATACAGTAATATCACTAGATCAAATTAAGCATCCTGTTTCCATACTTCCTAGGCAAAAAAAGGGAGGGGAAAGTTGATCAAATTGGGGAGGGGGGTGTATTTCCTGTACGTTTTAGTTATCTAAAGGAGGTCAAACAAAATCACAACAAATTATGCCTTATGCAGTCAAGATATTTCTACAGGAGAAATTCAGACCTATGCACAACCTATAGGCTACAATCCTATAGAGGCTTACCTTGGAACTCAGTAGGACTTCTGTGTATAGAACCGAGATTCTCTGAGGCCTACTTCTGATAGTATCTCTCCCTGTTTTGAAAACCCAGCTAGAACATACCTTCAAATAATCATCTTTGTAATGTTGAAATTTTCAAATGCCAGTATGAGAGGCATGCAGAAGAGGTTAACTCAATCCCACTTCACATATTACAACTTTAACAGTGCACACACACATATAGTTGAAGCTGTAGCATGCTGACAGCTTCTAGGAGCCACAGATGAAAGCAGGGTGGGGACCAAAGGTGGACAAGCTACCCTAGAAGGAGCACAGCATGTCTCCCAAACCCCATATGCCCCAATATTGTTTTTAACCATATAGCGCAAATAGGGTCTCTCCCTCTCTCATGTACATACACACACACACAGGTTTCTCAGGTATCCACAGTCTATCTGTACAGTGCCAAACTTTCAGCTACATGTTTCAGTCCTCCAAAACATTCCCCCTGTTTTAATTCTTCAAGGATGTGTCACCAAAACACCTTCAAAATTTATGACTGAACGATGCTTGGCAAAGGCAAAGTGAACATCAATGCTTGGATTCCGTCCAATGTCCTATAGGAAAAATGTGTGGATTATTCAGAACTAATTCTGTCATATTATTGTTATTATTAACATCATCATCCCTTGGGCAAGAAATGTACCTTGTCTGAAAGGACAAAAAGAAGGTTTTAACGGGGCCAACATTTCAGAAATCAATCAGAAAAGAAAGGAAAAGGAATGAAGGCAATCCTAGAATTGGTATCTTCCCACACATTTTAAAAGCAAACTTTAAATGAGGTGCGTTTCTCAACATACCTGAAATAAATGGTTAGCGTAATATTGGTTATTTAGATTCTATAAAGTGAAGCCATTGTGGAATGAAAAAACACCTTTTAACACAAGGACTGTTCAGTCCCCAAACATATTCAAGGAATGGGTGGAGAATAGTAGGAATGAACTTGCTGGCAACACCACATTCTGATGTTGATGTGTCCACTGACACACACACACACATGTACAATGTTAATTAGAAAGGGCTCTGAACACAAACAGGGCTCTTCTTTCAGTTGGGAACTATGAGTTGGTCTAGAGTTCCCAACAGCAAGGTAATATTTATACCTGTATATCGTGGAAATGGCTTAGCTCTTCTTCAATCTGAGCAGACATACTTGATCAACAGTTTTGCAAGGCCCCCTGCTTGCTATTTTTTGCTTTTTGTTTTGCATAACCTGGACTGCAAATCTAATCCTGTCCGACAGAAAAACCCATGGAATTGAATAGGATTCACTTTTGAGTAGGCATGAATGTTTGTTCGTGCCACTACCATCACACTTGAGACAGGGGCGGGCAACACAATGACATTGTTGTTGGGTTCAATCTCCCTTTAGTCACAGCCAGTGACAGGGATGACAGAAGCTGTAGCCCAGAAGCTGTAGCTCAACAACATGGGGAGGGCATCATGTTGGCTTCGCCTACTTTAGAATGTGTCTGTGTTCATCCCTATGGCATGTGTAGGAAACATCCCTTTATACAATCCATTTTCCTAAGCTATTACAAAGTTGTGTGCGCTCATGGGAAACACAAGTGGGGAAGTGATACTGCACTCAAGAAATGCTTGTGGGCTTCCCATAGCTATCTTCCCACAGGAAGGCATTTAGGCATGTCATTAAGGTTGGCCACCATGAGAACAGAATGCTGGACTAGATAGCATCTAGCAATGCAATTCTTAGGTTCTTACTAGATCATTTTACTGCAGTTTCTTACATCTCTGGAGACAAGCGTGAACTACTCCACCTACTTCCTCTGCAGCACCAGACTTCTCTTTTTTGGCATTCTGTACCAGTAATTTTGGTATGGTATTTCATAACTATGACGTGCAGTTCTAGTGAGATTTCCTAACACTATATATATTATCTGCTAGTGATATCTTACTCATGAACGCTGGGAGAGTTTCAGAGCTCTGAACTTCCTAAAACTGTGTTGCATTTGTCTTATCTAAATACAATGTAAAGCAAATTATATTGCATTGCCTACAACGTAGCAAGTATTTTCTATCACTTTCTGAGAGGTGTTGGGCTTGGAGTTTGTGACAGGTTGCCATGGACATGGGGCAATGGGCACCCAGACCTTAGGCAAGAAGTCTGGAGTCTGGGGGCAGTGGCTGGGGGGCTTGAGGGTAGTCAGGTAAATAGGAGCTGAGGGTCAGAGTCAGGAGAAGTATTCATGACAAAGCTGGAGGAGATCCAATACTGGGTTGGATTGGCTAGGGGGGAATTTCAGTCCCAAGTTCTAATGTCGATTTAACTTTGTGCTTCCTGTTGCATTGTGGAACTTTGGCTTTTTCTTCTTCTTTTAATCAATATACTGTCATGTCACGCTAAATTACATTCACACCAGTGGATATGGTGTGAAACAACAGAGGATGCCTTTGGTCATGTTGTCACCCTCTATGCACCCATGTGCTTCCGTTTCCCCTGATTGACCCATGGGAAAGGCCGGAAAGAACTGTATGCCAGAATACTGCCTCAATTCCACCCACCCACCCCACCCACAGTGTGATATATGAAAACCACAGGAAAACTACAGTACAAAGCTCCCACAAATTTCTCAGTTACTGTATTGCAAACAGTTTTTTTCTGGAAACAGTCAATGCAGAAGTGAGTGCTAAACTTCTGCTAGATTCTGCTAGATTTCCAGAAGTGACTTTTATGTTGTGTGAAAGATCACGTAAAACCCAGAAACTGCCAGGTAAGAAAACATTTTAAAAAGGAATGAAGTGTTGACTGAATGCCGCTAAGGTGAAGCCAAGCAGGATTGGTATAAGGCAAGGCACACATGAGACTCTGTTGGTTCAGACTGACAAAGAAACTCATAATAAATGGTTTTGTAGGACTTAGTGCCTCTCCACTGGGCTACAAGTTCAGCTGGCCACATTCAGGCCAGTTTTGCAGAAGGCACCCTTACTCTGTGGCGCCTGTTCTGGCTGGCAGGTCAAAGGTCCCGGCCGCTGGTAGCCAGGAGATAAATTGCTGAATCTTTGTGCAGCTGGAGGTCCTTCTTCAAGACACTGTAACACTAGTATGTTACAGAAATAAAGCTGAAATCAAATGTGGATATTGCACCTAACGAGCCTACTGGCCCAAACAGAATTGTCTATTAACACAATCCACCAGGAAGGGCTTAAAATTAGATGTAAGGGAGCTGTGCAGAAGTATAACAAGCTACATGAATAGCAAGATGCTATTGCACAGCCTGATTCCTGTGCAATTCATTGAGAATAAGTCCCACTGAGTTTGGTGCTGCTTTCCCAAGTACACGTGCATGAGATTGAAGCCTTGGTGCTTTGAGCAAAAGAAAGTGGGGCATAGGTAAAGGTAAAGGTACCCCTGCCCGTATGGGCCAGTCGTGACCGACTCTGGGGTTGCGCGCCCATCTCGCTTAAGAGGCCAGGAGCCAGCGCTGTCCGGAGACACTTCCGGGTCACGTGGCCAGCGTGACGAAGCTGCTCTGGCGAGCCTGCACCAGCGCAGCACACGGAAATGCCGTTTACCTTCCCGCTATAAAGCGGTACCTATTTATCTACTTGCACTTAAGAGTGCTTTCGAACTGCTAGGTGGGCAGGAGCTGGGACCGAACGACGGGAGCTCACCCCGCCACGGGGATTCGAACCGCCGACCATACGATCGGCAAGTCCTAGGCGCTGAGGTTTTACCCACAGCGCCACCCGCGTCCCCGTGGGTGCATAAGAATTGAATTAAATTGCATACCGTAGTTGCCATTCATTTAAATGGGAAAATTTCTGAGTGGACACTGTTCCCCTAGTCATTAAGGACACATCTATGCTGTAATTTCAATAGCTTCCAGAAAGTCTCTTCATTAAGGACACATCTATGCTGTAATTTCAATAGCTTCCAGAAAGTCTCTTCATGACTCTCACATCCCCACATGAGGAGGTGGTAGCAATGCATCGATGTCTGCCCTATCCCTAACAAGATGAAACGAATACCAGCACCAGCCCTAGAGCCTGTATAACTAACTTACAATTTCTGAAATGGAGAGGGTGTGGGGAGGATATCACATTCAGGGCCTTCATCCATGACCACCTTCCATGTTTTAAGTTCATAGTGTTAACAATAAATGAGAAATCTCAAAAGCTGCTGTCTCGACTTTCACTGTTAGCAAGCTACAGCGCACACAAAGGAAACAAAAAATATATATGGTAATTTTGTCTGGTGCCTCCATTCCTTCTGGGGAACCCAGCTCTTGAGCCTGTTTATCCCAATTTCTTTGTGAAGAGATTAGATGACTTTGCATAAAGCACGTCATTCCATAATTTCCCATGCGTTTCTCCCACCCTGTCACTTCCCTTATTCCAAATAGTCTAATCTGGCTGGGATGGGGAGTGGGTTTGTTGTACAGTGGTACCTCAGGTTAAGTACTTAATTCGTTCCGGAGGTCCGTTCTTAACCTGAAACTGTTCTTAACCTGAAGCACCACTTTAGCTAATGGGGCCTCCTGCTGCTGCTGCGCCGCCGGAGCCCGATTTCTGTTCTTATCCTGAAGCAAAGTTCTTAACCTGAAGCACTATTTCTGGGTTAGCGGAGTGTGTAACCTGAAGCGTATGTAACCTGAAGCACATGTAACCCGAGGTACCACTGTACAAGAGTTCCCAATCAGCTTCAACCGCACAAGCAGAATTTGTTAGCGTGTAACTGAATCCAACCTGAAAATAGCAACAGTCCAAAAGGGCCCTTCATCTCTTTTTTTCCCTCACAACTTTGGTTGGAAAGCAAGGCCAGTCCACATCCCCCTTTCCACCCAGACATGTGACTTTGCCTTACATGCTTCCCTCTTTTGGCAAAGAGAGGCACTACTTGAAGCTTCCAGGAGAGTTTGCATCTTGAAATGTTGAGGAGGGTTTCCTCATCCCTGTGCTATCAAAACCCCGACAAAAGAACAGTGGCAAGAGAAATTGATGAACTATGCAGAACTGGCTAAACTGACATACCAATTGCGAGATAAGGACAAAGAAGAATGGGAACTTTTTACAAATTACTTTAAAAGGCAACAAAATGAATTGGACTCCTTGGCAGGTTTTGAATAAACATACACAAATTTATTGATTGTTAACATAGTAGACAGATAATATAAGGATTTATACAATTTTACAATATGCAGAGAATAATATGTGTTGAGAAATCAGAGAGAAGAGCTGAGGGAAGTCTCGGGGGGGGAGGGTTTGATGGGGAGGTGGGAAAACAAGGGGGGAAATAGTGAATATGATATGTTTTGATATTTGGTTATGTTAAAATTGTTAATAAAAAACTTAAAAAAGAAAAAAGAAAAATACGTTGAGGAGGGAAGCTTCGTGAGCTGTAACAAAACCACACTAACCGATCATCACATGCCAATTGTGTTTAGGTGCCTTTTTGAATAAAACATTTCAAATATTTTTATTTGAAAAGAAAGCACAGCACAGTGTCTTGACAGCACGCAGGGTTCGCCGCCCCCCCCATTCTCCAAACAGAGAGGGGGCAAATGAAACCATCAGAAACCTGCAGCCCTTGTTAGGAGTTCTTACACTGACCTCAGCATTAAACTTGCCAGATGTCGCTAGATTCTCTTTGACTGACAGACAGTCAAAGTGAGAAAAATGGGACAAACACTGACATCTGGCAAGTCTATTCAGAAGAGTCAATACAAATGCAGAAACCGCATCCCATGTATGGAAAACTGGGTGGGTGGGTTACTTCAGTGACATTTCCGTCTGAAAGTTTGTTTACCTTGAACCTCTTCTTATGGTTTTCTGCTTTTTGCATTAAAACCAGCACTTTTTTTCATGTCCTCTCAGGTACGTGAGACGTCCACAGCCACCCCACCGTGTGTTTCATCTTTAATTTATGACAAAAGAAAACCCATCACTGTCAGCCTACTCTGCCGTATTTACCAATCTTGCAGTTTACACACATATGGCATAAGACAGATGGACCCTTTCCTCCTGGGTTTCAGCAAAGGGGTTGTCTCATCACAGATGAGATTAAAAGTGGCCTCAAATCTTTAAACAAGGTTTCACAGCACTTGCGGTAGACAAGTCAGCAATTCACAGTGGCCCAGATTATCTGAAAGAAAGAAGAGTGTGTTTGGAGCAGGCAGAGAAGGTTAGCTGCTATTTTAGACATATTCAGAAAGAGACACAAAAGAGAAGTAATAAGATTCAGCATTAGGAATGAGGATTTGGAACATAATTAAGTACTAGCGTTCATGTCCAGCAAAGCACACTTTTCTTAATCTGCCTTCTTAACAAATGGGAAGTTTGTGTTCTAAAGTGACATTTTCAGCAGAGAGCTAGGATGCTTCCAGACTACCTGTTTATTGAGTACTCATCCAGACATATGTGCACAGAACCTATGCAGAGATTTTATAATATATGCTATTCACGGAGCATTTATTCCCATTTGCTTGTGTGGTGGTTATACCCAGCAATCAATTGTTATTCCACGATTTCTAGTGCATTCCCCATCACTTTCCTTATTGCAAAAGGCCTCATAAATCTGTGCACAAAGATTCTTAACAAATCTGCCTTTATTTCCCTTCCTCACTCCCATAACCACATGTCCAGATAATTAATGTTGCCAGTTGGGTTTGAGATGCCCTATGGTCATTTCCAGGTGACCTGCTTATTGAGTATTCATCTTGATTTGCTTGCACAACTCCTGCTATTTATTGGGTATCCACAACACGACTTCCACTATGGACTGGGCATTCGTTTGGAGTTTTTTGTGGAAAGTTTATATGATGTTGTGCATCACACAATTGCATTCCCAGCCTTTTCAGTGCATTTCACCGTCACTTCTCTTACTGCAAAAGGTCCCTGGAAAATGGAAATGCAATTTCCATTTTGTACGCAAACCATTTTGTATGCAAACCAAAATGCACTCAAAATAGCAGCAAATGGGAAGCACCCTACAATATACTGTACTAAATAGAGCCAGTTCCATTATGAGATGAAACATTATGCTTTCAAAAAAAATAATCATGAAGTGTTATGTTATGTTCTGTATACTAACACATTCTGCTTAAGAAGCTGATATGGGACAGGTTACTGATGAATAAATGAATGTAAAATTCTGCATGCAGAAAAAGGCATCTTAATTATGTGATAGTAGAAGAAAGGGTGTTCAGGGCACAAGGTTTTTGTAAGGCTAGAAGCACTACACAAGGGTCCTTATTTTCAGCAGAGAAATGCTGGGCAGTATGAAAAATTCCACCCTGAAACAAAATACAAACTAGTCAGCTTACATAGTAATAACAACAATCATGTCCCAGCTCTATGAATCAGAGGGGACAGGAGCCAGCACAAGGTCCTGGCACCTGAAGTACAAGTGGGATGAGGGAAAAGGGGGCATCTGGCACAAGAACTCTAGTCTCCATTGCTGGGGAAACTGTGTTGTATTTCAAAACCTTTGCAGTCAGCCCTGAACCTCTATTGAAATGAGAGCAAATTGATGACGCATAATGGGGTGGATGCAGATACTCTCATATATCTGACAGCAATTTACATTATTTATATGGATGTAAGTCATCATTTTTAATGTTGTAACCTGCCCTGGGTTCTTAGGGTGAAGGGTGAGCAAATAATAATAATAATAATAATAATAATAATAATAATAATATCCAATGTGTAAAAGCAACATTGCTTCCAATTTTTCAAACTTTAAATTGTAAGGTTCTCAGGGCAGTAACCTATACCTTACAAGGGGAAGGAAACTGTGGCCTTCGAGATGGACTACAATTCCCATCATGGACTACAATGCCCATGGCCATGTTAGGTGGAGCTGGTAGGAGTTGGGAATCCAACAACATCTGGAGTGCCACAGGTTCTCACCTACAATGTGCCATGCACAGTGGCGTGCATCTGTAATGATGATGATGATCAAGAATTGTGACACTTTATTTTGAATACAAGGCTTTCAATCTAATGGATTCCCCCCCACACTGACATTTGCTGATGTATCAAATAATCATTATTAATTCTTTTCCTCTCCCTATAATTTATCCTGTCAACCCAAGTTGGCGTATTGATATTCAAATTCACAGCCTTCAACTCAACAACACGACGGTAGCAATTTTTGGTTTTCGGCTACTATTTCTCAGCTTTTACATAAGGCGTGCTGTCCAATAACCAGAATCCTTGCATGTTGTGGATGAACACACACTCTAATCCCGCTTAGACGATTTAAAGTCTGATATTCTCCTAATAGGATTAGGTAGGCAAGGAACTAAAAACATAGGATGTTTACAATTACTAGCACCTGGAAAGCAATGACGTAACGCCCAATTGCTCTGCCCCATCATAAAAGAATGTCATCTATAGCTCATATTTCTATATATCGCAACTATGCAATCTAGCAGCCAGGGTTCTGCTTTTAGACCAGAAAGACACATCTGTGTTCACATTCCTGCCTAGCTACTAATGCTCTTACAGAGGTCAGGACTGGTGGCCTGAAGACAAACAGGTGGTTCTGTTGATTGTCCAGTAGGAAGAGCTTGTCTAGAAGCAGCTCTGTTTATACCTGTCCTTATTTACTTAGACCGAAGGGGCAAGCCACAGTTCAGCAGCATTATTGGACTATATGAACACTGTGTCACATGAGCCTCAATGAGCTGATAGCTGCAGTCTTCCATCTACCATCCATCTATGATGGTCGCATTATACTGTACTGCATCAGGGATCAGACCAGTAATTATTGGCCTGCAAGTTGCCAGAGAAGTGCAGGGACCAAGCTTCTTAGGATCCTGTGGTTGAGACACCGTTGCTATGCTGGTAAAGGTAAAGGGACCCTGGACCATTAGGTCCAGTTGTGGCCGACTCTGGGGTTGTGGCGCTCATCTCGCTTTACTGGCCAAAGGAGCCGGCGTACAGCTTCCGGGTCATGTGGCCAGCCTGACTAAGCCACTTCTGGAGAACCAGAGCAGTGCACAGAAACACCGTTTACCCTCCCACCGCAGTAGTACCTATTTATCTACTTGCACTTTGAGGTGCTTTCGAACTGCTAGGTTGGCAGGAGCTGGGACCAAGCAACGGGAGCTCACCCCATCACGGGGATTCAAACTGCCGACCTTCTGATCAGCAAGCCCTAGGCTCTGTGGTTTAACCCACAGCGCCACCCGTGTCCCAAGGCTATGCTGGTGGCCTTTGGCAAATCTCATTTGCCATGCGCCCATTCCCTTGATATAAAATATGATGATTAAATCACCAGGTAGTTGCAAAGATAAACAAGAACCAGATCGAAGGTTGTAACTGAAAGGGTAACAGAAGCAAATTTAGGTTGTATCCAGTATTGTCTCTTTGCTGACAGAAGGCTCACTGATTCAATGAAGACTTCCTTGAGCTCAAATCGGACTGATGGGCACTTGCCATTCTGTTCTAAAGAGCTGCCTAAACCAGCTTAAGTAGAGTTTGAGGGAAATGAAGTGGGCTGCTTAGGGAACCAGCAAAATTCCTCCCCTCTTTCTGCTGGGTCAAAGAGCCTTCCAGCAGCACAACCTACAGTGATGTAGACTGCAGTCCTATGCACACTCAACTGGATGTAAGTCTCAATGAATTCAATGGGACTTACTTTTGAGTGAATATGCATAGATAGGACTGTGCTGTCAATGATTCTAATTTTTCCAGCTCCTTCTGCAACATGTGGAGACGGTGCATTGCAAATTACCTCCAGAGTCATTTGTACTGCTTCCCTCACTTCGCATAATATCTCAATTGGAAAGCACTTTGCATTTGGCAAAGGAAAAATGGTTTATCCCCTTCCCCCCCAACTCCTAGCTTTTAGTGAAATGAGAAGAGATATAGACACTGCAGGGTAAATATTGATTATGTAATTTCTATACCGCTTAATATATTAAGAATATTTCTAAGTGGCGTACAAAAAGCTGAAAAAAATAACAGATAACCTAAATAAAATATTACAAAAATACACAGTTACATATAAAAAATGTTACATTAATACGAAGTTACACACATACACACATTTCCTTTTGATACACCCTTCTTCTCAGCCTCTGGGTCCAAACAAAACAAGCTTGTAATATTGTTAACATCATAAATAGCACATTAACAAAACCAATAGAAACCCTTTGCCCTGCTTACTAGGAAGCTGTCAGCCAAGATTTATGTCATCCTTCTTTTCCCTATCATATATCTTCTTACATATGCCATACTGTGACCTGCCACAGCCTTTAGGATGAAATGAGATTGATCTCAAACCTGGCTCCTGACCAGGTCGCCAGTTGCCAGCTACCACACATTTTTTCTCAGTCGGATCATAGTTCAATAGGGCCAGCACGTGCGAGGGGACCCACATGCACATCCAGCTCCCACCGCCCATGCAAATAATTCTGTAGCCAACAATGCGAAAACCCCAGTTGAGGTCATCACTCACTGGATCAGAGCCACCATCTCCTGTACTAAAAGAGCCATGCACAGCTGATGATCTAAGAACCGATACTGAAAGGACAAGTGCCTTTGACCTCAAGTGGTCACCCTCCATCTGGGAATGTTAGTGATGTGGAAAGGGAGAGAAGGAATGACCCTCCTTTTTAACCGTAAGCATTTGCAGTTCGCAAGTGACTCTTTCCATCAATTGGCAGACACTGCAGCAGAGCAGAGGGCAGCAACACTGTAAAAGTTTGACCTTACCTGCCTAGCCAGAGAAATAAAAAAATACCCCATACCCTAGGAAAACACACTCTCAGAGGAATCACCCGCTGATTAAGGGGATGGGGGAACAAATGCCTTGATACATGATTTTGACACACCTAGCAATCCAGCAACTTATAGGTTGGTTTCAGAAGCTGTGCAACTTCAGTTGGCCAAATTCTTCCCATATAGATTATTTGCTGATCAATCATTTCTGAAGGAGGGGAAAGAGCATGCGAAAGCCTGGTTATTGCTGGCTTTCTTGAAGTTCAACAAGTTACTGGAGACTCTGAACACTAGGCTATCAAAGCAAACAAGAGCTTCTACTACTCCTGCTTCAAAGCATTATCATTCTATAGTACATGGATGTTACAGATGTTAAAGGCATAATACAATCTATCAGCAATTTCAAACATGCAGGGCTCGTCTATACTTCTGCTTGTTTGCAGTTCAAGCTAATTTCCTGTAAAAAGTGAAGTGTTTTCTAATAGACTCATTCCCTAGCATTTCACTTGCCTTGGGTTATAAACCGTCACACATCTGACATTATTAGAGGGCCCATTCTCACCTCTTTCAGCTAAGGTCCAGAATCTCATTCTTGATTTTGTTGTTGTTGTTCTTCCAACATGCAACAAAAACAAACTCACTGGCCTGCTCATGATGTATGACCCCTATTTTATAGAGAGCCTGTTTGTCTTATTGATTAGTCCAAGTTTTGAAGTAAGAAATAAATAAATAAAAAGATTGGTGGCCTTAATTACATATCCAGGAGACAGGCTGCATGGCTAATACCCCAGACACGGCTTCACAAGGGGAAAACTGTGTTTGCTCCTTAATCCCAGTTTTATGTGGTTTAGGTTAACGCTGTTTGCAAAACTGTTATGGCAGGCCCACCCTCAGCCATCGCACTGTTAGGATGGGGCCTAAGAGGATTTGTCTTTAATAGCTTTACCCAGAAGGCACCAGGCTCTTCGGCAGAGGGGGGAAACCTCCTAATGGTGTCTGCATACACAGGCATTTAAAATGATAAAAGAGGCCAGCAGAAAACTACGCCGGGCTTGTCAGATTGTTTATGTCAGCAATATGACTATGGCTGCTGCTGCTGTGGCAGCTGCAGCAGCTATTACTAAGAGACATGCTAAAAACAGTTTAATTTCCACTTATTTCACGGTGAGTAATACTTCTCACCACACAAAGAGCGCTAGACGGCTTTGCAGAAACAGGTAATAATGATAGCGCTTCCTTTTAAACATCCCAAGTATCGGTTCCTACCGTATGTTTTGCAGCAGAGAACCTGGATGCTTAAAAGATGCCCTGAGCAGTCTTTAGATCAGTGGTGGCCAATCTGTGGCACTCCAAATGTTGTTAGACTATACAAGCCACGTCAGCCTTAGCCAACATGTAGGCCATTGGTCAGGGGTGAAAGGAGTCAAAAGCCCAACAACATCTGAGGGACCACTGCTTTTCCATACCTTCTCCAGAGGGCCACACACTCAGAACTCATCCATTATACTGAATGGCTTGGATCTCTCAGAATTGTTCCGACTGTACAAGGCTCTCATCTACAGAGGTTTAAACTTTAGAATGAAGGTGCTGAGGGTATTTGGGGGTTAGGGACAGCCAGACTGATGGTGTTGATACTTCCAATTATTATCATTATTATATCATTAAATATTTATTTATATCCCACCTTTTCCCCTGATGGGATTCAAAGCAGCTTACAGATAAAAAAACAAAAATTGCTAAAAAGATGGGGGGGGAACCATCATTAAAAAGCAATTCAACCTTAACAGAATCAAAAATATATAATACATAAAATCTGTATAAAGAGTACAAATAATTACAATAAAACAGCACAGCATCAGCCTTTTCGTTAAAAGTAGTCAATTCCCAAAATCCTTTTCTGTTGGAACAAGGAGGTCTTCACCTGCTGGCAGAAGGACAACAAGGAGGGATCCAGTCTGGTTTCTCCAGGGAGGGAGTTTCAGAGTCTGGGAGCAGCCACAGAGAAGGCCCTGTCCCATGTTCCCACCAAGCATGCCTGTGAGGGTGGCAGGACCAAGAGAAAGACCCGCCCTGAAGATCTCAGCTTTAGTATGGAAGAATATGGTGTTTCAGATAACTTGGACCCAAGCCAAGGTGTGTATCTTTTGTCTTTCAGGGGAGGACTATAGCCCCATACAAAATTACTCCAGCATGGAAAGGGTTATACATCTTTGGAGCAATGGAGTTCCAGTGCTTTTGCATGGAAATAATAAAAGAAAGAGAAAATAAAAGTGAAGAGAGAACCTCAGCATCTCCATAAATATATATACAAATTCGTGCATGTTCATACAATGAAGAGATGCATACAAGCAAAGAGGGAAAACTGGGTGCCCCTACACCCCCTGTTTGCAAAGCTAAATGTGTGAAAGCTCAGCAGAGCTGCAAGAGGGGGAAACAAATACTGGGAAGCAAATGAGTGTCAAATGAAAAGTATGACACTTGGCGGAACAGCTTGCCAGGGCTCTAACCTGTGGTTCCAGTGTGTCTAGAGTTCTGTCTAGGAAATCCAACCTGATGCTTAGAAGACTAAGCCTCCCCCAATTTAAAACCCACAGCCTTATTCCTGTGGAATGTACTTCGGATAAATGAAATAGCCAACCAAGCTAGGCAAGCATGTTAGCTGGGTTCCTCTCTTTAAAATGATCAGCAGTTGAATAGCTCCGTTGACATTTAGATTGCTATAATTTGGCCATAGACCGGCGTGGGTGGGGTGGGGGTGGGGATGAACAGGACTGCTCATATTATTTGCTGCTATTATTTCTGCTGGTATGCACAAACAACAAGAATGTAGGTCGTTCACTTTTGTACAAAGTTATCTTCCCAACCAGGAGGCAGGGGCTTTTTCAGGCCATATGCTCAATGAAAGCGCATAGTTATAAAATACATAATACATAATGAAGAGGGGTTGGCGTGGAAATGATTGATGCAAGGCCAGACTTTTCCTAAATGAAAGCCACTCCAGATGGGGCTTCCGGTTGAGAGCGACTCCATCGCAAGCGGGGATTTTTCCCAAGCGGAGAATCCCGGGTTTTTCGGAGGATTTAGGGGGTCACAGGGCGCAGTGACCCCCAGAAGTAGTGTCTGGAGGGTGTCCAGACACTCAGGTTCCCGCGGAGAGCCGAAACGCAGACCACCCGGCCGCCAGGTAACTCCCAAAAGGAGCGAAGAGAGCGGCGGGGAGGGTAAGCGGGCTGAAGGGAAGCCATAGCTAACTCTGGAAAACGAAGCCCCGAGCTTGCAGGAAGAAATGCAAAGAGAATCAGGGATTGAAGTGGCTAAAAAGATAAAATATTTGGGAATTTGGTTAACCCCCAAAAATATTGATTTATATCAGAACAACTATATACCGGTGTGGAACGGAATTAGGAAAGACTTAGAAACTTGGAGCAGAATGAAACTTTCTTTCTGGGGCAGAATTTCGACGATCAAAATGTGTGTGCTTCCAGAGATGTTATTTTTGTTTCAAATGATCCCTATAATCAAGGGAACAAAGATCTTCAAAGAGTGGCAAAGAATGATTTCAAGATATATCTGGCAGGGCAAAAAGCCAAGAATACAATTTAAGTTATTAACAGATGCTAAGGAAAGAGGCGGTTTTGCCTTGCCAGACCTGAAATTATATTATGAAGCGTCTTGTCTCTGTTGGTTAAGGGAGTGGATAAAACTAAAAGACAACAAACTATTAGATTTAGAAGGTTTTGATAATAGATTTGGTTGGCACGCCTATTTATGGTTGGAGAAGAAGAAAAGTCACAAGGGTTTTGATAATCATATTTTCAGGAGCTCCATAATAGAAATATGGGATAGGCATAAAAATATACTGGAACCCAAAGTTCCACACTGGTTGTCACCACTAGAGGTAATGAGTGTAAAGAAAATCAATATGAGAGGGAATTGGATTACCTATGGAGAGTTAGTAATTAAAGAGGGGGGGGGAATGGAAAATGAAGCCATATAAACAAGTTAAAGATCATGTCTATGATTGGTTGCATTATCTTCAGGTAAATGAAATGTTTAAAAAGGACCTTAAAAAGAGGGGATATATAGAGAAAGAATCGAAATTTCAAACAGAGATAATTGACAATGATGTTAAGACAATGTCAAAAATGTACAAAATACTTTTGGAATGGCAAACGAAAGATGAGGAGATAAAGTCGGTTATGATACATTGGGCCAGAGATTTTGGTTATAATATACAGTTGGCTGATTGGGAAAAAGTATGGAATGAAAATATGAAATTTACTGCATGTATGGCGTTAAAGGAGAATATTATGAAAATGGTATACAGATGGTATATTACACCCGTAAAGTTAGCAAAAATGTTCAAAACATGTAACAAGTGTTGGAAATGTAAAGAAAAAGAAGGATCATTTTTTCATATGTGGTGGGAATGTAAGAGGGTAAAGGGTTTCTGGGAAATGATATATAATGAGTTGAAAAAGATGTTTAAATACACGTTTGTAAAAAAACCAGAAGCCTTTTTGTTAGGAATAACAGGAAGAGAGATAAATAGAAGTGATCACAAACTTTTTCAGTATGCAGTAACAGCGGCAAGAATATTAATGGCCCAAAAATGGAAACAAGAGGAACTACCGACCTTGAATGAGTGGAGAATGAAACTTATGGATTATGCAGAATTGGATAAAATGACTGGAAAAATCAGATATCAGAAAGATCACAAATTCATCGAGGACTGCGGAAAGCTCACGGATTATCTGAAAACTATCTGTGATGAACAGACAACGCTAGTGGGTTTTAAGGAGGCTTTGTGATAGTATAAGGTATATTGTAAAAAAGACATAGAGATGGAAAGATAATATTAAATTGGCAATATCATATAGAAAATGCGTGAAGATAAGAAAAATGGATGATTGAGGGATGTGCTGGTGGAAGTTCAAAAACAGGAAATTTGTAAACATGGTTGTACGGATTTATTTGTAAAGGAAAAGCTTAATAAAAATTTATAAAACTAAAAAAAGAAAGCCACTCCAGATGAAATACAGCATCAAACAAAGACCAGCCATCCCACCACTGCCCACAAAATGCCCTTGGCAATATAAATAATGGGGTTTGGAATCAAAGAGTCCTCAAGCTAGGTGCTCTGCAAAGGTAGAGGAGGAATACTAAATGACTGAAATGGGTGAGAGTGTGGCATCCAATTAATTTATATTGCAATAGCTTGGATCCGGAGTCCCCATGTCAGAATCATTGGATGCTCCCACTGGAAGAAGAGAAGGAAGGTGATTTCGCCAATTCCTCCTTTCTTCTCCAGCCCCAAGAAAAGCTGTTCTGGGGAGCTGGGAGATCCCCTGGAACAGTGTGAGAAGCAGCACTGGAGAATGAGGAGACAACCTTCTTACTCCAATGAGAACTTCCATTGATCTCAGTTCCTTCTGGGAACGGAAAGAGCCTTTCCTTTTGCAAAAGGGACACTGCCCAACTCAAAAAGGCTGATGAGTAGCTCAATCACGGCTTGCAAAGTTCATTGGGTGGATGCACAAGTTGTGTTTGTGATGTGCATCTGCATTTCAAGATGTGGAACAGATTCTCGGGATGCCACTTGGTGTGTCCCCCCCACACACACACATGGTTGCATGGTTTCTGCAAGCATAAATAAAATATCTGCTGTACATGGTGACAAGGGATCTCTGGATCTTCAGTTGAAAACCAGCATAGGTGAAGAAAGTCCACTGGACTTACTCATCCAACTTCAATGAGTAACTAACAAGTGTTCCCCACTAATTTCAGGGTTTTCTGAACATTGCTTCCTATATCCTTAATATGTTCTGAAATGGAAGACTTTGAGGAAAATCTGGACTCCATCAAGTGAAGAACTGTCCCAATCTTAATAGTCCCAAAGAGAAGAAATTTTCTTCGCTTATCCAAGATGCAGTCATTATCCTTAATAGCATAGGACATGACTGAGGCTTTTCACAAAAGGCTTGCTGCTGCCTTGAAATGTTTTACTGCTAGTCATAATTTTACTTTAAGAAGAAGAAAATGCTGTCTGGGTATAAATGCAAAGCTAAAGTTGGTGGCATGTTTGAGGGCCAAGCCTGGTAAGGAATATAAGTGCTACAGACTTTTGCAGAGGCATACCCAGGCCCCCTTGCACCCTTGGCAAGGAGATGTATCGGTGCCCTCTGTCCCTTGCACCCTTGGCTAGACACCTCTGTTGCTAATGGTGGCAAGGCCTCCTTCTCATCCTGGCTATGTGTTTTGTCAGGCAGAAAGGGTGCCATTTATTCCAGTGTAGAAGAAAGGAGAAAATCATAGCCCTCACTGGCCAGCTTCTGAAAATGGTTAGCAATTTGTGTTTCCTATAAACCATTTGATATAGTTAGTCTGTCTGTAGAAAGAATGCAATGTGTTAAAGCAATGAGAATGCTGGTTTTCAGAATAAGCAGGATTTCATCTCCCTTTGATTTCAGTGGAAGAGGGCTGTAGCACAATTCAATATTCTACTGAGTCTGGTGGATAGAGGATTGCATTCAGAAGCATATATTTAATGTAAAACATGTTTCATTTGGGCTAGATTGTACCCATTGTATGCACCTGTGAACAGCCTAGAGGTCTTCTCCTGATATCTGTGAAGCCTCTGGACCCCCTCCCAATTCACTGCTCCCTTGGTCATGAGGTGGTGGTGTGGCTCTTTTATCCCCCCTTGAAAAATACAAAGAGCTGAAAAAGGAAGTTTGAAGCGTAATGTTCTTTTTCACTTCCTCTTTCAGCTCTTAGGTGCTTTTCAAGACTCTGGTTAATTCTTCTGGGTCCAACTTTCACCCACATCCCTTGGAAAAGTGAAGAGAGAGCGAGAGAGAGAACTAACTTTTTCTCTTTCTGTCTTTCACAGGGTGTGGATCCAGAGGGGAGGAGGAAATGGAAGTGACCAGAACAGTCCAGATGTGCCCAGGGGCCTAAAGGGGACTCTCCTTCGCTTCAGACAGAGGTTTTCAACCTTTTTGAGTCCATAGCTCCCTTGACCAACTACATGCTTTCTGTGGCAACCCTGTGGGGCTCAGGAGCCCAGTTATATCACCCCTTGCCTTCAGAACTGGCAGCCTCTCACCCTTTTTCAAACACCCCCCTTGTGGAGTATTCCCTCAGCCTCATCTCCTCTGCCCTCTCCTTGGGAGTCCTCTGGGCAGCTGCAGCTTCTGCCCCTGGTCTCTGAACTGCCCCCCTGTCCCAAAGAGAGGTGCTTCCTCACACTGCCCCACAGGGGCCTAGGACTTGCCTGTTCGTTCCCAACAGCAAGGGCATGCTGACTGGCTGGGCTCCCTCACCTGCTTGCTTGCTTGCTTGCTCTGAGGCTGCCTCAGCTCCCAGCAACCAGCAACCCCTGACCAGCCCCAGAGGCACCATTCACCTGTGGAGCTTGTCGCCAGGGATGCTACAACAACAGCTGTGCAAGCCTTTGGGAGGCAGAGACACAAGAGGGCATCAGAGGAGGGAGGGAAGGAAAGAGGGACAGAGGCCAGTGTTGCCTGACCATCCTTCAAGGCACACGGGTTGAAAACCACCGCCTTAAGAGTCTACTTGCAAAGAAAGATTACCAAAATTAAGGGAGAGCAGGGCTAAGCTGGGTGACGTCAGTGTTTCCTCATGTAAGGAAAAGCAGTAAAACAAAACAGCAATGGAAGATAAATCCTGGTTTCTGCAGGAAGCCGTATCAATTGTTCAAGATCCTTTGCACTGAGCAAATAGTTTCTGGTGCGCAGTTGCATGCTCCTTCCCCTTTCATGTTCCATAGGCTCCAGCCAGTGCATTCAGCAGCAAGCTGTTGTGAGATGATTCCAGTTAGCAAGCTACATTTGCAACTGGAAATGCCAGGAGTCAGCATGCTTCTACAAAGATAAAAACTCTTACACGGGTCAAGATAGATTTTTTTCTCCCTTTGACCCTAAACATACAGAAATGAATTATCCAGACAGCTTTTAAAGCTGTTGGCAGAAGATAACTATGAGCTCAATTGTAGGGCAAGTTTTAAAAAGGAAGTTGCTTCCTTCGTTACTGGAAAGTGCCTGATTTAATTAACTGGGCCATATGTCCCATTTTAACAACTAGCTGGCCTGGTCACTCCTGCGTTTACAGTTTCTGATAATGTGGGTATCGACACAGAGCATAAATACGCATGCACCCCCCATGTTTTTTAAACAGGGCCTTGGCATTTCCAGGTGCCTTCTTCCCCCAAAGTACAAACTTTACAAAAAAAGAAGAAGAAGTCATAAATATATCCTGCCTCCTCAGCATTCCTGTACTAATTTCTTCTACTCACCGAAAATACACACCAACATAAAACACTGTCTGATGCCTGCAGGAGGTGAGATTTTTTTCAGCTTCTCACTGCCAGACAGGTTAGCAGATTGTTTTAATTTTAATTTGAGGGGCTGCAAGGTGTGCGAACACAACAGCTAAATCCAGAGCAAGCAGAAAACTAAACACAGAGAGCGAGAGAGATACACTGAACTAGCTAAGCAGTCAGATGTTTCTGAGGTCAGCAATGCCATGCCAGGTCACTGAGTTAAGTACCAAGTGCTCGTAATAGTACTCTTCCTATAAATGTCGCTTTGCATTTGTCTCCAGAAATGAATAGTGGAAGGTAAAAGATCAAGGAGTAAAGTGGGCAGAATGTATAGATTTTCGGTTTTTAGGTTGCATTGCACTTTTAATATATTTGGCTTCCAACAAGATGTATTTGCTTTTCCTCCCACTGTGAGTGTTAATTCCAAATGGAGATTCATATGATGGTCTCTTGTATAGTGAGGTGAGAAATAATTCCGCTGCAGCTTCACTGACATAACTAGGCTCTATAGCAGGGGTGGGGAATGCAGCCCCCAGGCCTCAAAATGCTGCCCAAGCAAGCCACACCCCACACTGGCCCGGCTGTGCCCCTTTTCACCTGGCCTGGAATGTGTTCTTCAGCTTTTCTGGATGGAAGATAAAGGAAGAGTGGGAGACTAGCATACTATAAAGTTAAAGGTAAAGGGACCCCTGACCATTAGGTCCAGTCGTGACCAACTCTGGGGTTGCGGCACTCATCTTGCTTTATTGGCCGAGGGAACCAGCGTACAGCTTCTGGGTCATGTGGCCAGCATGACTAAGCCGCTTCTGGCAAACCAGAACAGTGCACGGAAACGCTGTTTACCTTCCTGCCAGAGTGGTACCTATTTATCTACTTGCACTTTGACGTGCTTTTGAACCGCTAGGTTGGCAGGAGCAGGGACCGAGCAACAGGAGCTCACCCCATCATGGGGATTCGAACCGCCAAACTTCTGATCGGCAAGTCCTAGGCTCTGTGGTTTAACCCACAGTGCCACCCGTGCCCTGCATACTGTACAAAGATATAAAAAAAAATTCATTTGTTGCTTTGCTCACCTCTGGCCCTGCCCACCACTGACGCGCAGCCTTCAGAGAGTTGCCCAGAAGGCAACGCAAGTCAGACTGAAAAAGGTTCCCCGTCCTTGCTTTGTAGATATAAGCTCCCTAGGGTGTAATGCAACTGGTTTTATGGAACACGTGGCAATAGCCCTGGATATCCCAGTTTTGAATATGGAAAAGAACACCATGTGATTCTAGTGGCAATTGACTAAGAGATTTTTTTAAAATGAGCACTTTTTAAAAAATTAAGGAAAGCCAAGAAATTCCTCATCACAGCACAAAAGTTAGAATTGCTTATTGTTTATTCATTTGCTACAGCAGCAACCACTTTTGCCTAGTAAGGAGGATTGGTTAACATGGTCTGACATCTTCCTTTGTGAGAGATTACTGCCAGTAACTTAAGACTCTCCTAGGTTCCTGAGTGTTCTGCATGTTGGTGGATGGATGGGAGCACCAAATTAGAAAAGGGGGGTCCTCATCAATGATATGGGAGCAGTGTATGAATCAGGCCTTAGGCTATGTCTGGAGCTGAACCTTCATGTGACCAGCACTGCCCCAGATCAAAAGTGCCTTGCACATGAAAAAGCTGGTGTATGCTAAGCACCTTTTCTTTGATTTTGCAAATTGTCAATGAGCAAGAAAGAGGAGTTTGCTTGTTCACATGGGGGGAAGTGATTCAAAGGAGTGATACAGTCCGGAAAAGTTTCCCACGTTTTTTCTGAATGTTTGGATTGGCTGTTGATGCTGGAACAACCCATGCATTAAGATAAACTTTGTTTGACACACATCTTTAGCAACCAATGAATTGAATTACATTTTAATATGCTTATGTGTGAACCGCTTCCTGCTGCTTGCTAGTCAGGATGCACCACAGGTCAAATAGAGCCAAACCGTAATTAGATTAGAGTCCAAAGTAGGACAACATTCTGAAAACGTATATTCATAAGAAGACATTTGTAAATGCAGCATAGTCACCAAGAATCTGTTAGGGTCCATCAAATATTTTTGTTAGACTGAACAGGCAAGGCTCTTGTTGTAGAGGCATTTGTTTTCTGTTTAATTCTTTTGTTTTGAGGAAAACTATTATTTTGTGATGAATGTAGCTTGAGAGGAGGAATGACATAGTTTTTACTGAAGTACATTCTGTGTGTATAAAATTGAATTATTTAAATAATCCATTGAAATATGGGGAAGCTACTGTATGGAAATGAGCAAATTAATAGTCTCACACTCCAGTCCTGACTTCACTGAAGACTATAGTTGAAACTGCAGTGGGATCAAAACTGCAACTTGGCACCAGTCACTCATCGCTTAATCACTCATAAGGGGATTAGACAAATTCATGTAGGATAGGTCTGTCAAAGGCTATTAGCTGTGAGAGCAGAATGAAGCTTCCAGGTTTAGAGGTGTCATGGCTGCGGTATGGAGCTTGGAGTCTCGGGAATAGGACAAGCTAGTTCAGTCCAAGACTGTGATGCCAACCAGATGGGGACTTGGACTGGTCTCCTGACACAGAGACTGAAGTTGGTAGGCCACTGAATCTGGGTTTGCGGGCCTACAGAACCAGAGCCAAGACTCTCACAAGCACCTTCCCGTGAGCCAAGGGGGCTCTAAGCTCACTGTCATCCTTGCCCAACAGTGCAAGGAGCACACACCAGGATAAAGTCGACAGACCAGAAAAGTGCTCACCTGTGTGCCAGGTTGTTGGCCCTTTAAGAATTTCCATCTTTCGAGAAAGGAGGTAGGCAGGACTTAATGGTGAGCTGCAGGCAGAGGCTCATAAGGTCTCAGTCAACTTCCAAGTGGCTCCCTAGGAGCTGTCCTTAGTGCTGAAATTGTTGGCCTGTTGTACCTGCCATACAGCTGCATCTCTTGTACCAGCTATGGACACGTCAGAAAAAGCTGGTGCATATCTGGATACCAATTGCTATTGCTATTGGACAAGAAGCAGGGAGGGCTGTTTGCTTCATGCCGAGCTTATAGACTTTCCAGAGTCACCTAGTTGGTTACTATTGGAAACAGGACACAGGCATTCACTGTGTTCTGAAGAAATATGTACCTCATCAAACCATCTAGTCATTAATTTACCACCTAAATTAGAGGTTTAGGCCGAAACTAGCAGACCTCTGAAGTCCTTGGGTTGAACTGGGTTTTGGAGGAGTTCTAGATGCTTATATTTCATGGAAAATGTTCTGATGGTAGTCTGTGTTAAGAAGGATGTGCCTTTTCTTAATCTATGATGAGAGGAAAGATTTATTAAAAATTAAGAGCCCTTGCCTTATACTCAATTATTAGCTGCAAATCCATTTTTCCATTCCACTTTCAAAATGCGTTCAAACAAAGATTCCACTCTGCAGGTTTTGTCTGTAATTTTATTAAATATTCTAAAACAACCCATCTTTTCTTCCAATAATAATTTAAAGCAATCCTTTTTTATTATTTTTAATCCTCCTAGGTACATTATTTATTGTAATATACATTGAGTACTAATTGTATTATATTGGCTGAATTATATCTAACAATAGGTTTCTTTCCATTTTAATTAAGAATTCCCATGGAGTTAGTATTAATACCTTTGGGCTCTATTAGCAGGAATACTAATAAGCTCTTCTCTGCCCAACATGACTCTCTGCAGGAGGCAGGAGGCAATCAGAAAAATGATTTCACCCATCCAAGGTTGCTGCCAAACAGCTAAATGGATGAAGAAGAAAGAGATGCAACAATTTGTGGTTTGTGTTGGTGTGCTTGGTGTGGATAATTGTTAATGGCATTTGCAGTGCAGGCCTTTCTTAGATGAATAATATTTTCAGACATAAGTGTACTCAAGAGTTTGGCTAAAAACACGACTGCTTAATGTTTTGTGCTCTAGTAGGCAGAGCTTTTTTCAGCCGTAACTCACAGGGACTCAGTTCCGGCACCTCTCAGGTGGGCGCCATTGCCATTATAAGAGAACGAGGGAGGGGTTTGTGATGAGTTCCGACACCTCTTTTTCTAGGAAAATAGCACCACTTGTAAGTAGAGTGTACACAATTGTTCTTATCAAAATATTATTGTATGTTCCCCCCATGGTCTTTGCATTTTCTGGTTTTAGAGTCCAACTTGGGGTGGTTTTTAATAATAATAATAATAATAATAATAATAATAATAATAACAACAACAACAACAACAACAACAACAACAACAACAACAACCACCACCACCTTGGGAGCATCTCCAAAGAATCAGCACGGGAATACAATCCTCTTTCTCTTGCCTGACGACTCCTCTGCAAATACCTTTCACCTCCACATGAATATTGTGAAGCCATCGTTGGAAGCCCCGTGTTTCCATCCTAACATCCTGTTGTGCCTTCAGATCTCCTTTACACATACCTCAACTGGCACTTTTGCCACTGTGCCAGCTTGAATTTGTCTTGCCCACATTTCTCATATGGATTTTAGTGTACCATGCAAGAATTGCTTAGTCCCTTGAGAAGTGTGTGCCACGTGCCTGACATGCTATGCACTACATAACAGAACCTACGTTGACCTAGACCAGGCATGGGAGTGGCTTCAGAAGCAGAAGAAGCAAAGAAGAAGGGAGCTTGAAAAACCTTCAGGAAATGTGTGCAGTTGGTTTGGATCTCTTCATCATATTAAAAAGGGTGATAAATGATATGGAGCAATGACATAATCACACATAAGAGCAGCCTTCTGGCAAACATCTGTGGACAAGCTAGAGGAAAGCACAGAGCTGAAGTGTGCGTCACAGTACAATAGCATGTTTCAAACTTCTCTAGACCGGAAGTTGGTTTATTTATTTTTGAGGGGGTGAGGGGATTCCTAATCAAGATTGGGACCATGACACACATAGACAGAGTTAATCCTTTCTTTCGCATAAAAAAATCCTCATCCACCCACCCAATATTGCCATTTCAAGAGAAATAGCAGCTGGGGTGAGGAGGGTTTTTCTTTTTAAATGAACCAGAACAAAGGGGAAAGAGTTAAACACCCCTCCCCACACATCACAGTACCAGTATGGACCAGTCCACCTGCTGTTGCTGCTTTTATTAAAGAAAGAAGATGCCCTGTGCTAATCATTCTACCTGAAGCACATGATTATCTCAACATATAGTTTGACCCTTTGTCTACAATAGCTGAATTAACTGGGTATGGTGCCCGTGAATAAAGATTATTTTCTTCACATCCATCATGAGTTTTCATGAAATCCATTGCAGCTTCTGGTATTGTTACATTGTGACTGGTTATATTGAAAAGCCTATTTATACCATGTAAACTATAATAAACCAACCACTCACTTTACATCTTAGCCATTTTCACTCCATTGGTAACTGGGTTGTGAATCACAGCACAACAGTTTTCCCCCATTGAATTCAATAGGAATAAACTATCTTAAATCAAAGTATATCTGCTTAATTGGGCATCATCAGTCTCTAACTGTTTTAAGGACCATGAGATCATTGCTGACATTAGCCCTCTCTTGTAGTATTCAAACAGCCTTGAGCAGGGTAAGAGGAGATGCTATGGAAGGAATAATTAGTAATTAATTACAAAAGGGAATGCATAGTATATAAATATTAATGTTGAAAATACAGTATAGCAGTAATATGATATATCAGTTACAATAATAGTATCTATGCATTAAGAAAGATGCTACAAGGGAAAACATAGTTTGGATAAAGTTGCTGTTCTTCTGTTGGCTATGGATATGCTGTGTTCTAAATGTATTTTCCATTTCTAAGACTCTTTGTTAATGGTGTGGCTTTGCATCATTTCATTAAGAAAATAAATTGCATGGCAAGAAGAGAGATGGAAATGCATTCATTCCAGTTATATGATTTCTGACAAGAACAAACATTATCGTAGGTAAGGATTATTCCTCCGTTTTGCATTATAAGTTCACAAGAGTTATTCACAGATCTTTGCTTCGGGCAACAGTGTTACTGGCTTTTGCCGCAATAAAAACTTGAAACTTGAGCTTCGGGCAACAATGACTTGAGAGATCAAACTTGCAGTCATACAAGATGGATAGGAATACAGAAAGTTGCCTTATGACCAACCAGACTATTCTGTTTGCCCAGCTAGCCTAGTTTTGTCTACTCTGACTGACAATAGCTTTAAGGTTTCGGGTGGAGATCTTTCCCCATCACCTGATTTTCTATCCTAGTGGATACCCACTCAAAGAGACTGTTGAAACTAGGGATGGACAAGTTATCAACGAGATGTATGGGATTAAAAATGCAACTTTCTGCATGCAACACAGGGGATCTACCCTGAGCTATAGTCTCTCTCCAGAAATAGTATGTAAAATGAAGATCTATTAGGTGTGTGTGTGTGTGTGTGTGTGTGCGTGTGTCCGTAGTATAACAAACAAGACTAACAGAATGTTCCACCAATTAAAAAAAAGAAGAAAACAATTGAGTGTGGTTAGGTATATGTTAAGGAAATGGAAGATACAAAGAAAATATTAAAATAAATTTCTACAAAAGAGGCAATGTGAAAGTATTCCAAGATAAGACACAAACAGCAGATCAAAAACTCATAATCAAAAATAGTGCCAGATGAAATCATCCTTGGGTGGAATTTGCCATCTGTATGACTGTTTTGTTAAAGAAGCTACAAAAAACCACTAGACAGTCACAAAGTCCATCAAGATTGCTTCTCCTCTAAGAACCCAGAGTTGGGTCAATTTCTCTGATGTCACTATACAGTAAATAAGAAATATCTTATTAGCTTTAGTGAAAGGAATGCTCATGCAACCCAAGCATATTTAGACTGCACTTCTAACTTCTAATAATGATTTAAAAGTAACTGTCTTTTTAACCAGTAGGACTCATTTCCACTTCAGCATGCTTAAGTTCAGGATGTTACTTGTAAGTTCTTTTGAAATTGGGACGAGTTACTTCCATGTGAGTTTTGTAAATTGTTTCATAATAAGTTATTGCAACAATCACATTTCACAGATGGTAATCCTGTGAGTTGATGTGGTGGTATTTCAAGAGAGGTTTTGTGAGACATGGACAGTACTTACCCTACCATTGAGTTAACTGGATAATTATCCCAAGTCACATTGCTGCGCAAAAATGACTTTTTGGCTGAAGAGTGAGTAAACCTTGTGAAATTTGACCGTGCAGCATAGATAATGACCATAGTGCCATTTTAAAAAATTCACTTAGAGCCCATATTGTCATGATGTGGCAAATCCATTAAACAGATCTACCTATTATTTTTCTTTATGAGAAAAGAGTCATGGTGAAATAGTCATGGAGAAATGAAACTGGGCGAGGGGATGTTAAATCCTTTCTCTCCCACACCACTTCCCCAGTCTAAACCACTTCCTTCAAAGCTGCCATTGACATAGACCACTGGGGTTGACTGAAGCGTGATTTAGATTAGGAAACAGTGCAGGAAAGAGGGCTCAGTACCCCCTTTCTTCAAGGCTGCTAATTCTGATCAAATTAGCAGTCTCCTGCAGCTGCTCCAAAGTAAAACTAAAATAAAATCAAGAAATCCAATCACAGATCTCCCACACTACATCTGTTTGGCTAGGATGGAGGCAAGATGAGGGAGCCAGCTGTAAATCACCCAGCCTGGTGAGATGACCCCACCTCCTCTGATCTATATTTATTGTCTGTTATATACAGTGAAAAACGAAGGTTATGAAGCAAATCTAGGTTATTTCTTTGTGACCCTGAATTTTTTCAGTATTCATTTAATGTTTGCTATTGTCCTATTTGTATGAAATTGTATGTATTGCCCTATATGAAGTGAGAGCTGGACCATAAAGAAGGCTGATCGCCAAAGAATTGATGCTTTTGAATTATGGTACTGGAGGAGACTCTTGAGAGTCCCATGATCAAACCTATCCATTCTTAAGGAAATCAGCCCTGAGTGCTCACTGGAAGGACAGATCGTGAAGTTAGGCTCCAATACTTTGGCCACCTCATGAGAAGAGAAGACTCCCTGGAAAAGACCCTGATGCTGGGAAAGATGGAGGGCGCAAGGAGAAGGGGATGACAGAGGACGAGATGGTTGGACGGTGTTCTCGAAGCTACCAGCATGAGTTTGAACAAACTGCAGATGGCAGTGGAAGACAGGAGTGCCTGGCGTGCTTTGGTCCATGGGGTCACGAAGAGTCAGACATGACTAAACGACTAATCAACAACATTGTCCTATTTGAATTTATCACTTTGTCCCTCCTCTCTCCCTCCACACAAGGTTTTTGAAAATTTTGACGAAAAGATGAATATTGGGGGCAACGGAGGCTGCTAGAACCTAAACCTGGTTGGGCACCTAGGAGGTCATGTGGGTAGCACCTACATCCCCATCCTGCTCCGTTGTAACTTGGTTTAATACTAAGTCATCCTCTCTGTAGCTTGTGTCTCTGTTCAATTAAGGGAGGAGCTTGATGCAGTGTATCATCTGTTCAGCACCTGTTGGAAGACATTTCTCTTTCAACAAGCATTCCAAGTGTCCCATGTAGGACAAATTATTCCTGCACTGCAGGGAGTTGGACTAGAAGACCCCTGTGGTCCCTTCCAACTCTACCATTCTATGATTCTATGCAATGGATATATCTAAATCACTGTACAGTATTATGGAATCGCTTTGAGATTCTTCATAGGAACCAATTAATAAATGGAATGATAAACAAACAAAACAAACTTTTTTGCCAGCCTCGGGTGTGATAGAAATTGACTGCTGGGGGGTAGGGGTGGGAATGACAGTGGGGCAAGTACCATTTGCTGTTCCACCTCAAGCAAGAAAATTCCTTGGGCTACTCTTGCAACTCCTGGGCCCTAACATGCCATATTTACTGAATAAACTCTCAACCACACCTGTTATGATTTAGATTTTTAATTATAGTCTTTCATTATCAGCATTTCCTCTCTTTGCTTAAGTCAAGGGTCAGCAAACTTTTTCAGCAGGGGGCCGCTCCACTGTCCCTCAGACCTTGTGGGGGGCCGGACTATATTTTTTGGGGGGGAAATGAATGAATTCCTATGCCCCACAAATAACGCAGAGATGCATTTAAATAAAACCACACATTCTACTCATGTAAAAACATGCTGATTCCCAGACCGTCCACAGGCCAGATTGGGCCGCATCCAGCCCCCGGGCCTTAGTTTGCCTACCCATGGATTAAGTCATTGTTTCTTTTACTCAAAGAGGTTTGTGCTCCATGAGGGCATTGTTGAAATGCAGTATATTCATTTCTGGTGAACGTTGTTGTTGTTGTTCCTCCTCCTCCTCCTCCTCCTCCTCCTCCTCCTCTTCTTCTTCTTCTTCTTCTTCTTCTTCTTCTTCTTCTTCTTCGAATTACATGTACTTACATCACCCCTTCACCTGATCCAAGCTCATATTTACCATCTTGGTGTGAAAGACACCCTACCATCTGTGGTTTTTATTGAAAGGAGATACCATCCCATAAGAAGCAGCTAATACTGAACTTGAGCAGCTGTGCACTGTCTCCAAAAAGAATTATGGGGCATGTATTGAATGTATGGCATTGCTTTGTAAGGATTTGCTGTGCTACAGTTTGGTAACAACAAGAAATGCTGAGAGGGCTAGCTGTTCAACTTGCTGCTTTGAAGGCTGGGATTTCTGCACATACAGGTCAACATAGTTTCTTCTCCCAAAGTTTTCAGACACAGTGTAATTCCACAACATATGTCACTAGCTGCCACACAAGTAATTAACTTTGTCTACATAATAGGGAGGAAATTAATTTAATTACTAGGGTTAAACAAAAAACAAAAAACCCACCTTCCTGAAGATTGTGTTGAAACCCGGGGGGGGGGGTGTGACAAGACTCTTTCCCAAAAAATCAGCATTAAAAGATACTTATATTCTAATATTTGACTATAAAGAAATTCAGATTTTTTTAAAAAAATGTTTGCAGGAAACATTCCCATTAAAAACAATGGGGGGAAACATCATAGGTGTTTTCATTACTGCCAATACTTTAGATTTTTTTTTAATGATCTGTATGGTATTTCAAATTATACAGTGGATTTGACATTTTAATATTTTTATGGGCAGGTATATGGATATCTGAGCTGATTCATTTATTCTCTCAGGAGGGAACAAAGAATTTCCCCATCCTCAAAAAGCTAGTTGAAGACCCTCTAATTACCAAAGAGCAGCATGAAAATGGGCATCTTTGCATCTTATGGTTAAAATCTGGAACATGAAATCTGCCACATTATAGAAGACAGCGCTCCACTACAAAAGAAAGTTTGCACAGGTGGGGTCAGGACAATGAAAACTGTCCCCACTCTTATTGCAGCTGACATCTGCATGGACCTCTACATGCTTACACCTCTGTTTATGTAGGCTCCAAGGGTGTGATCTGTAGTTGGGGAAAACAAGCTGTATGCATGTGGGTCAGCAGCAGTGTGTATCATGGGGCGAAGCTTCAGAGCTGCCCTCTCAACACCAGCGTTACGAATGCCAACAGGACAAGGATGGGCAATGGCGAGGTCCAAGCTGTGCTGTTACATTGGTGAGACCACCACTGCCAGTCTAGCACTCCCACTGGTGCAACAATGCAGCCCCAACCTCCTCCTCCCTCCCTCAATCCAGACAGACAAGCAGTAGTGATGTCTGTGGTCTCAGGAGGGCAGCTCCATGACTCTACCAAATCACATGTACTACTACTGCTCTTCCACATGTTGTGATTTGTGACCATCTGCGCAAGGGCTGCCAGGAATGTTCTTGCTTCATCACTTAATGCCCTGTATCTCAGAGAACAATGAATTCACAGCTTTAGCATGGCAAAACCAATACATTTCCCCTGGAAACTGGAATGGTGTGAACCATTTTTCTTTTTCAGGTGCCCACTCATTAATTCTGTCAGACATTTTCAGCGCACCATTGTTCATGTGTTGTTGTTTTTTACAGATGGGTTCAATGTATTTTCATTTACCGTACTTTTCCGTCTATAAGACGCCCCCATGGATAAGACGCCCCCTATTTTGGGGGACTCAAATTTCAGAAAATGGGGGGAGATTACACAGGGTTGTTGAGCTTTTGGGGGGGATTGCCGTAAATCGCTCACCCACACGCATCACAAAATCCACCTCCTGTCTGTCCCCTCACTGGCAGAAGCTGCCAATCGCCCGCCCAATTGCCACAGCGTCGGCCAATCAACACCACCCATTGACGCAGCAACCAATCACATGTACAATAGCCGCTAACAGATGCAGCAGCAACCAATCAAACATCCACCCTATTCACTACTCATGTATAAGTTGACCCCAATTTTTTAGCATGATTTTTCAAGAAAAAAATATAGTCTTATGCACAGAAAAGTACGGTATTGCTTTTATTTAGTTATAGCTATACCATCATGATCTTGTCAAATGCTTTAATACATTCCCTAAATAAATAATGGAACAGATAGATGTTATGCCGTAATGGTGTCTTGATGGCTTTCACATCTTAATAATCTCAGCCTTTGACTTGGTAGCGTCATAAAGGATTTGGGCAAAGGGCTGCATATTCATTGCTATCATTGATTATTTTCAAGCCATACTCTTCCTGTAAATAAAAACTTAAGTTAGGAAGTGCCATCTCTTTTGGATTATTGCTGTGTGTTTGCTCTGTTAATTGCTTCTTAATTATTAGAAAAGTAACGAGACAGGCCTTAATGATCTCAGTCAAATTATCATCTAAGAGATGCAGAATCCATCTGCATTTGCTTCCAAATGTCTGGGCAAATGAGGTGGATTGGCATTCCATCCCATTAAGCTGTGGATGGAGAGCTGGTTCCTGCTATTAGAAAGCTGTGAAGTCATGCAACATGTGTATTGCAGCATACTTTTAGATTTCATCTGCTTGGTGGCTTGTACCCTTCGAAGAAAAAACCCATTCCATTATTGTTTGCCAAAGTCAAAGCCTTGTGTTTCTATGGTCCCTATGGAATGACCATAGCTTGGTGATACAGCATTTTATGTGAAAAAGGTCCCAACTTCAAGCTCTGGTATCTCCAGTTCAAGTTTTGCAAGAGATCACAGTCGGAGCCCTGGGAGCTGCTGCCAGTCAGAGTAGGCATCTCCCCTGGTTATCTCCCGCTTGGACTACTGCAATGCGCTCTACGTGGGGCTACCTTTGAAGGTGACCCAGAAACTACAACTAATTCAGAACGCGGCAGCCAGACTGGTGACTGGGAGCGGCCGCCGAGACCACATAACACCGGTCTTGAAAGACCTACATTGGCTCCCAGTACGTTTCCGAGCACAATTCAAAGTGTTGGTGCTGACCTTTAAAGCCCTAAACGGCCTCGGTCCAGTATATCTGAAGGAGCGACTCCACCCCCATCGTTCTGCTCGGACACTGAGGTCCAGCACCGAGGGCCTTCTGGTGGTTCCCTCACTGCGAGAAGCCAAGTTACAGGGAACCAGGCAGAGGGCCTTCTCGGTAGTGGCGCCCTCCCTGTGGAACGCCCTTTCACCAGATGTCAAAGAGAACAACAACTACCAGACTTTTAGAAGACATCTGAAGGCAGCCCTGTTTAGGGAAGCTTTTAATGTTTGATGTATTACATTATTTTAATATTTTTGGAAGCCGCCCAGAGTGGCTGGGGAAGCCCAGCCAGATGGGCGGGGTATAAATAATAAAATTATTATTATTATTATTATTAGGCAATGCTGGTCTCATAGACAAATAGTCATGCTTGGCATATAGCAGCGTCTTATGGCTTTCAGTCCAGATTCATATACATCTGGCCTCAAATTTTCAAATCCTACTGAAATATGAAGCAGGTGGCAAACATATTTCTTTCCAGGTCTGACACTTTTTGTAAAAACTTAAGATAATAAGGAACACAGTCTGACACATTGCAGTCAACAAAGGCCCAATGTTTGCTAACAAAGATTGCATTCATTAATGTCCCGAAATAATGGAGATACTATTTCCAGCCACTTAAAAATAACTCATGGAGCAGCCTTTTCTTGTTCCTGTTGGGGGTTGTGTACAAATATAGATTCCCAAAGGAAAGTTTGTCATCGGAGCAGTATGCTAAATTATTTTTAAAATTCATGACAAACCTGCTGCTATCCGGGTCATCTGAAGGAAACTTTAGCAGCTCAAGAAAACGGCCACACAGAAAAATTAATGTATCTCCATTCATGCACCCTTCAAACCTCTGAGGAGTATCTTGATTTGGATAATGCTTGCAATATGGGTGACTAGCTAACAAATACAGAGATACTTACACAGTATTAAACATACAAAGCACAGAGCTTTTTAGTAGTTTCGTTGGAGGAGCAGAGACTTCATGGTCTGGACTGTTTTCAGCTGTATGCAATGAGTTTGGGCGAATGCTTTCAGTAGCTGTATGCAATGAGTTTGGGCGAATGCTTTCAGTAGCTTCACTTAGAAAGTTGCGTGTTTCCATTTGCTTAAGAGCCTACCAGCAGCAGCCACATAGGAGATGGAGACACTTGAAAAACACTGAAATAACTCTGCTGTGGGGAAAAAAGCTAACATTTATTCCATTGCAGAGCAGGTGGCCTTCCCTATACAATTCGTTGGCACAAAGTAACATAGCAGCTGCCATAGTTTTCTTTGAATGTGCACACATTAAGCATTTTGCACTAAAACTGTTATCAGAGATAGCCAGATAGACAGACAGACAGCACTGTTAGTTCACTGCCTCTGCACCCTCCTAATAATTAGCTATCAAATCTCTACTTAGTAATAATGATGCTCAGCTGATCAGCCGCCTGCTGTCATTCTTTCACTCCATCTAGGGAGATTTTGGTTGCACTTATGAAATAAATAGCATAGTGCGGACCCCTCCCCTAAACTACACAGTTTAAAATGTCCTCTTAGGTTAAAGGATTCAAACTAGGACACCAGCAAAATGCAGTAAACAACTGGTCACATGATTATACACTGTAAGCTAAGAGGTCATTTCTGTAAGGACAGTACACGCTTTAAAAAGATCCAGGAAGAAACAGGAAACTGAACCAATCGCCAAAACGCTGCTATGATCTCATGCCTCATTTTGAGACACATACTGTAGTAGAGGGGAAAGGGAGCATGAGGACTATTTTGGCTGCAGCTATGCTCACATGATTGGCTAGCTGTCGAGAAAGGAATGCTCTTCTTTTATAAATGGCCATCTCTGCTTTTGAAGTGAAATCATATCACAGGCAGCAAGTGGCAAGACCCATCCAGGTCCCACATTTCAGGTTTCTGATGTTGCGCTCCAAGCTGTATCTTAAATAGAGCATACGCCAAACATGCATACACAGAAAGTTTATTCTGAAGCCACGGCCAGTCTTTTCTTCATTGCTTCTTTGGTGTGCGGCAGGATGCAGAACACCTGTATCTCCCACATTTTCTCCTGGGTTGTGCCGCTACAGCATGTTTCATATGGACACACACAAAAATAAATAAATGAACAAGAATCCCTTTATCTGTGCAGAGCATCCTACTGCTGAGGAATGGAGGCAGAATTAAGATGGCTTTCATGATAACTCCTCACTGATCAGCAAACAAGCATGTCTGTTCTGTAAAGACCAGTGAGGCTGGTGGATTTAGGTTTAGCTACCATAGGGGATCCTGGTATATCTAGGTATAGTTTTAGGAAATATGGCTATATTGTCCCCTCTGGAGCAGTTTTTGATGGAGTGCATAGCACTGTGATGGGAAGAAGGGATTGCAAACATTTCCTCCTTCTCTGTTACAGTAATGGGTTCCCTACGAACAGTGGGAAATCTCCATTTGATTTCAGAGGGAGAAAGACAGAGATGCACATTCACAATACTTTGATTATATTAACTCATGGGTAGGCAAACTAAGGCCCGGGGGCCAGATCCGGCCCAATCGCCTTTGAAATCTGGCCGGCGGACGGTCCGGGAATCAGCATGTTTTTACATGAGTGGAATGTGTCCTTTTATTTAAAATGCATCTCTGGGTTATTTTTGGTGCTGCCTGGTGTTTTTACGTGAGTAGAATGTGTCCTTTGATTTAAAATGCATCTCTGGGTTCATTCATTCAATTTTTTTTCAAAATATAGTGCGGCTCCCCACAAGATCTGAGGGACAGTGGACCGGTCCCCTGCTGAAAAAGTTTTCTGAACCCTGTAATTAACTGAATCCCAAAAGGTATCCAGAGCAAACTTGTGTGATTCTACTAATCCACAAATTGATATGCCTCTGAAGTTAAACTTTACCTGGCACCCAAAATCATTGCTCACCTTGTGTATTGGCAATTATATTTACTATTCTCTGTCTCACCATAATTGCATTTGAAATTGCATTTGAAATATGTTGGTTGTGCTTTTAAAAATTTGATCATGTATTGGGGGTGCAGTAGCAGAAGGGTTAGATTTAATCCTATATATACTGACACGGGAATACGTTCCCTCAAACTCAATAAGAGTAACCTCCGAAAAGCATGGATATTCCACTGTAAGAGAACATGGTTTCTCATGGAGCTGCTTTAACTAACTACATTAGTACTCTGCCCATGCTTGGAATACCATTAACACCCAGCCTTCATTGTTGGTTAGTAGGTTGTTGGGAAGGGAAAGTTCATTCATTTAGCGTTGGTTTATTCAGAGGTTGTGGGGGGATGGATGGATCTGCATCTGTATTTTAGGATGCTTTTGATTAATTACTTCATCCATCTATGCCAAAACTAGATAGCTCATTTAATCATTAAGATAAAGCAGAAAATCAAAGGAGTGAAAATGCTGCATTCCCAATTGAATGTGAGCTCTCTCTCCTTTTTTTTTTGGAAATGGGGGTTGGAATCAATTCTAAAATTAGTATCTGTTTAATATTTGTTGCTTTCAAAGTGCACTTGCCCCCTGAGAAATCAAGTGTCAAAAGATAAAACAAAGGACGAATCTTTGCAAACTCAGCTCTAAAATATAGACCATTGAAAACCACCCAGTCGTGGGTCAGTAGTTTTTATGGACAGGGCAAAGTCCCACCTTTTATCCAAGGAGCTCAAAGTGGAAGGCACACTTCTCCACTGCTCCATTTTATCCTCACAACAGCTCTGTGAGGTAGGATAAGCTGAGTGGGCTTTATGCCCGAGTGGAGTTCAGAGCACATTGTTATGCGGTCAGCACTAATTGAAGAGGGAGACAAGGCCCTTATGAGAAGCGTCACCTGCAGAACATGTACAAGTCATGAGTTTATCTAAGTTATAAATAATCCTAAGAACTATGGAAATAGAGCAGGGGGCTCATACCTATGAAATCTATTCTATTGAAATACTTTTGTCCAACAGAAATGTACAGTACCATGTGTCCATGTAATGCACAGCTCCCCATGAGGAGACACAGAGGAGAGTTCCCTCTCACCCACCCGCAAGTAGATAATCATGTTGGAGCATGACCAATATGGGAGCTGATGCCCCTTTGTGTATCTAAGTCCTAAGCCAGGGGTAGGGAACCTAAGGTCCGGGGGCCAGATGAGGCCCAATCGCCTTCAAAATCTGGCCAGCGGACGGTCCGGGAATCAGTGTGTTTTTACATGAGTAGAATGTGTGCTTTTATTTAAAATGCATCTCTGGGTTATTTGTGGGGCATAGGAATTCGTTCATTATTATTATTATTATTTCAAAATATAATCAGGCCCACCACATGGTCTGAGGAATGGTAGACCGGCCCACAGCTGAAAAAGGTTGCTAACCCCTGTCCTAAGCCTTATATCTCATAACTAACAAGTTGAAATTGGATCAGAAGCACAATTCTTTCAGAACCCATGTTATGTATTATGTCCTAGAAGACATTCTGCTATATGCCTAGCCACATTTGACACCACCTGCAAATTCTGTATTGTCTTTTAGGGCAACCACACACCGAGCACATTGCAGGATTCCAGTTGAGAGGTTACCAGAGGATAGGAAACTTTGGCTAGGCTATCTCTGCTCAGGAACAAACACCCTTGGTGGACCAACTGAAGCTGGCTAAAAGCACTCGAAGCCACCAAAGCCACTTAGGTCTCTAGTGACGAGATATGGATCAAAGAGTATTCTCAAAACGCACACCTCCTCCTTTAGTGGGAATGTGATGTCATCTAGAGCAGGCCAACTACCTAACTCCCAGAGATGGCAACCACCAACCCATAAAGCCTCAATCTTGTCAGGATTAAGCCTTTATTTTCTCTCATCCAGCCCATTCCAGTGTCTAGTAGACAAATATGGAGTTGTTGTTGTTGTTGTTGTTGTTGTTGTTGTTGTTTAGTCATTTAGTCGTGTCCGACTCTTTGTGACCCCATGGACCAGAGCACGCCAGGCGCTCCTGTCTTCCACTGCCTCCCGCAGTTTGGTCAAACTCATGCTGGTAGCTTCTATGACACTGTCCAGCCATCTCGTCCTCTGTCGTCCCCTTCTCCTTGTGCCCTCAATCATTCCCAACACCAGGGTCTTTTCCAGGGAGTCTTCTCTTCTCATGACGTGGCCAAAGTATTGGAGCCTCAACTTCAACATCTAAACATGTGATGGCAGAAGCTACTACTAGACTATGGCTGCTTAGTCATTTCAACTAAGCTGACCACACAGGTATGTGCTGGGGAGAGAAAACAAAAGTAGCTCATAGCAATTATTGCTCTTTATTACAAACATATTACAATTTTAGCACATCCAATTACAAACATATTTACAGTTTTAGCACATCTGATTCAGGGCTCATTATACATACAGGAATTATGAACAGGCTAGATTTGTGTTGGATAGTGGGTAGCTATGAGTTTCAGTGGCATCATCAACAGTAAGGGAGGCAGCTCTGCAGCTTGTAGGTTTGTAAAACCCTTTCAGCAGAGTGCTAATATATAATGCCACTTACAGTATCATTTTCTTCCAACATTGAAATTGGCTATGTGAATGAAAACATTCCCCCTGACCAAAAAAAGACAAAGCAGGACTGTCAAATATTTGGCTACATGGCCCAGCCTGCTAACACCTGTTGGTTTTGTTATTTTTGGCAACAGAGGCATAAGAGTCTGATTTAAGCACATATTTCACTAGAGTTGGCCTGCTGGCGAGCTCAATCAAAACAAGCCTACCCAAGCCTGAAGTCATTATATTATGCTGCTATGAAGTACAGGAATGTTGACATTACAAGACGCCACACAATGCTGTTGCCACAAACTGGTGCAGAAGGGAACTGAGTAGGACCAAAGCCAGAGCCCAAGTTTCAACTGCACTGTCATGTCAGATTTGCGCTCTCACGGCTCCGCTCATGAAAGGAACCCAGCTCAGAAATGTGGGCTCTAAGGGGTTCCTCTTTGCAAAGTTCTTCACAGGCGATGGGAGAAATGTTTTCAGAAGCAAAGACTACAGAAAAGAATGCATGATGCATAGGACAGGGAGGGCGGGGGAAGCTTTTGTTATCAATTACAAAGTATGGCTTGTGAACAAGACTCAAAAAGAGGGATGATAAAACAGAAAGTAATTCCTGTGACTCCAAGGAGCTTGTGAGACTAGCTGATCAGCCTCACCTCTCTAGAGGCTGAAACTCTGGAAGAAGAAAAAAGCTGCTCCCTGAAGGATGTCAGCCTTTGGGTGCTGTTTAGGCATAAAACATAGGAAGGGAAGGGAAGATCACAGGAAGCTGATTTATCCTTAGTCAGACCATTGGTCCACACGGGCCAGCAGCTGATTGTCCAGGATTTTAGACAGGGTTCTCTTCCAGCCATGCCTGGAGAAACTGGAGATAGAGCATCTGCTATATAGGTCCTATGCTCAATCATTGAGCTATGGTCCTCCTTCTCTTATCCTATTTTTTCTGGTAAGAAAACCAGAGTCAAGCAGAGCCTTGTCTTCCTGTATTGGGTAAAAAAGCCCCTTCCTAGTAGGGCTGGGCAATATATCAATATATTGTCCCAAGCTGGTTTGAAGTCCATATTGTGATATTGGTTTCAGAATTTTTGACCAGGCAATATAGTGCAAATCATGGTGTGTGTTTGTGTGCTATGCAAAAATCACAATGTGGGAAAAACCGTGAAGCCAGCCAATGCCTCTACATAGCTTCATCCTTACTTCAGACATTGTGATATATCAGTATATTGTGATGTTTAGCTGGTGATATATCACAATGTTGAAAGCCAGATATCGCCCAGTCTTGCTTCACAGAGGGATTATGCCACTGGCTACTAGCCACAATGGCTATGTTCTACCACCATTGTCTGGTTGGCCACTGTGAGAACAGGATGCTGAACTAGATGAGCCAAAAGATAGCCTGATCCATTCCTTTTCAATGGGAAACTTCATGCTGAAAAGCTGACCTGTTTCTTAAGCCCCCCGCATTGTGCCAAGCAACTGTTGTCACACTTTCCAGTGCCTTTCCTCTTCACTTTCCTTATGGAAAAAGTTGGGGTCTTTTTTATAAGTAGGTCTGATGCACAAGCATGCCAAATCTACTTTAATTGCATAACTTGAATTTGCTAGTATGCAGCTAAATACTGCCTGCAAAATAGCAACAGTGGAAGTGCCTCCCCCAAAATAACTAACCAATTACAGCAAACTCCCCCTGCCTGCCCTACTGGAGGGTTTCAGGAATTATTCTGCATTAAGTACATACATAATAAAACAATAAAGTATTTCCCTCATTTCAGTCATCTAGGGTTGCCATATTTCAAAAAGTGAAAATCTAGACACAAAAGTTGTTGAGCTGTTTTTGGGAAACCTCAAGAAAATATTATTTTTTGAGCTATTTTTAATGAAATTCGCCAAAATCTACACTTCCGACATGGGCTGCCATACATCCAGATTTCCCCAGACATTTCAGCGATTTCCACCCGGATGCTGTTTAATAAGGCCAAATAAAATTCCAGATATAGGGCAAATTGAAACAACCTAACACCAGAAAGGAGGGAATTTAATGCAATCCTCAGTATGAAAGTCCCTGCAGTCAATGAGCTTATTCCATAGTAAGCGTGTTAAGGATGTAACCTAAAATTTGTTTAAGTTGACTTTACATTCAAATAGCACAGGAATCTCTGTACAACAATTGCAGGGGGTGTTGCTTTCAAAGGGCCCAATAACCGTAGGAGCACAAAACAAGGCTAGTCAGCATGGAAAGTTTAAGTAATTTTAGCTGGGGGGGGTGGAATTTAAGCGGAAGATCATTTAATATGAAACTCCTACTCTGTTTTATTCTCTGAGAGGAAAGCGAGTAGGTGGACAATGAAATTTGAAGTTCTGCCTGGTATTCCAGTGCAAACAAACCATCAGATGAATCGGATGAAGATAATGATGTGATGTGCATAGAGGAAGCAGAGGCTGAGCTGAATACTTTTTTTTTTTAAGCCTTCCCCAGGGAGAAGAAGGGAGCCAAAATACAAATAGAAGCTCAGGGAGGGAAAAAAAATGCCTTTGGTGAAGGGAAGATAGATGTGCTTTCCCATGCACGCCACTGCCAAGCAGCGTGGAGAGACAAAACACCTTTTGTGTGGGTTCATTTACTATAGATCAACAGGGCATTAGCAATGCAGCAAGCTGTTTATGTAGAAAAAAGCAGCATGCTGTCAGATGGCAAGTACAGTGCACACACAGTAATAGCTATTCAGATAAGTCACTTGGCGGGGGGGGGGGGGAGTGCAATAACATAGGAGAGAGAAATATGAAGTGCAAAACACCAAACGTGAAAGGTAGTGGAAGCAAAGCAAGAAGAGCAGATACAGCAGTACCTCAGGTTAAGTACTTAATTCGTTCCAGAGGTCCGTACTTAACCTGAAACTGTTCTTAACCTGAGGTACCACTTTAGCTAATGGGGCCTCCTGCTGCTGCTGCGCCGCCGGAGCCTGATTTCTGTTCTCATCCTGAAGCAAAGTTCTTAACTTGAAGCACTATTTCTGGGTTAGCGGAGTCTGTAACCTGAAGCATATGTAACCTGAAGCGTATGTAACCTGAGGTACCACTGTAGATGATAGATAGATAGATAGATAGATAGATAGATAGATAGATCTCACAATCCTACTTCAGTGTTTGGGGGCCCTTCTTCTTCTGTGATTAAGCATCAAATATTGTACATTATGCATACATACACACATACATACATACATACATACATACACACACACATCCAGATTTAAAGTCATCTTGCAAAGCAGCCGTCTCAAGCAACAAACAAAGATGAAGATAAATGGAAAGTCTGCCTTCATAACTGAGGGGGGAATTAAACATCATGAAGCTTAACAGTGGGCTTTTAAAAATGTTTTTGTAACATCTTAACAGGCAGAGTTGAAACATGGGGAAATATAAATCCATTTAAAAATCTTTTGCTTTTATTATAGCTGTGAACCGGAGGGATATTTTTCCAGCACAGTGGAGCCCTCATACATTGCTAGCTATGGGCAGGGGGAGACAGTTTGGGCTTGCAGCTCTTTATTCGTGATGAGACCTAGCCACATGCATACTACTTTTTTATTAGTGGTACCTCAGGTTACATACGCTTCAGGTTACATATGCTTCAGGTTACACACTCCGCTAACCCAGAAATAGTGCTTTAGGTTAAGAACTTTGCTTCAGGATAAGAAAAGAAATCGGGCTCCGGCGGTGTGGCAGCAGCAAGAGGCCCCATTAGCTAAAGTGGTGCTTCAGGTTAAGAACAGTCTCAGGTTAAGAACGGACCTCCAGAACGAATTAAGTACTTAACCTGAGGTACCACTGTATAGTGAGCATATACTTTTTTGTGGCATCATTTTACATCAGACTTTTAGGATATAACACTGCGTTCAGAACAAGAGCTATTTTCACGTTTGGTAGCCCAAGCAATCACCTCACACATGTTTTTCAGGAGCTTAAAAGTAAAACTTAAAAATTATCTACCTAGCACACACACACACGGCAATTATGAGGCAATATCAAATGGCGTTGTAAGCTTAGAAATGTCTAACAGCACATGGAATGAGTTGCTGGGTTGTTGGCAGTAGGTTGGTTCTAGAATGGATATGGGATTTATAGAAGAGGACGCTCCCAGACAAACCTCAGTTATTAGAGCACCTTTGGGAATGTCTCTAAATGATGGGCTTCCATTATTGCCGCTTCACAAAGGGCCCTCGGGTCATAAAACCTTCAGAGAAAATGCTACCAAATGTCTCCAGTAACAAATGGCTAAGCAGACTGCTGCTTAGTGCTAGAACTGCGAAGAAGATTTAAGATACAGATGCTTAAGTTGTGCTGCTAGCTCCTCTATTTCTTTTCCTTTCTCTTCATTAAAACATGTTGCATCTTCCCATCCAGTTCCTGGATGTTTGTCTGTCTGCAAGAAACTCACTTTGACCAATCAGACCGAGGAAGTAAACAGTTTTGCACATTGGGTGCTTTAAGCCTGGTGGGATGGTCAACTGTGTTTCTAAAAATGTCTTTACTTTCTTCATTCAGGCGACTGCAGAAGTCGAGCATCTTGTTGCAGAGAGGGTTGTCCCCGCTTTATCCCAAGGAAAACAGTCACAGCAGAAAGGTTTAAACAAGCACACCCATTATTTAAGATGATCAACCAATACCTGTTACTGTTAAGTTATGGGTGAACATAGTACATAACAGTTACAACAGCAGCAGGCAGGGAAGTGGAAACTGAAACAAAACTCACAACTCAACCCCTCTCTTTCCCTTGGGTTCCAAGATACATTGACCACTTAGTAGGTTTTTCTTCTCAATGCAGTGGGTATGGAAGACTCTTGCCTGTCCTGACACAGTGAGATCTAGAACTAACTGATTTAACTATAATTCCTCATTATACCTAAACATCAGGGAATTAGAAAACACACTGTTGCTACAAATGGTATACAGTGGTACCTTGGGTTACATACGCTTCAGGTTACATACGCTTCAGGTTACACACTCTGCTAACCCAGAAATAGTGCTTCAGGTTAAGAACAGAAATCGGGCTCCGGTGGCGCGGCAGCAGCAGGAGGCCCCATTAGCTAAAGTGGTGCTTCAGGTTAAGAACAGTTTCAGATTAAGTACGGACCTCTGGAACGAATTAAGTACTTAACCAAAGGTACCACTGTATATGGAATTTAGGGCCTACAGCGCACAGAAATCTGAATCTTCACTCAAATCTCAGGAGCACTTGTGTCATTTTTCAATTTCTAGGGTTTACTCATATCTCTAACATTAAGCTACCTGTTTTGGGAATGTATACCTAGTTTATTAATGGGAGTTATTGGTGGGGGAGGGGATACACTATATTTAAAACATTAGGAAACAGGCAAGAGTTCCAAGGGGGTGGGTAACAGTGTGTATTTATGTTCCTCACCCCAGCCCCCGACCTCAGATGTTCTAGCTGCCACTCTTTTTAATTCTCTGGGACACAAGTCACAGCCACACCATACATTTAAAGCCCACAGCTTCCCCTTGAGAATCCTGGGAAGTGTAGTTTACCTCTTCACAAAACTACAATTCCCAGCACCCTTAGCAAACTGTAGTCCCCAGGATTCTTTGTGGGAGGAAATGTGCTTTAAAAGAGCTTTTACATTTACGATGCGGATGCAACCCCAGCAGCCTCGGAGGAAACCACCCTTGCCAGGAAATGGTTGACAAAACAGTGAAGGGCTTCCACATTCAATCTGCCGCCATCCCTTCCTTGAAGTTTTGACTTGTCATGGCAGCAGATGCAAGTAAAACTGGGAATAAAGCTGTTTAGCCTTGTTTAGTCCTCAGGCATTCTGTGTGTGTGTGAACCTGAGGAAAATTAATTGAGGGGCATATTATGGTTTTCATTTACTCCTATTAAGCAGTTTCTCACATGAGAAGATGCCTAGGAGCGAGCGGAACCTCCCCAGGAAATTGTAGTTTGCCAGACTGCGACTGAAATCCTGTGCCAACCTTTGCATTTTAAGAAAAGCAGCCTCAGCTCAGTATTCTCCATGGTTAGTTGGGAAGCACAGAAGACTCAAGATAAGACGCTTGCTAATTGCTTAAAACTATTATTAATTTTGCCCACCAGATTTCAAATTTAAAAGGGCAACTGGGTGCAGTTGAACTCAAACACCGTGTGTAAGTGAAGGAATGCATTCTTTTCATCACTGTTTCCCACCTCAGGTATCATAGCTGGCTTCCTCATAACAGTTTGCTGTTAGTTGTTCCCTGTGTTACAGAGGCGCCTGTAGCCTCAGCTGAAAATCACACATTTCGTGGTCCCATCTTGTGGAACAGTCCTCCAGCAGAGAGTCAACAGGTACCCTCACTGAAATATACTCAGAGTCGCAAAGTGATTTCATGCTCTTTATTCAGCTCGTAGTGGTGAGGAGGAATGAATGCGAGTCCCCTCAAAGTATCTACTTTATATACATTATTTACACAATGGGCTGCACATGATTGGCTAATTCCGGAATTCTACTGTAAGCCAATCAGGTTGTGGATTCACTTCTATCTGGAGAATGATTGGGTGGTTCCTGCCAACCAATCATACTGCTGCATTGTTCTACAACCAATCAGACTGCTGCATTCTGAATCCTATTGTTCTAGGACCAATCAGACTGCTGCATTTTGGATCCTATTGTTCTAGGACCAATCAGACTGCTGCAGTTTGGATCCTATTCAACTCAGTACACAACACTCACTTTTGACTTTCTGATGTCTCTTGAAGATTTACTTTTATGCAGGCAGGTCTTTGCAGCTGCTTGGCTTCTATTTTTGATTAGCCAGCCATTTTCTGTATTTTTATTTTTAAATGTGGTTTATCTTTTAGCATTGTATATTGCCTTGCTATTTTACCATACAGTGATACAGAAATGCAATTGTAAACAAACAAATCTTCCCTAATTTGCAAGGCCCAACTTGGCATTTTTAGTGACAGAGATGGTAGAACTTAGACTCCATAACGTTTCAGGTGTTTGCCTGGAAAAGGAAAGGACAAGCGCTTGGAGGATGTGGCTGTGGTGAGGCATAGCTCTGACCCGAGTCTGCCAGTTTTAATAGCTGAAAGATTTTATCCATAGCAATGGAGAGATCATGTCAGGGCAAGTCATAACAAGGTAGCAAGTCAAGGTGTGAGGTAAAGTAAGGCAAGAACAAGAGGACAGTAAGAGTTGGTTGCTCACGTCAGGGAGGTCACACTGCTTGACCCAGAATGCTAAATAGCGGAGATAAGCTAATCAGGATGGAGCTTTCAGTCACTACTTAGGATCAGCCCTAGAATAGCTGCAGGCGCTACTCACGCTGCTCCAGTTTCATTTGCCAGCTAACATGCGTCTCTGGCAACACAAGTCCCAGTGTTTACCTGCTATCCCACAGGTCCTACTTCCAAGGCCTGTCTTGCATCATGGGTCCTAGCAGGAAAATGATTAAGACAGGCCACAGAGCCTAGGGCTTGCCAATCAGAAGGTTGGCAGTTCGAATCCCCGCAACGGGGTGAGCTCCCGTTGCTCGGTCCCTGCTCCTGCCAACCTAGCAGTTCGAAAGCACGTCAAAGTGCAAGTAGATAAATAGGTAACGCTCAGGCGGGAAGGTAAACGGCGTTTCCGTGTGCTGCTCTGGTTCGCCAGAAGTGGCTTAGTCATGCTGGCCACATGACCCGGAAGCTGTCTGCGGACAAACACCAGCTCCCTCGGCCAGTAAAGCGAGATGAGCACCACAACCCCAGAGTCGTCCGCGACTGGACCTAACGGTCAGGGGTCCCTTTACCTTTACCTAAAAGATACGTTGGACCCATTTAGCCATCCCAACCCTGTGTTTTACATCAACATTATATAGGAGCACCTGTTTCTGAGTTACAAAAGAAAAAGTGAGGGGGGGGGAGTAAGTAACCACAACTGGTTTTTAAAATACACTTTTTTACAATTTATATATTGAATAACCATTTTATAAACAACAACAGGTTTTTGAGCCATGTTGTGGAACTCGACGCTTTCACAATGGTACACCGAAGCCACTGAAAAGGTTTCCCTGTCAGAGGTAGCGAGGATAGGTTTGCAAGATCCCAAAAAGATTTGGAATATCGTGTGTTTCTTCGAGGAGGCTAGCTTTACACTCAGAGTGTCATAAAAATGGAGTTATTTTTGTACCATGTCCAAATTCTGTACTATTACTCCAGGGACAATTTTGGCCCATAAATTTAGACAAAGCGCTGACAGTATCCTGCAGCATTTTAAATTTGAATTATTAAAAGGACGTCACTCGTGCCTGTTGCATGGCGCTGGTCCCCTCAATCACGAGGGAAAGATGGTATGCTTAGAGCTATGTGTCTCTGAACTAGTCAATAGCCCCTTAGCTTGCCAGAGGTTGTTAATCTTGAACACAAGGATGGGGAACCTGTAAACCCCCACCCCACCCCCAGTTTTGTTGGATTCCAGCTTCCATCAGCCCTAGCCAGTATGGCCTAAAGTCAAGGATTATGGGAGTTGTAGTCCAAAATAACTGCAGTGCCACAGGTTCACTATCCCTGCTTTAACGTGCAGAATGCAGAATCTGCTCAATGAGTTCATGACAGATGAGTGAACATAGGCTTGCAACATACAACTCACTTCAATCTCTGTGTTTCTTGACTGTACATTAATTACATTAAATGAACAAATAAAAAATTGAACTGACTTCACACGTATTTATTCCTGGGCATCTGACTCTGTAAACAGGTTATAAGACTTAATTTGTGTTTAAAGGGCCTATACTTTTCTGTCTCTTTAAGCTCCTTTACAAGTTCCTTATCTCATGTTCTCTGCTGGAGATCTATAAACCCACTCTCTTCATAGTTAAAAAGAACATAATGAGATTAGATCGAGAGCCAGCAAATCAACAGTTTCTTGGTGGATTTTCTAAATTCTAATTAGAATAATGTAATTGTGTTGAGGTTTCCATTTTCCTAATAGGCCAGGGATGTGATTATTTTTCTTTCTACATAAGCAACATAATTAATTTCTTTCTGTATATGTTTCACAATGGCAACATTGAAAAATTATAAACATTGTGAAACACATTAACACAAAGTTTTTTGGATTATCATACAAGATAAAAAATAATCCGTAAGAAAAGATAGCAATAAATAACAAGTAACCAAAACAGAATTAATGGTTTACCATTTATAGCTAACAATGATTTACTGGTGGAATTTACAGGCTCTTAGTAAGTGTTTCTTTGCCACTATGTTGTCATAAATAACTCCAATGATAGGGAAAGATTAGGTTACTTTAGTACAATTGTAGGTGAGTGATCACATCAATGCACAGTGTAAGAAAGAAACAGACACAGACTTTCAATTTGTTGACATAGAACAAAAATGACAAATGAAAAGAGGTGTCATACTCAGCATCACATTCTCTGTGATCTGAAAATGGAGATGGACCAGAGCAAAAGGTTGGAAGACTGTTATTTCACGTAATCAAACATGAAGGGCAAATAGCAGATTTAATGGACACTAGTAAATATGGTAACAAGTGTGAATTCAAATTTTCACCCTATAATGAAGGCTGTGGTTTGTTACTGACTTTTGATCAAGCCAGGATTTTGCTTCACAATTCTGACCGATATTAGATATATATTAGATATTAATTCTTTTTAAAATCATTGCTACTGGTAACAGTAGCAACTGGTGCTGGTAACAGTAAAATGTCTACTCTGAAATAAATCAGATTTCAATGGGATTTTATCTAAAGTGTGTATGTAAAGGACTGCGACTTAAATCAGTGGAGGCAATGGCCAGGATTCAAAGAGCCTCTTGCACATGTTCAGTGATGCAACCCTAACCATTTCTAGGCCAAAGTAAGGCCCAATGGGCAGCATTCAACTAACTCATCTCATCAGTGCAAGGATTTCTACTTGCCCAATGTGCCTCCCTCCACCCTGGTTTGTGCACCATCTGCACTTCTGCTCTAGAGGGTTGTGGAAAACCCCATGACAAGTCAGGGGGGCAATGGGGAGAGCAGAAAATGTCCTGTTGCACCATGTGCTAATGGAATGTTCATGTAGCAGTGCTTGGGATGCAATCCACTGAGTTCAATGGGGCTTGCTACAAGCTAGATTGGTGTAGCAGGATGTGGGTGGCGCTGTGGTCTAAACCACTGGGCCTCTTGTGTTTGCTGATCGGAAGGTCAGCAGTTCAAATCCGAACGACAGGGTGAGCTCCTGTTGCTCTGCCCCAGCTTCTGCAAACATAGCAGTTCGGAAGCACACTAGTGCAAGTAGATAAATAGGTACCGCTGCTGCGGGAAGGTAAACAGCATTGACTGAACTTAACCGTCCAGTGGTCATTTACCTTTTTACCTTTTACACTGGTTCAGGATTGCAGCCTAAGGCTTCATGGAGAAGTTACTGATCCCCCCTTCCAGTTATAGCCCCTCATGCAACTTTGAAAGCCCATCAGGAAGCTCTCAGGAATTTCAGGAGTGGCTTTTCAGGGATATAAGCAGATGCAGCAGAATCTAAAATGCCTCAGGCAGGACACTGTGTTCAGCCCTTTGCACTGTGGCAAATATCCTGTAGTGTATCTTTGACATATTTCCCCCTGCTATTTCTTTTCCTCTCTGCCACTGCCTCTTCTCCCGGAGACTGGTCTTCTGGGACTGATTTCTTAGTATATCATGTCAACTTCTAAAATGGGTTCTCGCAAGATGTGTTCATACCTTACAGAAAGCAGCAGCAGCAAAGCATTCAGTACAAACCACTTCCCAAGTGTCTCTGTTGCAGGGGTGTGTTCCATGATTGGATCAAGTGACAATGGAATTTTTGGCATTAGGGAAGACAAGAATATCCTGAAAGGGGTCCTTATCTATAGAGGTTTCCACTTACCCTGAAGTCAGATCTTCCTGCACTGATGTTTCTTCTCCACATCTGGCAACTGTCAGTAAGAGAACATGCAGGTAGGAAAGGGCTGCTATGGCTCATTGTAGAGTCCAAGGCCCCTAGTGTTACTAGTGAGTAAGGCCCTATTATCTTCCAAGGAGAAACTAGCCTGAAAATCTGCTTTGGATTCCTTACACTAGGAATAGCCAATATGGTCCCTATTAGATGTTCTATTAGGAACCAGTCAATATGGTCCTGCGTGATGGGAGCCATAACACAGCGACATGTGGAGGTTTACCTGTCCCAGAGCTACATTTCCCAGCACCCTTAAAAATTACAGCTACCACTGTATTACACATTTGCATTCAACTATCTCCCTGTTATGTCAGATTGTGTTATGCAATGTCTGTGACTACAGCTCTGAGGTAAATTTATTCTACCTCTTGCCATGCCATAGAATTTTTTAAAAAGCTCATTCTTTTAGAAGACACTGTTGCTGACACTTAAAAGGGGGTGTTCGAAAATGCACAGTAATGACCAGAAGGACAACATTATTTTTCACTCACTTTTACGAAAAGGAATGTGATTTCTGCCTCCAAAATTGGTACTCAGCCACTAGTTCTCACACTCTTTAATGCTCTCATGAGTAGGTAACCTTCTTTCTATGAGGAAAATATGATTGATTGTTACAGTGACAGTAATTGCATTTTAGCAAAAGTAACTATTATAGTAATTTTCTCCAGGAAAGAGACATCTAACTAACTTAAAAACCATGTTACTTCTTAACACATCAACTTTGACAAATTTAACACAAAAGAATTTTTTTAAGTGTTCACAGATGTAACAGCATGCAGTCAGCCTAATTTTAAAGTATTTTTAATGCTGTGTCTCTCATGATACTCCAAAATATTAAATGCCAAGGAGAACAACAGAATCTCAGGTTTCCCCCCCAGACCCACTTCCTCATAGTCCATATTTTTCCCCCATCTCTATCCTCATCCCTTGATTTCTTTCTGTCTCTGCTTTACTTACCTAACAACAGCAGTAATTGTCTGCCACCACTGAATGGTCCCCCAAAAGACACATGTGGCCTTACCACCAGGAAATGAGAGATGCTGCTGACTTATGAAGATGTAATGCATTGGCAGGGCGACAGGGAGGAGGAGGAAGAGGATCCCAGTGAGTGGTGTAGCCTGGACTGGGACACACCAGGACAAGCAGGGGGTGGGGAAGGAAATACTCACAGGGTGACGGAGCATGGCGAGGAGATGGAGGTCAATGCACAGGAGCCAGAACAGCAGAACCCATCGTCAGAGCCAGAGGGGCCCCTGTCCCCATGAACAGGGTGGGCTCTCAGGCGTAGGGAGCAGTGGGAGACTGAGGCAGGCAAGGGCCCACAGCCCAGCTCCCTAGCTGGCCAAGTGGGGCTCGCTAGCTCTGGAAGTGTGTGAGTAGGCTTAGAACAGGTGAGGGTTACATGCCTCATCAAGCCTAGATGCTGCAATCAACATGCAAACTACAAAAGGGAAGCAGAGTGAAGATGCTGTGTATACTCAGCTATGACTATGTTGATGGACATGGCCTCTCTACAGGACTGTGCTTTGGGTTTGACTCTGGACTGTTTCCTGACTGTGGGACTTCAGACCTGACTACTTAGCTTGACCCTGGACTTTGCTTGTGTGGCTTGACCCACAGACTTTGAACTTTGGACTTGACATACCGACTTGCTCCCAGGTAGGCCTGGGGTTCAAGAAAGAGGATGTGCCCAGCATGGACTGTTGGTTTTAGTGCCTACACCTTTGCAGGGTGTTCTCTAGTCAATCAGCAGCTATTCAAAGTCAAGGTTGTTGCCTCCTAACTACCACATGTTTCTTCCACCACTGGTAAGGACATGGGACTTCCTTAGGGACTATGATGGCAGCTTGGCCTTACCTGTCCATCATGTCCCATGGACTTCTGCATATGGCCAAGACTGGACAATGAGGCTGAAATTTAATTTCATCACCTTTACAGTGTTTTCCTGCTCGAATCTGCTTTTATGAGTGGACCCATCTGAGTGTGCGATGTCAGGTCAGTGTTCTACCCCTCCAAACATGTGCAGGACAATTTGTGGAGAGGGCTATTATTGGTTTTATACATTAAGATTATCTATAATGATTGGTCTGTGATAGAATTTGAGAAAGCCTTGTACCATAATATCAATGTGACAAATGTTCCTGTTGCTCTTATTATTGTAGACAATTTTGTGCATTTTTGTGAGAAAGCATTACACAACTGTTTTAAGTAGATGAACAAATTATACAACAGGACTGAGAGCAACAGTTAAAACAAACACACACCAGTATTATACATAATAATAGAAGGGGCTTCAATCCTGGACTGATGTAGAAATGTGAAATGGGTAGTACAACCAGTAATGATGAGAATTTCTGCTTCACTCATAATTCATTGAAAGCGAAGGAGCAAGAAGAGAAAAATTGCAGACATCTCTGCACATGGAAAGTAACTGGAATATCTGTTTAATGTACTACTTCATTCCCTTTCCCCTTTATAATGACCTTCAACCTCGCTCTGAGGCAAGAACGTATGGGAAAGTTAACAATATGGAAGAAAGTATATAATCACACAGCACAGATACAGCAACTTGTCATATAGTGACAGTAATTCTCGTGATGGACTACATGGTAAATCATAATAATGTTCATAAGATAGCAATGAAGGTGCATTAGCATTTAATTTCATGTATTGCTTCTGGGCATCACCTGAATACTAATTAGTAACTAACCCTTGGAAAGGATGTGATATTGCACATCTTGAGCGAATCTTTCCTCACTGCCTTCTGGAAACGTCAATAATACAATTTCAGTGCAAGGGTATGTAATGTGCTTTTTAAAGTTGAGTGGATATCAGAAGTGCTGTTGATGGATAGGTGGACTGTTCTTGTTTTGTTTTTTGTTTTTTGCTTCAGACAAGGCATCATGAAAATAAAATAAACAGAATGTTTTCAATTTTTTAATTATCATGGGGAGGAGACAAACTTTAGCAAAAGCAGGCTGGAAAAGTCTTCCATTCCTAATTCTTTGTGTAAAGCTCCAAAGAATGTAATGTAAAAAACAAAAACTGATGATTTTTTTTTTTAATTAAGCACCAAATCCTGATATTTCAGTGAACAAGCCTTAATTAAATCAGTGGCTTGCTCCATTTCACTAAGCAAAAATGGAAACATTTGAACAAGGATATATCCGGAAGTATGAGAACGTGTTTTCAGTAGCAGTATATTGTTCCTTCCTCACCTTGTGGGGCACCAATCGGAACAGTTAATGTGCAACTGTCCTTTCCCAAAAGTTGCAGGTGGTAGAAAACATGGTGGCATATGAGGCAATTGTGTGACTGACCCCAGAGAGCCCCGTTCCACATGGAGCACATATAGTGAGGACACCCACACAAACATGTACAGGATGAACATATGGAAAGCACTTCATATTTACGGTAACTTGAGAAACTATACTCTGAACTATCGGAGAGAAGAAACTCATGTCCCTTACAATCTTTTTTTTTAATGTTTAAAGCTGGTAGTGAAGCTGTTTTGTTAGTTCTACATATTTCCCATCACATAAGGTGAAACAAAAGCATTCCTTGCTTATTTCCACAGACAATTCTCCCAATATTTTAATGTTTTTATATAACAGTGTCTGTAAGTTTATTAGGTGAGCAGACCACGTGAAAGTTAGTTTTCTAAAACGTTAGCCTTGCTTCTTTCTTTCTTTTGAAGTAACAGAGTACCTTTTAAATTGTTGGCAGACAAAGCTGCCATGCCAATGTCATAAATCTAAGCCAGAATATTAAGTAACCTAGTTTTACAGAATGAGATATTTCACAAACTGAAATTTTCAAACGAGGATCATACAACAAAACCCCCAAAAGGGAGGAAAGCATGAAATACATGTTTGTGAAAGGTTTCGTTGGTTTATTGGCTGTGAATACATCTTTATTCCTTCTTAAGACAGGAATCACTTATAAAAGTAATCTGTAATCCTCCTTTGCTTCTGCTGATGGAGTGGATAAACTAAAACTGAATCCTGATAAGGCAAAGGCACTGCTGGGTGTGGGATCCCACATCCTGCGCCAAACAGCTGGTGGGTAGCAGTGGACTGTCACATGATATTTCTGACAAATAAGGCATGCATCAAAGCTTGACCACTTAGGCCAAAGAGTGAAAGAAGAGCATAGCCCAGGTTGCCACCCTGCAGATTTTTAGCAGGGTCACCCTATTCGTTCAGCCCAAATTGCAAGTGAGCAACTGCTTAGATGGAATGAACTCTTCAAACTATGGGAATCTCCCTCCTGAGAGCTGCATAAGCTTCTCTAATACTCTTTAATCCACCTTGATATTGAAACACTAGACATTCTGGCACCCTCCTTCTGATTGCCAAATAAGACAAATAGTTGTTTTAAAGGGCTGAGTGCTTCTGTTCTCTTCGGATAAATCTCATCAAGTTATGTAGCACATTACACAAGTAGAGTTTGTTGCTACATTTGGACTGAAGGAAATGGAAGGAACTTCTTGATGCGAGTGAAAGTCTATCCTTAGCTTGAGGGCGGGTGAGGGAGAAATGGCATCCACAGCACAAAACAAGATAGCCAATTTATGTCTAGGAAAAGTAGTATTTTGTAATTTACAGGGAATGCATGGATGTGCGCCCAGTATTGTACAGTGGTACCTCAGGTTAAGTACTTAATTCGTTCCGGAGGTCCGTACTTAACTTGAAACTGTTCTTAACCTGAAGCACCACTTTAGCTAATGGGGCCTCCTGCTGCCGCCGCACCGCCGGAGCACAATTTCTGTTCTCATCCTGAAGCAAAGTTCTTAACCTGAAGCACTATTTCTGGGTTACTGGAGTCTGTAACCTGAAGCGTATGTAACCTGAGGTACCACTGTAGTCAAAGGGTAGAACTACATTGCAGGATATACTGTTTGGATTTTTACAGAGTTGGGCTTTAAATTATGGGTTTATTTCATTATTATTAAGCACTTGCCCACAGACGTGCCAACTCTAGGTAGCTAAGGAGCTAAGGAGTCTGGCCCCCTTGATATTTGTTTGAAAGTGGCCCAGCCTCCTCGATTTTGAGGGGACCTGGTGTGCTACGACATGACAAGCAACGCACCTTGCACATCACAGTTCCAGTGCCTGGCTCTGCCAAAGCACTTGGCCTCCACCAGAGGATGTGATGCACCTTGTGTGTTGTGCGATGGGGCCCGTCAATCTAGGAGGCAACCTGGCGTCTCTGCCTCCCTGCTAGGTTTTATCATCCAAGAGGGTCAAAGGTCCAGAGCACAGGTGCCCTGACCAATCCAAGCTTCATGTCCACATCCTCAAGCCTTACTAACTGAAACTCATCCAACACAACAGGATTAGACAGTGCTCTGGACACATCTTCATATTTAGCTACTATAACAGCAGAGTCAAGATCCTGGTCGATGCAAGCAATTTTATCCTCAAATTGCTTTGTCACCTCCTTTGGGGGAAAACTCTGCTGGACCACACTATGAGGATGCAATAGAGGCAGCCTCTTTAGAGGGGGGAAAGCTGTCAAAAGCCTAAATCTCAACAGGAAGTGATCTGACCATGACAAGGGACTGATGTCAATATCCCCCAATTTCAGATCACCCTCTTCCTGCCCAGTCAAGGAAACAAGGTCCAGAGTGTGGCCTGCCACAAGTGTTGGGCCGGTGACATGTAAACAAAACCTGTGGTTGTCATGGCAGCCATGAAGTCCTGAGCTATCCCAGAGCCAGCTGCTTCAGCATGGATGTTGAATTACCCCCATACCAGTAGTCTGGGAGTCCTCAATGCCAGCTCTGAGACCAGCTCTGACAGCTCAGGCAGGGAGACAGCTGGGTAGCAAGGCAGGCAGTAGAGTCCTTAATCTGCCCCATTTGTCCAGTGTCAATAACATACACTCTAGATTCCGCCCTCACTCAACTGGAGGGAAAGCCTGGGGGGAGAGAGAGAGAGGTGGAAAACTATAGCAACTCTCCCTCCCTGACCCTCAAGTCTTCCCTGATGCTGCACCAAGTACCCAGGTGGGCACAGCTGGGTTAGACCAGCACTACCCTGCTCATCCACCCAGGTCTCAGTGATGAGATTCCACAACAGCAGCCCGAGAACCAACGGCTGGCTGATAGGACAACTGCAGTTCCCCAGGTTGGAGCGGTGGCTGGCACATCTTATTAAGTTCATGTTAAGAAGCCACAATGCTGACCTTCAGTAAAAAAAAGGTAAAGGGACTCCTGACCACTAGGTCGAGTCGTGACCGACTCTGGGGTTGCGGTGCTCATCTTGCTTTACTGGCTGAGGGAGCCGATGTACAGCTTCCGGGTCATGTGGCCAGCATGACTGAGCCGCTTCTGGCAAACCAGAGCAGTGCACAGAAACGCCGTTTACCTTCCCGCCGGAGCGGTACCTATTTATCTACTTGCACTTTGACATGCTTTTGAACTGCTAGGTTGGTAGGAGCAGGGACCGAACAACGGGAGCTCATCCCGTCGCGGGGATTCGAGCCGCCGACCTTCTGATCAGCAAGTCCTAGGCTCAGTGGTTTAGACCACAGCACCACCCGCGTCCCACTGACCTTCAGTACTAGGCCTTAATTCTGAGTCCATGTGAGCCAGCACTTGTAAATAATGGATTGTTTCCAACCTAATAGCAACTTGACACACTTGCATTATTCAGTTATCACTGGCTGGAAACAAATTTGTGGTTGTGTGAACTGTTCCTGGGAGTCAAGTTGAGAGATGCTAGTTGCTTGAAACTCAGGAAAACTGGGGCGGAGGTTGAATTTAGCAAACCACCTTTTATGAATAGGCTAGCTATCATATTTAACATAGTACTGCCAATGAAAGGAAACATCTTGAGCACTAAGCTTATCACTTGACTTAGGATTTATGGCTGTAAGTCACCAGTGTAAGGCTTTGATTACCATTTGATATCAATAGCAATCTACAGTGTGTGCTACGGGAAGGTGACCTGGACATCTAGGATTAAAGTATACCCCATCACCATATTTCCAACAAGAATCCTAATCCAGACTCTTCCATGCCAACTTTAACCTTCAACATGCAGCTGACAATATTCTAAAGTATAGTTATATAGTGGAGATGTTGTTTGTCCTTCAGAGATATTTCAGCTTCATCATAAATTCACATTTTGCTGATTACATTCCAGCATTGCAGTAAAAGTCTTTGTACTTTCCAGTCTTTTGCATGATCAATATTTTATTCTATTCATTCAGATATTGTAGATAGACATGCATTATTCACGCACTGGATCATCTTGTTTTTTGATGGAGATTATCATATATGCTTCCCTCGCTTGCATGAGTCACTTATTTGCCCATAAGGCTTATTATGCCATTAAAAAAAAATATCTGTTCATTTATACTTGTCATACCCACCCTGTTTCTTTCTCATTATTACTTTAACCCCTCCTGCATCATAATTAACAATTCAGGTTGGGAAAGTAAGCAGAAAAAAAGAACCAAACGCATCAATTCTCTGTGCATTAGATTTTGTGATAAAGGCACATAAAATGTTTGTTTCTCAGTTAACAAAGGTTTGGTTCACATGCATTGAAGGGAAAGGCCTCAGGCTAGCACACCCTCCCCCCTGACAGTTTTTTTGATGGGAACGAAGGTCTGTGTGTGCAAAATGAGTATGCACTCCTATCACACCCTTTTTTCACAAGAAAAATATCTAATTCAGTGAAATCACACGCAAATCACAGGTGTCCAACATGACTAGCCTTAAGTGTGTGGTACTAATCGTTATAAAACAACTCTTTCCTATCGCAATTTGAGTTTGTACCTTAGGGCTGCGTTAGTGCTTTCTCATGTAATGAATCTAAAACAACACTACATGGCAGGCAAATTGGCCTCATCGCCAAAGAATGATGACTTCATTCATGGGTTTATTCTTCAGCTTGGGTTTATTCTTCAGCAGCTTATTTTTGTGTGAGAGGCAGAAGCACAGATGAGAAGTCAATATTGGTTTAACAGTCAATCTTTCTTCGCAGGGAACTCTGGGAAGGGTAGCTCTGGGAGGGGGAATAAGAGCCTCTGAGTCTGAGGAACTCTGAACCATGACTGTTTAAAGTGGTATCATAGTGCTTTAAATGTATGGTATGAATGTGGTTAGAGTCTTTGTTAGCTTTTACATAGCAACTCACAGAACAGCGCCACTGCTAGAAGTTCTTCCACTAGCACAGGGGTCTGCAACCTTTAAGACAAAAAGAGCCACTTCGACCCGTTTCCGAAGAAAAAAAAACTGGGAGCCGCAAAACTCGTCATTATAAAAATAACTTTTTTGTCATTTTTTATTATTTCTTTGTTTGACCCCTCAGAATTACTCCTCCTCATAGAAATAAACATTAAATTAACAAGTTACCTTTTTTTTGTGTGTGTGTTCTTCACTCCCCTTCAAAACAGTGACCAGCGTACATGCCCCCTTTCAATGCAGTGACCAGCGTACATGCCCCTTACAATGTAGCGGGTGGGCAGGCGGGAAGGTGACGTCGGGACGGTGCGTGACTAACGCACGCACCGTCCCCATGCGACGTCACAGCCAGTACAGCGCCCGCCACAGTGGGGAGTGTCGGGGCGCACAATGCGCCTCCTCCCCTCGCTAGTATCCGCCCCGGAGCCGCGGCAAAGGTGTAAAAGAGCCACATGCGGCTCCGGAGCCGCGGGTTGCTGACCCCTGCACTAGCACATCTCCAGATCCAACCAATGCATTTAAAATTGTGTATTTATTAGGTGATCCAAAACATTTTACACTATTCAATAATCAGTGAATTGAAGGTGTAGTACTGAATCTGAAAACAAAGTAAATCTTTGGCATTAATATATTGTATAATATATCAGTATAACTCTTGACTGGAATAGAGTAACCATGTTAAAATAAGAGTCCGGATTGGAAATTATTGAAGATCCCTTCAGATGCCTGGAACAAAAGCAAGTGAAAGCAGAGCATTTTGAAGAATATAATTTGCCAGTGTTTAAATATGCAAATCTATACGTGCCTTCTTTGGGGCTGAAAGGAACCAAGCCCATCATAGAGCAACCCAGGTGTGTGGAAATTGTAGTCCTATGGTCTAGAATTACAGTGGTACCTCAGGTTACATATGCTTCAAGTTACATACGCTTCAGGTTACAGACTCCGCTAACCCAGAAATAGTGCTTCAGGTTAAGAACTTTGCTTCAGGATGAGAACAGAAATCGTGCTCCGGCGGCGCGGCGGCAGCAGGAGGCCCCATTAGCTAAAGTGGTGCTTCAGGTTAAGAACAGTTTCAGGTTAAGTACGGACCACCGGGACAAATTAAGTACTTAACCTGAGGTACCACTGTATTCTTAACCAGGTCAGCCACAGCTTCATGAGTTTCTAGAAATGATTTGACACTAAAGTTGCTAGTTTCAATCCAGGAATTTCATATGCAATTTTCAAAGGATCTATGGCTGCAACATTATACTCACTTACCTGGAAGTAAGCACCAACGGGGCTTGTTTTTGAGTAGGCATGTAGTGAACTGTAATGTGAAGCTGCGGGAAATAATAGAGCTGTAGTTTTTCTTGCCTCATTCCTCCACAAGTTCTCGGCTTCTGTAGCAAGCAGGATACCAAGTGCGCCTTACAGCAGGTGGGGAACAGGGTAATATCCCTTGGTAATATGCCACCCTGTGCAAGTGTATTTCATGCCCTCCTCCCAGCCCTCAAAGGGCTTTGGGAAGGAGATACAAGGCCCTGGCAGGGTCCTAGAGTCCTCCTAAAGGTAAAGGGTAAAGGGACCCCTGACCATTAGGTCCAGTCGTGGCCGACTCTGGGGTTGTGGCGCTCATCTCACTTTATTGGCCGAGGGAGCCGGTGTACAGCTTCTGGGTCATGTGGCCAGCATGACAAAGCCGCTTCTAGCGAACCAGAGCAGCGCACGGAAACGCCACTTACCTTCCCGCCAGAATTTATCTACTTGCACTTTTGACGTGCTTTTGAACTGCTAGGTTGGCAGGAGCAGGGACCGAGCAACGGGAGCTCACCCCATCGCGAGGATTCGAACCACCGACCTTATGATCGGCAAGTCCTAGGCTCTCTGGTTTAACCCACAGCGCCACCCGTGTCCCCTACCTTCTTCCTACCTTCTTCCAAAACCCTGGTAAGCACTTGTCTGGCTTGGGGAAGGAAACAGGAGGTGTCTAGGACCCTCCCAGAAACCTCATGCTTCCTTCCCGAAGCTGGAGAAGTGCAAACAACAACAGGGCTTTGAGAAACTGCCCTCCTCAGCTGTGCGCCTGGTGCAACTGCACTGCTCACCATGCACTAAATCCACCTCTCTGGGGAAGAAAAGCAGCTGAGAGGAGCGATGATGGAAAGGAACAACTCCCATTATTCCTGACCGACCTTGCTATCTGGGACTGATGGGAACTGAAGTTGAACAGCACCTGTAGGACCACAGGTTCCTCATCCCTGTTGTAGACGTACAGAAAGCTTCTTTGGGTTGCAACATGGCAACCCTAGGTAACACTATGCGGTGCAGTTAAATCCTGCCCACCTGAAGTTAATGGGATTATTCATGTGATTAAAGTAAACTGGATTTCGTCCTTCACATGCCACGGCATCTGCAAATAAGAAGGTAATTTCAGCATGTCAATCCTTTCATGAGTTTCATTCAGACACAGTTTCTAACAGGGGTCAGCAAACTTTTTCAGCAGGCAGCCAGTCCACTGTCCCTCAGATCTTGTGGGGGGCTGGACTATATTTTTAAAAAATATATATGAATGAATTCCTATGCCCCACAAATAACCCAGAGATGCATTTTAAATAAAAGCACACATTCTACTTATGTAAAAACACCAGGCAGGCCCCACAAATAACCCAGAGATCCATTTTAAATAAAAGGACACATTCTACTCATGTAAAAACGCGCTGATTCCCAAACCGTCCGAGGGCCAGATTTAGAAGGCAGTTGGGCCGGATCTAGCCCCCGGGCCTTAGTTTGCCTACCCACGGTTTCTAACTTTATGGCGCATCCATTTTTGTTTTCTGTGAGGAAAGACAAAATTGTGATAAAGGTAAGTGGGCTCATTTTCAAAATCCTAATCCTCCTTTAAACTGGGCACCTTTTAAACAGTTAACAATGTGAGCTTTTCCAAGGATTTAATGCCGTAATACTTGATTACTATTTAACTTCTCTGATATACTAATGTAAAATTTCACACGGGGTTCATAGTTGTTGTTTTTTTAAAGAATAGTGTATGGCTTCTGATACTTAATCCAGTTCTACCCCCCCCCCCAGTAGTGTGATATCTATAACGGCCTATAAAAACATCCATCTGTAAACACGTGGGGTTTTATCTGATGGTATTGCTCAACTAATGGAAATGCCTCTGACAGTGAAACAGGGAGAAAAATTATCTTCAACAACTTCTCTCCCTCGTGCAGCCCCCCCCCATGCTCCCTAAATTTGCTCCAGAGGATTTCTCAACCCTTTTGGGGGGGGTGACAGGGAGGATAGTGCTGGAAACTGATTCCCTCCCCATTCCAGAGATGGAACCCAATGTGCTCACAGGAGGGTGCTTTTGTAGACTTTGCTCTTATTGGCAGAGGGGTGTGTGACTTTTGCTGATACCATCTGCAGCCCTCCAGGGCCACATCTCACACTATTCTGTGGTGTGGGAGGTGATGCTGGGGGCTGCAGGGAGAGGACGAAATCATCAGAAATCTCTTCCCATCAATATCCCTGTCAGTGGAATTCTTCCAATGGATAAAAGCCTTCCACAGGCAGGAGCGTTTTTTCATATGTGGAAAGTGAAATCTGGGTCCAACCTCTGAGTTGGATGTGAGTGGAAGAAAATTTGGCAATGGTCCTGCTCAGTGAGGTGTGTTAGCTATTTGAATACTATTGGGCTGAATTCTGCTTTTTATATTATTGCTGCATTGCATTTTATATTACTGTGTGTTGTTGGGTTTACTTATGTATGTTGCTTTGTGAGAATATGCTCCTGAAAAGAAGGATAAAAATTTAGTAAATAAGCTATTGTAAAGAGAGCTAACTGAAGATCTGTTGCGATGTTACACTTTGCACAAACAGAAACACATATCTGAATTTCAGTACTGTTTCCTCATCAGCTCATGTCGTTTAGTATTGTCAACACTGATTGGCAGCAGCTTTCCAGAGTTTCAGACAGAGACCTTTCCTAGCCTTACCTACAGATCCTGGAGATTGAACTTGGAACCTTCTGCATGCAAAGCAGGTGTTCTACAACTGAGCTACAGCTATGGGAGCATTTCATATTATTTATCAGACAGAAGTTGTTAACTGGGCATATTCCGCCGCCCCATCTACAACCAAAGTTTAAAATACATTCACATTCTTAGGTGCCAAGATCAAAGCCTAACCCAGTGGTTCTCAAACTTTTTTCAAACTTTGAGAACCACTGGTCTAACCACTGGGCAAATAGGCATCTGGATTATTTTCCAGGAAGATCCAAAGCTATCCCCGAGACTGGATTTATTCTGCTGTTAGGAGTTAAGCATAGGCTGGCATGATAGACATAACTGAGGAATTAGATTACATGTAAAAGCCACTGCTTCTGAATAAGTTGTGCTGAGGAAGCTTATTTGCTTCATATAAGGGGTGCAGATGTTTGTGGGCTGCGCAACAATTCATACCTGTCAGAGTGGGAGAGCTTGGATGGGTTGGAGAGTATGGTTGGGAAAGTGTCATGTTACTCAAAAGCCCCAGAGTCAGGCTCTTCCGGCACAGAGTGGACCCTCCTCTGTGTGAGAGATGGAGAGGGAAGGGGTGGGCTGTGAAAAACAGGGTGGGAACTGTTGCTAAGACCTTTGGTTTGAATGTCCTTTGTTTGTTTTCACCTAGGTTTTGGTTAAATTGGAAATAATAAATTTTGTCAGTTTTTCCTCATTTACCTGATGACAGAATTGTTAAGTTGATGTTAGACCCAACTGTATGATAATTGCTTTGTTCCACATGCAGGGACTGAAAATATTCAAAGAAGAGTGGGCTATACTGTAAGTAATAATTTTTTTAAAAAAAATTGGAGGGAGCACCCGAATTACTGTAAGTAATAATAAAAAATAAATTAATTTCAGTAGTAGCATCCCAGCTCTGGAATGCCCTCCCCTGAGTTGTGATCAAGCCAACACTCATGGCGAAACCTCTGCAATAGGCTAAAGTGGTGCCACTCATTTGGCTAATGCAATTACAGTGGTACCTCTGGTTAAGAACTTAATTCGTTCCGGAGGTCTGTTCTTAACCTGAAACTGTTCTTAACCTGAGGTACCACTTTAGCTAATGGGGCCTCCCACTGCCGGCACACAATTTCTGTTCTCATCCTGAGATAAAGTTCTTAACACGTGGTACTACTTCCGGGTTAGTAGAGTTTGCATCCCAAAGTGTTTGTAACCCGAGCTGTTTGTAACCCAAGGTACCACTGTATTTTGTTAGTACAGTCATACCTCTGGTTGCGTTCGCTTCATGTTGAGGAGTTTCGGGTTGCGAACGCGCCAAACCTGGAAGTATATACTTCCGGGTTTCGCCCCACGCGCAGAAGCAATCTGTGCACTTCATGCATGCGCAGGAGCGATCTGTGCGCTTCGCACGTGCACAGAAGCACTCTATCGCACTTCTCGCACGCGCAGTAGTGACACTATACTTACGGACTTCTTGAGGTGCGAATGGCACCCCGAAATGGATCGCATTCATAATTAGAGGTACTACTGTATATTGTTTGCTTTTATATTAAGCTATACCTAAAATAAATAAACTTTTATTGTATTTTAATGTTATTGCCTGAGCTGGGATTGTGCAAACAACGAAGAGTGTTTATTAATAATTAAAATTAATAAATAAGGTCTACCCCACCTTTCTTCCATATAATTCAAGTTGGTATCTCCAATCTAGGCGCTGACTAAGGTTCATCAAGGTTGCTGTGGTATTTGCCTTCCAACCATGCCCTGGGACCATTTGCACAGCAGCCATGGTTGGCAGACTAATTAACTGTGACATTAGATGACTAAGAACACTGTTTGAATGCACCTGTCTGTGCAACATATTAAAAGGACATTATTACACATAGTTTCGATTGTGTAATCATCCCTTTCTGGAGGTTTTCCAGAGCCTGAGCATTTTTCAAATGGCATGATAGGATTGTATTTTAGTCTCTAGTGGCTTTTAGCAGTGCCCTTGGAGACTTTGGCTTAGCATATTGTTAACTTTACTGAAATTTCTGTTTTATACATTTCAAACCCTTTCAACAGGAGACTAGCTACCTGTTATTTTCCATTAAGGCCAAACATCTAGCTCACCTATGTATATCAGTTTGATATTTGGTCTGTAAAGATATTCAGATATATTTGTTTCAATCTACAGATGAGCCCCAATCACTCCTTCTCTGTATTGGGAAAGTCTTTTCTGCCCTTTCATTCTTTTTGTGTAGTTTGATTATACCCTTTTTCTTGTTCTTTCCCCCATCTACTTTGCCTTCAATCACACATTATTTATATCCCATCTTTCTTGCTTCATGGAACCCAACAAATTGCACGTGTGGTTCACAGGTGACTGCCCATCGAGACACTGATTAGACTCAGACCTGCCTAACTTCAGAAAGGTGTTGGTGTTAAGATACCCTCAGATCATACCCTGGGACATCTAATTTTAAGTGAAATGTATGTGTGGGGAGGTTAACTCTGCAGACGGACTCTTACATCATGCAGAATTTCAAATCAAGTATATTTTGAATAATGATATAGCTAATTATTGTAATAGTTGTTATCTGACATTACTTAATTATGAGGTGACATGAACCACATCTCTCCCACATCTTTTGTTCATAGAGAATGTAGTTGAACCTTATGGCCAATGCAAACATTAGGCCCCATTCCCTAAATAGCATTTCTGGCTTGTGGATTGTGGTGTGAGTTTGAGACAAGTCCATGCACATATATGACAAAAGTAATGTCATCCCCATATGATACACAAGTAGCGAAGCAGTTAAGTACAGAAATTTCACAAGCACATACTAAAATAGTTGGTCCTAACCAGAGACCTGTCCACACTTCCCGTTCTTTGCGTGACTTGCCGAAATGTGACTCATGTTTCCAATTATCTGCAGACAAAGACTGTGATATAAAAAGGCTGGTCACCTGAAAGTAAACCCCTCTGAAAATATGATTAGGGTTGGGCTGAAAGTAATGTGTGAAACGGGACTTATGCCCTTTGTAAGTTACATTTATTTAAAAGTTGATACTGCTTTGCTTTAAACAATTGTCCTTAAAAGGATCCTCTGCCGAGTTTAGTGGTGAAATGTTGTCTGGATATTCTCTGGATGTATTACTATTTGGCAACTGTTCTTCATCACCATGATTTTATAGTACAATTCACTATTTGACAGGTGACATGCACAAGGTGATGGGGCGTAGGGAGGGGGAGGAATCTGATTTGCAGAAGTGAGAGAGATATTTGGTGGCTAACCTACAGCAGTAGTAAGTATTTAACATGATCTACCAGTGACATGCAGAAGTATCCAGTATCTGAGAGGTGGTCCATGGCAGTCACAAACATTTGACAGTATCGGACATGTGATATGCAGCAGCAGTCAATATTTGACAATATGTCACAGGCAGTTTGCAAAACAATTTACTGCAATATTGCAATCACTCATTTATTAATTGTAACGGTACAACTTCAAATTTTGGTGTAAAATGTGATCCCTTAAATTCAAAGTTTAAAATCCAAATTTCAAAATTTAAACTTTGTCAGATTTGTTTTAAAATGGAATGTTCTGCTTTCTTAATTTAAGTGAATCTGAAGTATGACAGGTACAACTCAGTTAAAGAAATAGGTAAACCAATTCCAGAAGGGTTTTTGAAAAAAGTAAAATAAGATGCTGCTCATTTAATTCTTCTCACTTCTTGGGATTAGTGGAAAATGATGTCTTATGTCACACAGTGGAAATGGGCAGAATAACAGAGAGGACATACATCCATTTAGTTTAATGGGGCATACTACCACATGGTGGGTATAGGATTGCAACTTTAGCTTATACCTCTTGAAACAGGTGAATTGTGAGAAACTACTAATTGCCATTCTAAGTCTGCATAGCCACAATGTGAGAAGCAGGCAAGTTTCAGTTAAGCAAATTATGCCTTTAGGAACTGACTGCATTGTAGGTTAGCCCAAAATACCTCTTCCTATTTATTGATGAGCAAGCTCCAGAGACATCCATGGCAATCCTAAAGACTAGTGTTGCCTTTTCTTTTGTCTTGCTAGCTTGCTTATACATTTTGAATACTGTTGCTAAAATCATTAGGAACACATTGACAGTAACTGGTGTTTGTTTTTTGTTTTACAAAGAGAGCATATTCCCACTAAAAGAGATTTATTTTGATATACTGGAAATGCACGGTTTCTATAGTGCCAAACATGTTTGGTACTGTCGTTGAAAGTTATTAGCACATTAGTGATCACCACACACTTACAGCTTGATCAGCAGAGATGGCTTATGGGGAAAGCCATGTTCACTTTCCTAATGGTTAGGGGCCCAAGGAGAGTGAGGACAGTCTATATTTCGGTTCAAGTTCAAGAACAAGATTCTAAAATACACACACACACCTATCTCCTTAATTTGCTTACATTAAAAAGAAGAAAGCAAACAGCCCAGAATGAAAAGGTTCAGTGATATATGGCATATAATGTATGGGATTGATGGTAAACGTGATAAATCTGTGTCTGTAATTTTCTACTCCAACGTCAAGGTAATGATTCTGAAGCTGCTGAGCCTGATGGGGCTGTAGTATAAACTTGCAGAACAAGTTGAGTTTCACTGTTGGGATAGAAGAATATCAAAACTACAGGTTAAACAGGGTGTTGCAAGATTTAATTAATATTTGTAATTCATTCCAAGTTCCTCAGCAGAAATGGAAGCACCCATTCTGCTCCAATATACCCTGTTATTTCCAAAACTGCATAATCCTGCATAAAGGTAAACATTAACTATTCCGGTTCAGTTGGGATTGGGGAAGGAGACATACTTTGCAGTACATGATAAACCTACTGGGTTGCAAGTTTTCTTCAAAATATATTGCCTGCTGTTTAGCACTCATTGTTTGGAGCATGATCTTGGATTAAAAAGTACACTATTATACCATGCCAGTGCTTGTGAAATAGAAAGCTATGAATAGTTCAGGAAGATGGAAGTTTTACTGAGTCCTATTATTAGCACATTCCAACACCATGAAATGCTGAGGATGAAAAGCCTATAAATTGTTTTCCAGTGGCCCACATAACACAGTTTGGGAACCCCTGATCTAGGGTACCCTTTCCCAATCTAGTACCTTACAAAGATTAGACTACAACTCTCATCATCCCTAACCTTTGGTGATGAAAGTTGCAGTCCAACAACATCTGGAAGGCTTATCTAGCACATATGATAGTGAACAGCTGAAGTTCCCATAACCACTCACATAAACCACTCATTAAGAATCAGTAGTGATGGGGTTTTTAAAATTGTTTATTTAAAAAGAATGCAATTTCTTTTCAAATTTAACAAAGTATCAGCTGCATTGATTTTACCTCAGTAAGGATGCTATCCAATACATACTTACCTGGGGAAAAAGGAACTTAGTGGGATGAACTTCTGCATAGACAAGCATAGGATTGAACTGTACATTGTTTTTACCATATTTGCTTTACCTTCATATTTTAATGTTTCTCCTCATCATTTAGGTATAAAAAATTGCAGATCCGTCTACTACATTAAGCCTTAGGAAAGAATTATAACTACCCATGGAGAATTTGATACTACAGTATTCAGTCAATTTATTTGGGTTTTCTTTTGCATGAGCTCCTAATTTAACTGAATGTTTAAGTGATTGGACTTTTCAAAGGACCATATGCACAAGCAAATGATGCTGGCTAGGTGGAATAGCCACCCATGGTTTGAGAACTGCAACTGCAAAACTGTTAGTCATGTGTGACTATGGTAGTCTTCCTCATGAAGGTTGGGTTAAAATGGATAGGGAATCTAAGACTTAGAACCCAATTACAGCCCTCCAGGCCTCTCACTATGGCCTTAGGGCTCTCACAAGGACATTTCCCCCTTGACACCCCAAGCCCCTAACTGGCCATGCTCCACGCCCTCCCCTCAAGTGTTTTGTCTAGCTTGAATGTGTCCAATGTTACATCTGAACACCAACTCCCACCTGCGCCATCTGGAATGTGTTTTAAAATCTTCTGCGGTATAAATATTATAATGCCCTGGAACAGAGAATTCAGGTGCTGAATTCTACTAGCCATGTAGGCAAGATAAACAAGAGTTGGGGCATGCTCCCTTGAATAGCCTAAATATGATTGAACATGCTCAGTGACCAAAGATTTTTCTGTTTGGATTGGCTTCTTGGTCAACCACTGATGTTCTTCTGCTGTGGTCATTGGTTTTTATTTTCTACCAGAAGGGGTTTTATTGCAATTACAAAATTGTGATTTTATTTCCTTACTGCCATATTAGATTGTTGTGTATTTATGTGGTGCTTGTTTCAATGTTTCTGTAAACTGTTTTGAATAATATTCCACAAGATAATGTGGGATATAAATTATTGAAATTATCAAGTAACAATGGTTACTTAAGTAGATAATTTCCAGGAACGTTTCAATCATGCCTTTCTGCATTTTCCATAGGCTCAAGTCACCCTCACTTTTGGGTCATTAGCAGCAGCTTCTTCCTGCCTGTTGTGCAACCTCAGTCACTGCTACTAATCCATAGCTCAGTGAGAGGCAAACACATGCAACAGATAAATTATGGGTTGAGCCATTCATACCAGAGACAGGGACTCCTGTCCTTCCTGCCACCTTTCATTTGGTGGATGAATACACTGGTGCACCATTACAGCTACACTAAAATCCTAGTTTCCCCCATTATTTTTTTATGGGTAGTTCTCACTTGAGCTGCTGTGCTCATGTCCAGTTGCAGGTTTCCCACAGGCATCTTGTCAGCCACTGTGAGAACAGGAAGCTGGACTAGATGGGCCACTGGTCTGATCCAGTATGCTTGTCTTTATGTTCTTAAAGAGCTCACATCTCCAGGCAAGACAAATACACTCCCCCCATTCAAATATAAGTAATGGGCCTTGACTTGCACAAAATAAACAGCCCCCCCATAACCTCATCACTTAAAAAATAATAATCTGTATTTATTTAGCTGGACATCCATGACTGAAGTCCCATGCCATGAAATCCTATACATTTATGCTCAGATGCAGGACTGGGTTCAACTGAGTTTTTACTTCTAGGCAAATGGGTACATCATTGCAGCCTTAATCGGTCATTTGTTTTATCCATAATGAACAGCTCAACTGCCCATAATTTACCTGCATGGGTAAATATAATAAAGAGGGGAAAGTTTCTTCTTAAACACCGCACCCATCCCCTGAAAACTGCCTAACACAGCACCACTGGGGAAAGGGTGCTGAAAGGACTGTCGCCTTAATGGACCCAAGCAAAGGCTGCCATCCTATGCGCACGCTGCCTCAGAAGCACGACTGAACTCCGCGGGGCTTACTTCCGAGTAAACAGGGCACAAGGTTCGGGGCTGCACGACCCACTTAGGTATGCAGCCCTGAGTTCCCCAGTAAAATGAACTAAATGAGTCTGGCGTTTACTGTATAAGCCTGGCAACCAGGCAACGTAGCCCCTGCTTTCTTGCCGGGCTTCGAGCAGCGCCTCACCTTCCTCAGCGCCTGCCAGAAATGCCAAGACATGGAACACGGCGGCCGAACCCCGCCCAGCTGAGGGGTGGAGTCGAATCCAGGGGCGGGAGCAGAACCCGCCTACGTTCAAGGCTGAACCTTTCCCGCCCCTTACTCTTTTTAGCTTAGTGGCTAGCTCAGGCTGCCAATCAAATGGAGGCGAGCCCCCATCCCCCCCGCCCCGTATCTCTCTTCCTCCTACTCCTCCCCACCACCACCACTAACCGTGGCGCGCGCGCGCGCACGCCCATAAAGCGGCAGCTGTTGGTGCCGGCCGAGCCGGGTAGATGAGAGCGCGCGTGCGCGTGCGCGAGCAGGGTGTTGGTGGGAGGGAGGGAGTTAAAGAGAGAGAGGGAGGGAGGAAGAAAAAAAAAGCGAGGTGGAGAGGAAACAAAAACAATCGCCCGGGCGCCGCCATCTTGGGTCTGTTCTCGACACCACGCAAGTGAATGGGTAGCTATG